>NC_058052.1:7646732-7961107 GCF_020085105.1 Siniperca chuatsi
CTGATATGACATTAGAAATGCATTAGGTTTATTCTGCATGTGGCCTGTAATGGCTTCTGCAGGGCTGAGATAATGCCAATTCTTTCAGCGGCTATGTGTCTTTGGCCCTTTATCCCCCTTGAAACAGGCTGGCTGGCTGTCATTATGGCAGCTGATATGCTGTGAGCGTCCTGTGTCAGTGTCACCTCCACGGCTATGAATAGAAGCGGGAGGCAGGAGGAGATGAAAGCTCGGGCGGCATACTGAATCCAGTAAAACCATGTGTGTCTGGACACACACACACACACACACACGCAAACACATGTAGAGTAGGTGGTGTGCTCATGCTGTATACTGGACAGATACTGCTCTTTTATCAAAAATGTGATTATCATGCAGTCTTTGAAATGGAATGTCTCCCCGTTCCTGCCGCTGAAAAACATGGTATGGTATTGGCCCGGTGATGAGCGGTGCCTGGTGTCCTCCAGACATGATGCTTGCCGTTCAGGCCAAAGAGTTCAATCTTTGTTTCATCAGACCAGAGAATTTAGTTTCTCATGGTCTGAGAGTCCTTCAGGTGCCTTTTGGCAAACTCCGGGCGGGCTGTCATGTGTCTTTTACTGAGGAGTGGCTTCCGTTTGGCCCCTCTACCACACAGGCCTGATTGGTGGAGTGCTGCAGAGATGGTTGTTCTTCTGGAAGGTTCTCCTCTCTCCACAGAGAAACGCTGGAGCTCTGTTAGAGTGACCATCGGGTTCTTGGTCACCTCCCTGACTAAGGCCCTTCTCCCCCTCCTCGATACAGTCGTGTCTCGGAGGTCTACAGACAATTCCTTGGACTTCACGGCTTGGTTTGTGCTCTGACGTGCACTGTTAACTGTGGGACCTTAGACAGACATTTGTGTGGCTTTCCAAATCATGTCAAATCAACTGAATTTACCACAGGTGGACGCCGATCAAATTGTAGAAACATCTCAAGGATGATCCGTGGAAACAGGATGCACCTGAGCTCAATTTTGAGTGTCACAGCAAAGGCTGTGAATACTTATGTACATGTGATTTTTTCGTTTTTTTATTTTTAATAAATTTGCAAAGATTTCAAACAAACTTCTTTCACGTTGTCATTATGGGGTATTGTTTGTAGAATTTTGAGGAAAATAATGAATTGAAGACATTTTAAAATAAGGCTGTAACATAACAAAATGTGGAAAAAGTGAAGCGCTGTGAATACTCTCCGGATGCACTGTAGAGCTGTGAATATAACATTTATCAGTATACAGTTAAAATATGCATCTAACAATGACTGATAAACCTCATGAAATATTTCATTACTCTTGCATGTCATAAAACGTAGGCTTATTGTTGTAATTTATGTAGCCGCCTCCTAATGACACCTCTGCTGTCAATACAGCATTAACCACTGCCGCAAAGTACCACAATTAAAGTCAAATGAGCATCGTAATTTAAGGCTGTTCAAATAAAACTGTGGCTGTTGGGGGAGTAATGCACCCAGGGAGTCATTTCATAAACATCATGTCGTTATTTCCATATTAAATGATAAGATAACATTCTCAAAGCTCAGATTTGTTTGGCGTTTATGGTCAAACAACTCTACAACGTGAAGATTAGAATATCTCTATATGACCTCTTTTAAAATGGAAGCTATTAAACTAAACTGATTCTCAGCTAACACCTTCATCATCCTATGTCTCTATAGAGAGTCCGAATGGCCCTGAACATGAATGATGTTTCAATTTAGAGGAAAAAAAAAAATTATATATATATATATAAAATGCAATAGAAATAAGCAGACAATGACGACCAGCAGTTGCCTTAAAAAGTCAATAATGGTTTGAACCAAATACAGTTGTCAGTTTGAGCTCAGGCCTAGAATTGAGTGAGACGATCAGTAGAGGACAGAGACGTGTCCCCCACTGCTCACTGTCTGTCAGATGTATTCAAGGGAAGAGACATCATATGACAAAGTTGTAATACTTACTCTGTAGAAGTGCATAATGTTTTCTTTTGTCAAAGTCTTCAGATGTGCCACTTCAATGTTATCTGCAACACAACAGGGCAAACTAAAGTGTTATTAACATTATCACTACTGTAGCGCTCAAAACCTGAGAACATTTTAGCCCGTATACTACGGCTTGTGTCAACTTTACATGACCACAGCTCATTGTCCAAACCACACCGACAGTTTCTATTGCTTACCTTCGCAGGCAGCCAGCCGTTTCAGTTCATGTCAATGAGGTTTAAACAATAAACTTACAGAGACTTTGACCAAAAGTAAAACTGACTGACTTTCACTAGTATTAAGGAACTTCAAAGTTGTTAGTGGTGCATAATAATGCAAAAGAAAGCACTGGGTGTTTAAAACAGTGTTACATAATAGTGTGTTCAATTGCTAGTGGAAAGCTCTGAGACTTGAGCTGCCGAGTATCATTTTCACGATATTCATTTTTGCTTATTGTTTGAAGATATTTTTAAATCAACAAAGTCTCCACTGCCATTAACAGTTTGATGGTAAACCAAAAAACTGATTCTAACCATATTAAATAAGCATCTTTTTGCACAAAATGTTAAAAACAATAACTTAATCAAGCAAAAAGAAAATATGAACTAACAGCACCTCACAGTTAGCCCGTGGAGCAGACTGTGTGTAAGCTCTGACTAATGGCGTGTGTTGTATGTTTTTCTGCGCCCTTGGCGTTGAGCGTGTTAGCTGCCCTCGTTCTCCCTCCTCCCCTCCTCTAACACTGCTAGTATCAGTAATCACCACCACTCCCTTGGCAGCCTTTCAGTGTTGCCATCACTCAGGGCTTTAGGCAGATTACCAGTGAATCATGCCCATTACAATCCATTATGGCACTCAGGAGAGTGCTGCAAGAGAGGTGTGCTACGGCTGCAGATTATTTCAGGCTTTAATCAATCCCAATTTGTGCAGCCCTAAGCAACATCCCGCTCACCTTTGGGACTGACCAAAATATTGATAACTCTCAAGAACGTGTATTTGATTTTCTACGTAACACAAGCCGTTTATATTAGCTGGTAGATCAGAGAGAGTTATGAAATATATTTCAATATACTTAAAAAAAAGGTGCATTTGGCCTGAAACCTAAACATAATTAAGAGTTAGCAGTGAGGTGAAGAGGACTGTTGGGAGGCCTCACCTCTGTCAAAATTATACTGCTGAGAGATGATCTCTCCCCAGTACTTGGCACACTCAGCAGACAGCTTCTTAGGCTTGTCCAGGCGGCGGATGGCCAGGGCCTGGATGTGTTTCTGGAAGGCTTCATCGCTCATTTCCTCCACAGCCTTCTCCATGGTGCAGAGGAAAGCCTCCACGCGGCTCTCCAGGTAGTGGGGCGCCTTCTCCGACTGGATGATGAAGCGCAGGCCTTGTACTCCGTTAGCCCGCCGGGGCCCACTGAACACAATGTAGCCTGGGAGGTGGAGAGGGGAGGATATGTAAGAGCTCAGCACAAAGGACAGACAGGGTACCTTAGCTTGTGCAGAAAAACTGCTCAAAGGCCATTTTGCTGTAAACTATTAACTTCACAATCATACACTCATGTACTTAAGCCTTTTAAGTGGTTTCAAAAACTTTACTGTAAGCTTTTGTCCTCATTTTATTTTTATTGTCTCTGTATTTATCTCGATATCAATCTGGCACTATTATTACAGCACTGCTTCCAAGGAAATGTGATTCAGAGACTCGCTCCACTCATTCTCAACGTTATTAAACATCAGCATGGTTGACAGCATTTTAGAAACTTCATTTAGAGAGTACTATCTAAATACTACATGCAGATTAAAGCTGCATAATTCCCAAAGAAAAATGCCTGAATTAATATTCACCACTTGGCAGCAAAATTTAACACAACTGCCACAGTTTTTTCTTGTCTCTATATACAGTATATTGAAAATCGTGTTGGAAAATGCTACACATGATATGTTCTACATAATTTGTCAGTGGTTTGTGGGCTCACCCAGCTGTTCTTTGGTTCTCAGTGTGTTGAAGCAGGGCTCAGAGATGATCTGACAGAACAGCTCCAGCAGCATGTTGTCGTGGGTGGTCTGCATGTCTGTCTGATAGTAGATCTCAATGCCACAGTTGTTGTGGACCTCGTTCCTCTGCTGGTAAACATACCAGCCACCTGAGAGGAACACAAGAATATTCTGCAATTTTTCTGTACTGTAATCATACGAAGAACACATTCACTTGGAAATGCATTACTGCATTAGTAACACATATATACATAAAAATGCAAGTTGTATTTGATACAGGCACTGAAGAAGTAAAGGAAATATTCAAGTAATCTGTATTAAAATTTATAGTAATCTTTTAGTAATTTTATGGTTTTGAATTTCAAAAATATTGAAAACCTCTTTCCCTCCCATCCTCTTGTCATACTGCTCCAGTTTTTAAACATAAAACAGATTATGGAACAGGTAATGAAGACAAACTATGATAACATAAGCATTTAAAATGTCTTTTTTGTATGTATGTGGAGATTTAATTTAGATTATAAAGTCTGTAAAAGTTCAGATGATTCTGTCAAACGTGACTGGGCCATGCTGAGATATGTTGAGAACTACACTCACCATGTAAAGCAGTGACTAAAACCAGCTGAAGCAGTTTAAAGTAGAATCCTTTCCATTAACCCAAAATCCACAATCATCCATGAACTCAGATAAGCATGGAAATTAATTTCACCAGCCTAGCTGTACCCCTCTATATAAACCATTCCAAATGATGATCCCTGTATGTATAGCCAGGTCTGTAAAAAAAAAAAAAATCATCAATGCTGCAAAAAACTGATGAGCTGTTTCAATTGTAGATATGCAGTTATGATTGAGGCATAGATGAGTGTGATAGAGTAAAACAGGAAAGTTCAGACAGGACAGTGGCGACACTCTCCAGAAAGGTGGAGACATTCTGCTGAAAGCCAACATCATGCTTTTTTGCTGAGTGGTTCTGAATTGGTCTCCTCTTGCCTTTCATCTGTACTTTAAAATGTTCTTTTGAGCAGAACATGGAGAGGAGCCATGCATTCTAGCATAGGGAAAACTGGTTCCTCTTTACGCTCAGCTTCAGTTTGTTTGAGTCCATTGTGATCAAGCTCACTTTGAATGGAGGACGAGTTGAGGCTGGGTAATGCACATGCTGACGGAGCACTTTGGCTCTGTGATCAGGAGCGCCAGGTCCGCAGTCCTCAACATCTCCCTGAGCATTATTCTCAACATGTCAAAAGTTTGACTTTTCTACATAAAAAAAGAACAGTAAAACGTTTTGGGCAGAAAAGCTCTTTGATTAATCAAAGCACAAATGTGAAGTGTGTTTTCTAGTGTTAGTCCTTGTATTAAAAAGCCTTTCAATCAATTTAAGAGTGATAGTAGGCTATCTTTCTGATTGCACTGAAATCACATGGTGCATTTAACATATATTTATGTATAACTGGCCAGACTTATGGGAACTACCTGTTTTAAAGCTTTCAAGTATGAGAGTAATAACGTGTTTCTTGGATAGACTGTCAGCCAGTCAGTCGTTTCATAAGCCAACTTTGTGTTTACATCCTTTACGTCCTTCCCCTGTGCTTCTGCTCTGTGTCTGACTGGTAGTCTGGAGCCAAGCCTGGAAAATCCCTTGGTGAGACACAGGATGTCTCCAGGTGGCCCTGCACTGCTCTGGTTTTTCTCTCCACTTTACTCAACTTTCCTAATGTAATCAGAAAGCACAGGTGCTTTGCTTGGCATGTGTGCGTTCAGCTTTGAGCTGAGGGGAAGGTGTGTACGTATTTTCCCAGTGACGTCCAATTCCACTTGGTGATTATTATGTTCCTCTGAGGGAAATGAGGGATGCTGAATTTAATCAAGTCTTTACAAACGCAACACGGCGTCACTGGTGACGAGGGCAAGAGCGCTGGGTAAGGACCCTTCTGCATGGTTACCATGGAGACAGGCGTGACCGGCAGATGATGATTAAGAGTGCTTAACTGGTGTGTGCGTGTGTATGGGATGTGGGGGAGTACAGGACCTACCGTCTGGAACCTGCACCTCTCTGTAGCGAATCAGTTGGCTCGGGAGGAGGGGCTTTGTGTGAGCGTGCTCAATGAGCGTGTCCTCCACCATTTGCATCATGCCAAGAGCAGACTAGAGAGATGCCAGACAAGGAGTGAAAACAAAGCATTTTAGTTCACAGATACAGTATTTTTAAGGAAAATTCTACTCTCAGAAAAACATTATGTACTGTTTAGCTCTAATGTTAAGCTCTCTCCAAGAATTTGTAATTTACTTTTCTGTTATGCACACTTTCCCTTAACCTGGCTCCTATTTCATGTAGCGACTTTCTGTGTACATTCCTCAGAATTGCTGCTGACGTTCCCCAGCAGGCTGCATTAAGCTGTGGGTTTTTCGTGACCAGAATTAAGTTAAGTTATCTTGACATTGGACCTTTTCCGCCCTCAATTTGTATCGCAAATTGATGGTATACTTGGGTAATGCATTGGTCTCTCAACCTTCACCTAAAACCTCCAGTAATATTCCATATTCAATGTACATTTCCCCTCTCCATTAACTTGCCATGCAGATAGTTTTGCTTTTATTTGCAAAGGTTGTGAGATGTCACCACTGAGACTTCTGTTGCTACACTTCTACAGAGACCGGAATTTTGCATGTGGTACTCAAAGCATCAAAATAAAAAAATTCAATAAATAAATAGTTGAGTTCTGTGGGTTATCCTGAGCAGAAGTCTCAGAAAGCAGATATATCACACAGCCTCTTCGATAAAACCAAAACCACTAAGGGTTACAATGGGACATTTTTTGTTGTTATATAGATTACTGAGCCTTTAAAAGTTACTGAAGGGTAAAACAAATATTGAATATCAACCCAACTTCACTGCAGTTTGCAGACTTAGCAGTAGGTATAGCCATAGGTGTATAGAATCCCTTTGGAATGTTTTAAGTTATGTGGGGTGTGTATATGAGATGGACTTTAGCTAACAAAGGGATTTAGAGGTTTCCAGGTTGGGCTCTGATACTGAGTCAAAGTACTATCTGAAAAAGATAGGGTTGTGGAACACATTATTTAAATGTGAGAGGAGAGGTACATGTACCACATGATAATAGGTTTTGCTGTTCTTGCCACAAAACAACAAGAAAGTAATTAAAAGCTACGCTGTAGCTCGATGATGACGAAATGGATCATTGCTCCCACTGGTGAGTCCAATTCTCTCTCCACCAGACTGTGACGCTGTCATCATTACAACGTGTAAGGCAGGTACTGTGATGGCTGGGACCTCGTATAAAGTGTGACTTGATCGCAGGATCTTATAAGAGGTTTCTGACAATAATCCTCTCTGATACCATTGGAGGGTCAGATAAAAGGTTGAAGGTGACTCAAATGTTTGAGAATAAAAAGATGTATTCAATATTTGCTGAGAAAAAGGCATACACACATTTTACTAAACTTGGAGCCTCGATATGAAGGGAAAACTGCACTATTGCAAATTTACAAATCCATCAAGACAGAGAAGTAACAAAATTAAAATTTCCTCATTTAGCAGTAAATACACAGTGAGTCCAGGGACAAACCTCCTTGGTGATGTTGCCATGGAGAAGGGCTTCAATATGTAACCGTGACAATAGCTGAGGTATGAAGGCCTTGAGGCGTGGGAGAGTTACATCTGGAATACAGATCACAGAAAACAGCAATCAATCAAAGAGCAATTTCCCAAGCTGCTATCAAGACTGAATCAGTAAAAAAACAAAAACAGAATAACTGCTGTGTGTGGCGATTTCATCATACAGTATTCCTGTCACGAGCAACACAGCAGTGGTCACACATTAGACAATCATGCAAGCCTGGTAAAACACACATTATACATTCAGTTACACATGCACAAAAACCAAGTCTGTCTCAATGTGGGCTGGCCAATCTGAATTCAAGCCACGTCTGACCCAGATTCAAGGATGAGCTACTACAGGGATACACACACAATTTATCAAAATGATTGTCCACAGCAACACCAACACACACACTAGAAAACAAGAGACTGAGGATGTCTCATAGACCCCAGACAGGAGACGGCAGGAGGGTAAGGACACTGATAAGGGAACAAGCCGTGGTAATTGGAGACCCAGGTGACTGGGCTACAGGCTTTGACCCTGCAGGTTAATTGAGTCTCGTGTGAACCCGAGGATAGTCTGTGTAAGCTCCGTGGTAAAAATATAACAATCTGCCCTTCAGGTTCCAGACTGCCACTGCGGAGAGGAAAGATTACAGCTAGGGAGGCATCTGCTGGAGAACAGCCTTAGCATTCAAATGAGGAGTTAAGGAGGAAAACAGAAGAAGAAAAGACCTAAGAGTGAGGAGCTTAAGAGTAGCCCTCTATTGACTGTAAGCCAAACACCTTGAAACTCCAGCCTATGAAACGGGGAAATAGTGAAATATCTTATGGCCATACGTTTGTCGAATGTTATTCAACCTCATACAACTAGCTACATAGCCCAAGCTTCACTTGGTGAAGAAGGGCTTAGCTCTGCATTTATTCTGTATTTCAGTGAACTCAGTTTGGCCCACAGTAGAAAAGGAGCTAATGAGCACAAGGGCTGGGACATTGAGACAGAAGTAAAGAGAGAACGAGAGCGGTTAAGAGCAGTGTCTCACCATCCAGAGCCTCTCTGAGCTCATCTTTGGTCCAAGCAACCTCAGTCATTAGTAGACGGAGGTAGTACATGGCGTGCTGGTGAGGCTGCTCGGCTCTGAAGTTATTCAAAGACCTCATGTACTGCAGGGAGAAAGAAGGAAAAGTCAGTTCAACATCAGCACGTTATGATCTGGAATTTAAAAAAGTGTATGTAAAAATTACTATATAGTATCAAAACTACTACTACTGTTACTTTACTGCTCTCGTGTTGTAATCCAGAGTAAAATACATTCTGAATACCCAGGGATAAAGATGGCTGTTCAATAAATTGCTAAAAATTCATTTGTTTGATCGATCATGACTCATCATAACTTTGTACCGATGATGGGAGTTGAAGCTTACCGCTTCTTTGATGATGTCAAAGCGCTTCTCATCTATCTCAAAGGTGGCCATCTTTTCAATGATCTTCTTCAGCAGGATGTGCTGTTTATCACTATAACCTTTAACAGACAGCTGCAGCAGACAGTGATAGAGGACAGGTGGTACATTATCAACAAACAGAGCATAAAGAGTTTTACAGATCATACTGTAGTTTCATTTGTTGATTTGAAAGTTTTGACCTATCTATTTAAAGTGTGTGGCCAAGTACTGTAATCGTAAGCTGACCAAATGATCATCAAGAAAAGCCCATTTCTCCCCCGCTTAAGATAAGTCACCACCGCTACAATAAATATCATAAAATATGTAACAGTAAATAATTTATTCCAATAAATAATAAACTTGAACTAAAAATGTGGAGGAATATACGTTAAAAAGATTCCTATCGACCAGGAGGGTAAAAAAAGAAAAAGAAAAAAGAAACAAAAGGCTGATCTATATTAGGAAGCATCGCTCCATCATCTTCTGCAGTGCAAACATATTTCACTGTAGTCTCTCAGGGAGTCAGAACTGACCTAAGTGGTTGATGATGAGGTTTTTCTATGCAAATGAGCATTTTCAAAATGGAAAAGAACAGTCAAGGTTATTTAAAGCCTCCACTTTGCAATGTCATCCGCACCTTCCGGCCCTTCATGATTCAGCAAAACCTCCAGCTACATGGCTACTCATCCCATTCCTCCCCACTCCCTGTCGCCAGGTCCCTGCAGTGACACCTGTTAAATGTAATCTCTCCTAATATCATTAACCTTGACAACCACTCGGCCAGCCACACCAATACTGCTGACTCAAATCAATTACATACAGCCCCTCACACAACTACACAGATAGTGTGTTGAAAAGCTGTCCCTAAGGACACACCACAATCATGAATGCAATGGTGAGAGGTAGCTAATGAATGCAGGTTACTGGGTCATATGACAAAGTGTTAGTGCAGAAGTTAGAAAGCTTGAAAGAACAGCGCAAAACACCACCACCGCAAACCAGTTTCATTCATGGGAACGTTGTTACTTTGCTGTGTGACATGAAACCGCTGACACACACACACACAGTTGAGAAAACTGCTATATTCATACATTGGGGAAACAGAGAGGTGCCCAATTGAGCAAGTCGCTCCTTACTATCCTCATCAAACCTCCTGGATACAGATCCACTTCCAACATCCTTTGTGCACTTGCATCAGCAGAAATGGGACTATAAATATGTTAGAGAATCTGCATCATTTGGCTTTACTCCTTGTGTTTTGCGACAGAGACACTTTCATCTACTACTTGTATGACACTGACACAACAGAAGCAAGAGAATGGCAGCCAATATACCCAAAAATAATTGTACAGAGTAGGCAAAATTTATTTCTATTTCTCCTTCTCCTTTCTCCTGCACATGTGCTGTCTGAATATATTACCCTGAATGATTTTTGGAAATTAATCTGTACAGTCACTCGTGCGTCCTTGACACATTGAAAGTCTGCACAAAGTTTTAAATTTGTCAGTTTTATTGCCACAGGGGCCTAAAATGAAAACTTTTAATAAAATTAATCTTGTGACAAAGACTTAATCTGAGGTGTCTAGGAAATAAAACAAATCTTAAGTAGAAATAAAATGCCAATATAGTAGCAAATGATTCACAAAAATCCTTCAGGTTGGACATACAGGACACACAGCACTTCACATAATCAGACTGAGCATAGAAAACCAAGCCATTTCCACACTCTTTCAAAAGCCTCCAACTGGACCCTTCATTGGCTCCCCAACTTCCCTCCAGACTTCAAACGGCTTACTTACGAGGATGGCATTCATCCCAGAGGCTACGCCATACACCAGCCCGGCCAGGCGGGCTGCATATGTATACTCTTTTAAATCATCCTTCAGTAACCTGAGTAACAAGTAGGTCATGTTGCAGTGCAGGGGATCTGAGTATAGGTAGCGACTATTGGAAGGGGAAAAAAGAACAAAAAACAAAAATACATTTGTTGGGAATATGGGGTTGTAAAAAAAACCAAAAAAAAAAACCAAAAAAAAAAACAAACCACAAGACAACTCAAGTATAAGAAGAATGATAAGAAGAGTATGTATATGCAGCCTCATGACCAGCTTTCTGTCCCGTAAAAACTGTCAGTGGTGGCATGAGTCTTCCGTAGAATATAGTTGTTTGTATTCAGATCAACCTTTAAAATCATAAATTAAATGTTGTGGTGGAACGCCTCTTCACCGCATAACTACAGGTGCGCATTTAACCCTAATACATCTAAAAGAAAGAAATGACAATGACTCAATATGACTGACAACGTGATAAAATAAACACCTCCTAAATAGCCATAAGGGTCTCGTGGGAGGTGGATAAGCAAAAAGGGAAAAAGGACTGATGAAGAATGAAGAGGAAGATGCAGACAGAACAGAGGCTAGACCGGCCAGGTCTGGGTCGGAAGGTTTTTGCAAATAATTTGCATCTTTTTAAACTGCATGGGTGGGGTTTAGCACATGAATTAAGCCCCAAATTTTTAAGTATTTGGACAATAACAGACAATGGACTATGATATACAGTAATATCCTGTTACTGTCGAACTTTTATTCATTAATTGCATCATCCAGTGTGATAAAAACTTCCAATCTGGCCATAGAGATGGCTTAAAATGACCTGTAAACCCAGGCCTGGCTGAGCCACAATAGCCCAGTCTGAGGATGATAAAGATTGGAAACGTGAGGTCTGGGATGCAGCATGGGGTCGATGGGGGAGAGATTTAGAATACTTACATACATCCCATAGACGGTATTTTGGAGGTCATAGTTCAAGCCAGCTAGCTCGGCTGCATATGCATACTCGTTGAGGGAGTCCTTGAGGAGCTCCAGGTATAAATATGCCATGTTACAATGCAATGGGTCCACATACGCAAACGGGCTGTAGAGAAAATGGCAGTGGTCAAACAAAGCTTAGAAACAAAGTGTAGAGATTTTGATCTCCACATTTTCTCATAGTAGGAGCAGTACTGTTGGATGCCAGAAAAGTGCCACAGTGTTGTTCAGGTTTTTTTTTTTCGTTTTCTAAAAAACAGGTCCAAAGTAGGACAGTTTGACTCTATTGCACAATGTCAGTTGAACTTTATTTTTGTTAATAGGATAATTCCTGTATTTCTTAAGTCATGGGTAAATTATAGATACTGATGCAATTGATGAAACTGTTGTCTGTACCATTTGACATCATGGTAGAGAAGTGAAAAATAGAGCCTGATTTATCATGTCAGAAAGAACAAACTCACAATGTTGCTATTTTTTATGTGTGCAAGGGGACCTTATGATTTATGATTACCTTATTTAATACTGTTTGTTTGTTTTCACTAAAAAGATGTGTCCTATCTGTGATGCAATAAAAATATTTGTATCTTAACAAAATGTGAAGTGATTCCAGTAGTCCAATAATATCGTGAAAAGTTTGGCCAGGTTAATCGTAACATGATATTTACATATCGTCCCATGCCTAATTGTAGTTATTAAGGGTGTGACTTGTTACATCCACACTGGACAAGGTTGTTGTAACCTGAGCTGCAAGTTTTCCTTTTTTTGTTTTACTGAAATCACGTAATGACTTTGGCCTCAACCGGTTTAATTAAGGAGCAGCTAACCCGATTAAAAGAATTTCAGTAGAATGGCATTCAATTTGAGGTTTATGTAGTGTTCCCACAGACAATATACTGCAGTCATTTGTATTTCCATTTCTCTTTACATGCTGACCTGCGAGGCTCAATGACGAAAACTGACTTCAAAACTTCATCTGAACACAGCTGGGTTGACATTACAGTAAATAACTAATGAGAAATTGCCATTTTAAAAGATCACATGCTCAGCTTCCAGTAGATTTCTAGCTACAGCGGAGTGGCTGCAGTTTGGAGATTTGCTTTACTCCTACTTTCCTGTTCCCGCCTTCATCTAAGAGGCGAGAGCCTCAATCTTTTCTGAGCTGGTCTTTTTGATGTGCTACGGGCGTTGTAAAGTGAACCTATTGTTAATGAAAAATGAACACTTCCTCCAGTTCCTTTGAAAGATTCAAGTCTTTTGTTATTGTAGAGCAGCTACAGGAATTGTTGACATGATCACTAACAATTGATAAAAACATAGACACTGAACTGCACTTTTTCTTTGGCAGATTATTTTTTAAATAACTACTGATGGCTTACATACTGTATTAGTAATAGTACTTTTAGTCATTGTTATCGAGAATAATGAGAACTAATGAGCTCTCCATATCTAGATGGTGGTAAGCTGTTAAGTACTAGCAAGTAAAAAAACTTGATTTACTGGGTGGGACCTTGTACCGAAAGTTTCCACTGAAGTACAAAGGTTCATAGTTAGTTACGCACCTGAAGAACTCAAAGTTCAGGCATGCCTTGGGCAGGAAGAACTTGTCATCCTGCTTGAACCACACCTTGCTCATAGCAGTGTCCTGGAAGAAATAAAGACCACACACAGGTGCAAAGACAATCATTTGCAAATGCCAGCAAAGGCACACTTCAGCTACATTTGCTTATTCACATAAATTTAACAAAGTAGAAATAAAAGGGGAAAAAAGCACTGCGGCTTTAATTTAGTCTTTCCTTCAGAGAATATAATATGTACGCTGTTGTTAATAGCTTAGTTCCTCTGATCCTGACATGATGGCAGCAACAGTACTAAATGCTTCATGTCTCAATCACAATATCTTATTACCTTATGAAAGCATAAGAGATTTTTAACAATATGCAGTTAAGCAAGGATTGTCCAGTGCAGTTAGGTACCAATACTTTGATGATAGAGCTGCGCAGCAAAAACACTTGCCTTGATTAAAGTGGGGACTGATGGAGAGTCTTTCTCAAGAGGGTAGATTTCGAAGTTGGTAGGGATGAACTCGTTCTTCATAGGTAATTTGAATTTGCCGTTGAGGTCTGCACTTGCCCATTTCTGAAACACATACATACAATCAGCAAGCAGTGTTTTATAAAACTTAAGCAGTAGTCATACACGCGTCACAAAGCAGAAAAAAAGACCCCCCAGTATTGTGTGTGATTTGATTAGAGCCAGTGATGTTGATAGGTCTTTAATGTAGCGAGTCCCTGGGACTCACAGGTGGTCATTTGAGTGGGTCCCAGGAAAATTGAGTCGGCCCCCAATAAAATGTGTGTTTTTTGACAAATTGTATTGTTAAACTGGTGTTTAGGGATGGGTATCATTAAGATTTTATCAGTACTACTACCCTTATCGGTTCTTTTTCTTTACTAAATAATTGCTTTTTTAAAAATATATTCTTTAAAAAAAAAAAAAAGAAATTCAGAAAAGGATTTGAATTTAATATATTTTAATTTTAAATATAACTAAATGTTTCTAGAGCAGCAACAGTAATTTTTACAACAGCAAAGTCACTATATAAACTCAATAATATTTAACTGAAAACAAATCTAAAATCTCAATAAAATGAATCATATTCCTGACATCAAAGTACTGAGTGAAGTTTTGAAAGAATGAAGAACTCAGACATCAGTCAGTATCATTCCCTCCTGTCCTCTGTCCTCTGTCCTCCTCCCTCTACTGCTGCGATTCACTGCAGGTAAGTTAACGCTGGTAGGGAGAGGAGGGGTTTGTCTCAGCCAGCCGTAAGTTTACAAGAATTTGCCAAATTTTAAGACACGTGACAAACTAAGCTAAACAGTTAGACTACATACAGACAGCTTGTAGCCTGATAATACAGCAGGACGCATACCTAGCAACATCACTGTAGAGCACTATGATTTACCTCGATGGTCTCTTCAGAGATGGCCTCCTGTTTGTACTGTGTGCCATACCACTCTTCTGTCTTGTCGGTTTGCCCTTCAAATGACTTTGACACCACTGCAACTCTGGGAAAATAAAAGAGTGAACCAGGTCAAGTTACCTAAACATTTATTCAATCACAAAGTGGCAATAACAGGTTCTTGTTTGTTAAACAACCACTAGGACTCAATGTAAAAACAAATAGTGTGTATTATCAACAAGTGTGATTATAATTTCTAGCACTTTAATGATGCAACCTAACTTGCTGTAACTTCATTTACAGCTGCTGGAATGAGACTGATGCATAAGAAAACACTGTCGTGAATGCAAAGCAGTGCTGGCGAAACCCCATGGTTAAATAGCCACTTCAGTAAAGGAAGAGATTGGCATGCAAACTGTCAGGGTCAGCCAATGAGTGCATGCAATTTCCTCCTTGGTAAGCATTAAGGAATGGACTAGTTACAAGTCTGCACTCTGCTTGACACAAGTAGCATCCCATAAAATGAATGAATTACAGTACAGCAGGCAAGATTTTTGCCGAAGACTCAAAGTGGGGCTGCAACAGAGAAGATTGTGCTATTTCCACCAATCATACGTCTGGCATTTCTTTTGTTTTCCAAAATTCATCTCTTGTTGGGTATGGTCTCTGGTAGGAATTCTTTTTGTCACACTGGAGGTTATAAATTGAAAATTAGTCAAACATCCAAACAGTAACTGTTTCAAATGGTCATTCCACATAAATGGCTAAACCTCTTCAGCATCTTCACGAAAGGACAAAATTTAGGTCCAACTGTATGGTTTACTGATACCATCTTAGCTAATCACTTGGTGTTTAGGTCTACTAGATTTACCAACATACAGTATCAAAGTGTCCAACTGTGCTTCAACACAAAATACTATCTGAAAGGCCAATATCTTTAAATAACACGAGACATGTAATTAGAAAACATTTTATATTGGCCAAATTGTTTATGCAAAAATCCTATGAGAATACCAGCATTTCCAATTCAGAGAGCAAAACTTGATAATGTATTCCTGAGCACACATATCCATCTCCTGATGAAACAAACAGAACCTTTGAGGCTGCAGAGATAATCACATCTGTGAAGTTGTCTGGCATTCCCTTTTCAAGGCAGAAAATTGAAAAGCCATTTTATCCAAATATCAAAGTATAACAACAGCACTTTGTCACAGCTGGCAAGCAACAAAAAATATTTATTATCAGAATTTATTATCCTATATACGGCTGTTTCTTTTCTCAGCTAACGCGGTATATAAGGACTTATTTCGACCAAACCAGAGTTGGTGATTGTTTTAACAGTGGAAAGACTAACAAAGACTTGGTGAGTTTTATTTAATTTCTGTCCAGTTTGAATGAAGTGTGTTTTACAATGATCTGAGAGGTAAAATTACTGTTTCTCAATCGGGGGGGGGTGTAGCACCCATTTGTTTTGGTCGGAGATGCTGGTGCTGTAGTGCAACATTTAGTGGCAGTGAATGTCGCAGACAACCCCTTTAACTGATCGCCAAGAAAAAAATCTAAATTAAAAAAGGGAGTCTGCTGTGGTTAGCCAAGTCCACCATTACATTTTATGACGCTCTTGAGAATAGGAATAAACAAAGACACTGTTACTGCAAGTGCATGGATGGCTTCACCTTTTCTGTACACGACCAGAGACTGATGTTCTCACACTGACCTGACATGTTCTGGTCTCAGCTTATCCAGCACCATCTCGATCAGATCTGGCCTGAAGTCCTCCAAAAGGTACTCTGCTGCTAGAACCTCTTCAAGAGGGTAGTACTGAAACACACAGAACAGAAAGCTGTTAGCATTGTACTGCTTGTGGAGGGGCGATTAACTGTAAATCATTTGTGGAAAAAGCTTAAAATTAAATTTTTCTCCATTTTTTCTTTAAGGCCAAATAATTGTCTTCAACATGTCTTTAACTCCTCCCTCTAAGTGTCAGTCTACATGACCCTAAGTCATTAAACTGGACATTGAGCATTACATCTCTGCAATACTTGACATAATTGTGCAATGTTCTGTGTAATACTCCCGTGCAATATACTCTTTTCAGTTTAAAATTCCCTATTTATTGATATTGATATTTATTCATAACTCTATTACTGCTGTGCAATATCCTCTGTCTCATTATAATCTTAATAAGCTACACTTAACTTGACAGTTCATGCACTATTATTTTACTATTATTATACCGTATTATTATCATCATCATCAACCGGTGAACCCACTTTGTACTTCACACTTATTTTATTTTATACTTATACCCACTTAGTACTTAATTTATTTTCTGATCTGTATTATAGTGTATTCTATTTTTTGCTAGTACTTCTATTCCTGTGTGCACTGATGTGACAGTGAGCTGCTGTAACAAAAGAGTTTCCCCTCTGGGATCAATAAAGTATTTCTGATTCTGAACTGCCACTTGAGTGGACTGCCAGTATACAACATATTTGTTGTTAAAGCGCTTATCTTCATTGTGCATAGATCACCAATCAATAGTTTAATAACTGAATCATAGCCTGCAAACTGTTGTGAAAATGAGGATTACACCAAATGGATGATATACCGTAACATGATTGCATTGAATGTCCCAGTATGGGTGTAATGTGAGGACCTCCTGCCACTTGTTATAATCAAGGGTGAAAAAAGTATTTGCACATTCTGACTGTGCCTCTTCAAAATCTCCATTCCCCCAGTACAGAGTGGAGTCAACAGCAGCACCAGGCAGCCTGATGACGACAGCAGGTACAGACGCAATGAGCTGCATTGTGTCTCCCTGGAAACAACCTTTGCAGATGGAGAGGGGACCTACGTGTAGTAAACCAGCCACTTTCGAAGTGTAGCCACGGGGTCGCTCCTTGTCCTTGAATCTGAAGGCCACTTTGTTTAAATCCTACAGAGAGAGAGACAGAGATGGAGGATGTAACAAGTGAAGCCACAACACATACAACAGTTACATACAGTTTAAAGAAATTTAGAGCCAGATTCTAGTAAGGGGAACTGCACAGAATTTAATCCACGTTATTCTTGTCCATTAGGAAAGATCATTGTTGAACAGACTTTTACAGTGTAGCATACAAAACTAATTCTATCCAGCTTCATTTGATGTGGCTACATTTTGCAGATAAGATGGTGAAAATAGCTGGCAGGTTTGAATCCATCAGTCTCTGCTGCTCTATTAGATTCTCCACTAACCAGAAATAAGTGGGTCAATTTTGTCCTGCCCCTCTGTCTGAAATGTTGTCGCTGAATAAACATTAATTACCTTGCACTCCTCAAACACCCACTCCTGAGGTCCCTCAGTACGCAGTTTCTGGATATACTGGAACATGTGGAAGATGATGTCCTCAACGTGCACTGAAGTGACACATATTTGCAATGAACATTATTTACATTTCATTTCCTCTCTCTCTTTTACACACACACACACACACACAACAGGGAATAAACACATGTAAAGCACATCAGCATCAGTTCATGTGAATGAACTACAGTACACAGTTGGTTGTACTACTTACAGAGGCCCTCCTCAGTCAAATCCACATTGATGATGAAGAACATGAATCCTCTGGCTCCTTCTTTTTGCCCTCCAACAAGCGTGTTCACCCAGCCTTAAAAATAATAATCATGGTCATTTGTACATATTTCTTTTCATTTTAAGATAAAAAATTTTTAACATCTTGATAAGCTTAATAGGATAAATATCTATCATTATCTTAGAGCTCTACTTTATGTCCTACCTTTAGATTTGAGTTCAGATAACAAACTTCCGGGTCCTTCGTGACCAATCAGATGTCCCAGATAATGTCCTGGGTTAGATTTGTAGTACTTCTGTAGGTCCAGGATGGGGAAAGTCACGTACAGGTTCCTGATGTCTTTAATGGGCACCACTTTGTAGAATTGCTGTGAGAAAACACAAAGAACAAAAAAAAAAAAAAAACTTGTTACTTAGGAAAAGTCATTCATGTGATATTTTAGAAAACATATTTTGAATGATAACTGGAAAATGTTTCCATCACCTAGTGCCTGAAAGCTGAAAAAAAACAACAACTAATAAATACTATCTTATTAAATACTGGCTATGGCCCTACATTAAAATCCCCTATTTATTGATATTGATATTTAGTCATACCTCTATTACTGCGGTGCAATATCCTCCGTTTCTTAATAAGCTACACTTAACTTCACAGTTCATGCACTATTACCTTATACCGTATTATTATCATCAACCGGTAAACCCACTTTGTACTTCACACTTGTTTTATTTTATACTTATACCCACTTGGTACTTAATTTATTTTCTGACCTGTATTATAGTGTATTATATTTTTTTCTTAGTACTTCTATTCCTGTGTGCACTAACGTGACAGTGAGCTGCTGTAACAAAAGAGTTTCCCCTCAGGTAAGTATTTCTGATTCTGATACATTACAGTAAAAGTGTAAAGAGTGTACAGTAAAGTGTGAGAAACATTGGTAAGATAAGTAACTGGCTCACTCTGAGGTGTTCTTCCTGGAAGGGGTGCTCAGGGAATTCTGGGATAGGCACGTTCTTGTTTTCCACTTCTCCAAATAGCTTCACCACCATGGCGGTCAAATCATCTAAGGATTCTGTAGGTAAAGAGAAAAAAAAACAAAGTTGAGTACATTTATAGTTTAGCTTACTTAAAAGTGAATATACAATCTGTAGCTCATGTAAGTGCAAAGAAGACCCAATGAAACTATAGTATTTAACTTATAATAAAAGATGGATCTTTGACTGCACTCATCCAGTAAAACATAAATCAACTATTGTATTTTGACCATTAATATAGTAAGTTCAACTCCTGTATTAGTATTTTTGACCAATAAATAAGAAAGCTCACTAGATATTAAGCAGTGAGAACCACCTGGAGCGATTAATCATGCTAGGATATTATTATAGCACTTCTGTCAAACTGCATCTCTTACAATTCAGATAAAGTTTTGCAAAATATAAATTTCAGCTGGTAATGAAGGGGGTTGCGAAAATCATTAACTTAAATTAAATTAGGTGTTAATAGGTAACGTCCTAACATAAATAAATCATTACCAATCATTCTGAGATGTTGGTGTAATTTAACTGATGCAATGACCATAAAAAACATGTAAGCCCATCTTTGAGAAACCCGCCAGTCGTGGCTTTTATTTTAAAACTATGCAATATCAGCTTTAGTTTATTGAGAAATCTGTTTAACTGTCCTTCAACACAAAGCCAGTTGTAAAAAGTTGTAAAGAAATACTACAACCTGTCTTGACACTATGTTTTTGGTAATTATACCGATGTACAGTATCACAATGATATGTTGTATTGCTCTATAATAATTTGCAAATAAAACTTGAAATATTATGGTTTAGGCCATGTACACCAAGTCATACATGACTTGCATAGTTTGTTCCTCTTTGTTGTCTTGCGTAATTGACAGTACAAGGGGTTGGCAAGTCATAAGAGAGCTGTTAAGGCAGAGTGAGGTTTTTGCAACACTTAAATATCACGCTTGTGAGAGAAGAATTCTTACCTCTTCCTAACACACAGAGTCCCATGAGGTTGGAGGAGTAGTATGTAGAATGAAATTTCAGGAGCTCCTGACGGATGTCAATCCCATCTTTAGACGGTTGGGTCTCAAGGGTCAATTTGTTACCTATAAGAGAAATAATACAAGAATAGTGAATATTCGTTTTCCACAACTTCTCCATGACAGAGTACAATTCTAATGATCAATCTTTGCCAGTTTATAAATTATATATATATATATATATATATATATATAAATAAAATCTTTCAGGTTCACTGTCCAACTGCAATTATCAATGTAGTTTGAATAAACAGATTCACAAATATGAGCATGATAGGTTAGGCAACTTTTTTTATATGTATATATTTTTATATTATTTGATGACCCAGTGACAGTAGCCTGCCAGCTATATGAACAAGCTGCTTGCCTGCCATCTGTGAATGAACCATATTTCAAATACAACTGCAGCCTACATCTATTACTTCTGAGACAAGTCAAGTGCAAGTGGTTGTTGCTTTGTTTTTCTGTCTGTCTCAAAAAAACCTCAAACTGGAGAAGATTATGTTGGTCCACTAAGAGTGCTATCTTTCAGGCCTGTCTGATCCTCTTCTATTCTTAACTGCAATGAAGATTATATAATTCAAGACTGCCATCAGGTGGCTATTTTGAGCTTGGAGCTGCTCCAAGTCCATGTCACTCTGATCTGGGAATTCACTGGCGCAGCGAGTAAACTCCCTTCATGCTATGAGATGCTGTCCCTCACAACACTTAAATGACAGTTGAGTGAATCTTAATGTGAAAAAAAATGGTGGGTTTATATACATAACTACCTTCTCATTAACGAAAATAAAACTGTATGGCAGTAGTCTGATGAATGGGAGCGCATCATATTCTATAAGATCATCATATGTTCGTAGTGTCGCTGTCCTGTGAGAACCGCGTATCTCTACAAAGTCAACTTTTCGTGAGCTCAGAAAAACAGCCCTGTTTTCAGCTTTGTCACGATGCATTTTCCATCTGATCCAAGGGGGGATCCAAGTTTATTTAGCTTAAATAGTAGGAGAAGTTTCTCAACCCATAAAGGAACACTTCATCCTTCAGTTTATCACAAACATTCAAAAATCACCACATTTGGAGATACATGGTTTTCACTGGGCGGGATGGGTAGGAAAAACTGTCATCTGAAAAGTAACGAATAACTAAAGCTGTCAAATAATTGTAGTGAAGTAAAAAGTACAATATTTGCCTCTATGTGGTGAATTTGTATTTAAGCACAATAGAGTAAATGTACTTAGTTACATTCCACCACTGCAGAGGGGACATATTCACTGTAGACAATCATCTCTAGTACGTACAGCCAAACTACCAGCAGCAGCGAACAACTCGATGGGCATAGTACTTTTTCGAGTGCTGGCATAGCGCTTGTGCTTTTGAGATTTCATGTGAGAATCCGTGCTTACCATTCCTCCAAGTCTGAATGTTTTGCGACAAAGTTCACACTGTGCCTCGTACAAACCGCTGGAACTTCCTATTGAATTTGCATTTACCCATGGCATTGCTTGCTCGCAGTGTCACGTGTTGGTGTTTTCCTTTTACCCGCTGCAGCCCTCAAATCGGAAGCTGGATAAACCCGTTCGTCTTCTAGGTTAAAATGCAGATCACAGCTTGTACAGAAGGCGTACTACCTCAACCTACCAAGTGGACTGTACGCTGCCTATTTAACGTACAAACAAATAGATTTGTTGCGGAAATGGTCATTGTTGTGAGATATAACATTCTGGTAAAATAAAACATAAATGGTGTGTATATCTACACTGAGAGAGACAGATGGAGGCCGACGGCAATGTGCAGAAAGTCAGAATGAATACAATGGTCATGTACAATTTAAATGAGCATTGGTGTTGGTGGTGGAGATGTTCTACCTGTTCCAAATTTACTGAAGGGGTGGTTAGGGTTGCCAGTGGCCTTCTCCAACTGAAACAGCCGCCAGGCATCATTCATCAGGTTCTTCTCATGCTCAGAGTCCACAGCATTCACCTCCCGGTCCTTACAGCTCTCGTCAAACAGTGGGCACAGGAAGAATTGGGCAAACCTACAGAGATAGCAAAATGACAGTGAACATTAAACAGTATAGTTCTTAACATTTTAAGATTTGCTTTAAGGGGCCGTTCAGATGTCTTCACGCGCAGACATTTTGCACGCGCAAATTCGTTAATTTTAGTGGAGCAGCGCGACAACGGTGCTCAAAACCGATAGAGACGCCGTAACGGCGTACATTCGTTGCGGCACGCATTCGCACATCTAGATGTAAAAATCTCAACTTTTTCAATTGCAGCAAGCGCACCACAGGTCATGTGATAAGAATTAACCGATCAGCTTATTGCTGCAGATTTGAAGACAGCAAGTCATGTCTAAAATCCTTGCAGGATCTGACTAAAAATGTATCTCTGCCACAGCAGCTGGTTATTTAGATTAATAAAACGTTCTTGCAAAACAATCACACTATGACCCTTGGTACTGAAATGTGTTTATAGCATGAGGTACTTGTAAAGTATGAGGCAGTTGTGATTCTTAGTGAAATGCACCCTCCAAAATCACAAGACAGTGGGTCAGAATCTTGCTTTTTGATTACAACTTACCAAATGTACTAATTTCCTTGAAAGCGTTAGCATAAATACAGTCATTCTGATTATTATAGCAAGGGTATGGTTAAAATAATGGGGCCAGCTCATGACACATATGATCCATTCAGACACAATGCTCTTCTGTTTTCAAAGAGGCAACATCATCAATATTTCAACATACTCGGCACTGTCCTTTCCTACCACTACAGTCCAGATGGCCTTCACAATTCACTGGTGCAGGGGAACAATCAGCCTACGACCCATAAACAGGTGCTTGGTAGACTATAATTTATTTATAAGTAGGTAAGTTTATCCCAATAGGTTAAATTCTGACACCGCACGACGGTCTTCTCCAAACCAACACAGCTGACACGTGAGCAGAGACCCCTGCAAGGCTGAGGGCATCGGTCTCACCCTGTGCCTGAGGTTTCCAGCCTCAGTGTGGGTAGGAACTGTGCTGATGGATACTAAAGAGAGCACAATGAAGCTGGGTCTGGTAACCAAAGACGAACAGACAACGACCTGGCAGCTCACTTGGATTAACACCTGGACTCCCAAGGGGAACATTGTATACAGATAACTAAACAACCACTGAGGCAAAGAGTTGATATCTGTCTCAATTAAACAAAGATATATGCAGCCTAAAAAAAACAAACAGTCATGTATGTAAATGTGGTGGACAAAAGATTAGAGACTAGTTGAATAAATTTGGCTGGCTGTCTAATAGTTAGTGACCAAGTCATAGACCAAGTCCACGCAAATGAATACAGCGGAACACACCCAAAACAAACACCCCCCAAAATTCTAATAGAGGACACACCGAAGATTTACACGAGATATGAGAGAAATTACTTTTAGTACAGGTCACAATTAATCCCATCAAATGAACAGGAAAGTACCTATCTAGTGCTCCTTCCAAGTGCTCATGGGACACGTCAAAGTAATAGTTGGTATGCTCTCCACTGGTAAAGGCATTGGAGCTGCCCGCGTGCTCGCTGAGGAACTGGCTGTACTCATTCTCCTTGGGATACTTCTTTGTTCCCAGGAACAGCATGTGCTCACAAAAGTGTGCCAGGCCCGAGATGTTTGCTGGGTCCGATAATGAACCTGTGAATTTAAGAAAAATGGCCACAGAAAATCAGTTGATTAAGCTGTAGCTCTCAGCTCATTAAAGTTCACAGATGCAACAACTTGACTTTTCAGTGTCTGCTACATTGGTGGGACAGACTGGAGAGGAAAGCAAAGAGTAAAAAAAAAAAAAAAAAAAAAAAAAAAAAGTGGAAATAATCCTAGATGTGTAGTGGTACAACTTTTGCAATTTTCTTATACAGAATTAACTTATTTAAGCAATGATTTTAATCAACACATAGCAACAGTATCTTAATAATATGACTCAAATAATTGAGCAAGCCTGGCAAGCTTCTACTCTGAAAGACCTGGTCAAGATACCAGGCATATTATAATACTAAAAAGGTTAGCGTGGCATGGTAAAATTTTACCTCACTTTCACTATATTGGCAACTCTGCCTCTTTATGAGTATGAGTTCATAGGTAATATTTCACTGCCCACAGAAAACTTGGTATTATAAATTTGATCATCATATCATCCACCTGCAGTAAAAGCAAGTCAGAGAGATGACTTATATGTGGAAGTCACAACATTTTCATAGTTTTGCTGGGCAACTGTTTTATCTTTAAATGGGACACCAGGTAGGTGAACAGCAATATTATGTTTACAGGTTTACTTGTGGTAACAGGAATACTGAATAACAAATCAAAGATGCTTACCCTAAGCATAGGACAAGACTATGGCCAGTATTGAGGACACTTTTTGCATGTAACTATGGCAATCTGCAAAGTACAACTTTGACTATAATGTAGACTATTTCCATAGCCTACGCAACAAATAGTTACATATTTTGCATATATTTTTCATATTGCTTTCCAAAACTGTGTGATACGGTTCTATATAAAGAGGAAAGCCATGTGAAAATACATGACTACCTGGCCACAATAGTGATGAAAGACCTTTACCTATGTGGACATCCAAAGCAGCTGAGGATTTGTCTGTTGTTGGGTCACTGATGAGCATGGCCTTAAGGCCATTGGTAAACTCCAGCCCTCTGTAAACCCGTTTGTCCTCGGGAGAGCGAATTATGTCACTAACCACCCTATTCACAGCCTGGTCGGTCATTCTGAGTGGCGAGGATGACACCAGCCTGCAGTGGAGGGAATCAAATGTACAGTTAAAGTTTAGTGCAATTAGCCAAGGAGTCTGTCCCGCTTTGTGAAAGGATTTTAGCACTGAGTTGCTTTTGGCGAACTCATGGTTTGATGTAGACCACCTTCGTAGCAATATGACAATTAATGATTTAACTATTTAGCACTGCAAACACGGCGTAGTTTTGAACAGCTCTAAAGTACAACCAACAATCCACTTTACTTGAATAAAGAGTTTGTATTGCTACTTTGCTATAATAGTTATGTTAGCTAGACAACAAAGTTAATAAAAATGCATTCATAAAAAATAAAGTGATTTTTATAATTCACAATTTACTGTTAGGTAGTTGACTGAAAACATGAAAATAACTGCTTCGCCCAACGTACAACAGAGATTAGCTATCGTTACTCGCTAGAGGATACAAAATAATCCGATTCACAGTAGGCAAACTAGCGTTAGCTTGCTAAATTAGCAACAAAAGCTCCAGAAAAGGGAGCAGACATCCAAGTGGCAGCCGGGTTCGTTTGTCTAAATCTGTGGTTACATTTAATTCCCCGCTGTTGTAGAGTGTTTTACAATTTACCAACTATACAGAAGCTCGGCACACAAACTGTTTTCGCTAACATTAAGGTTACCACCTTAAGTAGCAACAAAGCTAACAGTCTAGCTATGGAGCTTAACTTAATATAGGTCAACAAACTAGCTTTCATGGCCCGGCTCGGTAGCTAGCGCCTACCGTTTGGTGTTAAAAACTACTCAATTATTTTTTAACAAAATGTTACGACCTTTGCCTGACAACACGTACCTATAATCTTGGTTAAGACGGAAATCGTTACCGGCTGACTGGCGATATCTCGTAAAGTAGGCCGTTCGGTTAATGCACTTAAACATACTTTGCACCCATGAAAAACAAACCTTGGCTTTTACAGCGCCATATTTGAATAGGCAAATGTAATCGAACACAGAATAGAGCGTAATGCATCATGGTAGGTAATCAATTCTGCAATGAATTCAGAGTGATACACGTGATCACGACAATGGCTATCAATTAGACAGTTAAAGTGACTGGCAAGAGGCAAATTGTCTAGCATTTTTCTGAAAATTACGTTGTGCCAATGACTCTGATATCGATTAGGATAGCCTGCGTGTGGATTTCCGTTTATGTTCAGCGAATCAGGTTTCAAGCATTGTCATGCGCATTCAGCTGTAAATACAGTAGGGAGAAATTAACACAGCTGAGGAAAAATTGTCAAATATATATATATGTAGAATATTACACGCATTAGGTATTAGGTATTTCTTTTCGAATTCTGATATAGTAAAACATGATTGACGTGCTTTCTGTGATTCTGTATTACGTAGAATAACTAGTTGCCATTTGCTGTTTCATTGAATATACACGAAACAGGATGCATGCTGAACATTTTCTAAAAAATAAGTGAAGAGAGACTGAGCGAATGATACAACTACATACGATAAAAATATTTTTCTTTGTTTAAAGGCAATGAGATGGTCAAAGATTTTACTTTTAGTATTGGGAAAATTCCATATTAAAATGAAATTGACTAATTTTGGACACTTGAGCTAAGCCCTACTTGGATATGAGAATTGTGAGCACCACAATCAGATGTGTAAAAACTGAGAAAGAAGGCTGTTATTATATATCTGTCAAATAAAATATAAATAAGGTCAGGCTATTTTCATTTCTTAATACTAACTTCTTATTTGTACATGTGCTGTATGTAGCCTATTTACTGTTCCATTAATAATAACAACTGATAATAATATCAACTTTGTTCTGCACACGCGGTCTTTGTATTCACGTGCGTGTGCTGTATGAGTTGTGGTCTTGTAGCTGAAATTGCTGCCATCACACAGCCACGAGATGGCGACAGATTTCTTTCCTTGCACATTTCACTGACAATCGTTACCTGTCACTTGAGACATTATGAGCAGTAATCCATCACACCAGTCATCTTGTTACATGTTGCAAATGACCCCTGGAAAACACATGCGCCGTAATGAGCTCATTTTTCTTTACAGGTTAGAATTGTAGGAGCTTTTTTAGAGTCTTTTTTAACGTATGTTTTTGCACCCGCATGCTTAATATCCGATAGGTAGGTAGTGGTTTTCTGAGACGTAAATGTAAACTCTTCTAATTCCACCCAAATAAGTTGGCTTAAGTAGGCTACAAATAGTCTCTGGGTTAGGCCTTTCTGACACCACAGCAGTGTTTGGAAGGTTTTCTGTCGCTTGTGTTTGCTTTGAAAAGGAGAAGTGATATCGAGAATGACATTCATGGGACTCGCTCTGCTCCTCCTCTTCTTCTCTACTTCCAAATCACTTTGAACCTGACACTGAGAGGGTCAGAACACCAGCAAAGAGCACAATGGAAGAATCAACCGACAGATCAACCAAGAAAAAAGTTGTAGCAGTGGTGGGCGGTGGTTTGGTAAGAAAAGAAAATGAAAGTGAATTATTAATTCATTGTACCTCTTGTCTTTAAATCGCTTGAATGCATATTGACTTTTACCAAGGTAACTGACCTCTTTTAAAGGGGGACACTTCTACAAAGCCTGTTTGGACTTTGTTGTCTGTATAGACTTATTGCAGTCAAATGTGTATTTGCACTAAACAGTGTGGAATAAAGGAAATAAGGTTACAAAGGAGTGTTTAGGACAGGCCATGCAGTCTATATGAATGACAGTGTAAAGCACTGTGATTTTGTCAAGATTTTCAAAGAACTGTCCTTATTCCCATTGACCTTTTAGGTTGGTGCACTGAATGCCTGCTTCTTTGCCAAAAGAGGCTTTAATGTGGAAGTCTTTGAAACCCGGGAAGGTAGTATTCAAAGTTCTCTATAAAACCTTCTTAAGTAAATAACATTGTCATATCACTCCCCTCTCTGAGGAATAGAGCCACAATTAAAATGACAATATTCCTGAACAGTATACTCACATAGGTGAATAGAAACATTGTTTTTACAACGGATAACCAAAATTTCACAAAGGTAAGATTAAAACATTGTGTGTGATTTTGGTCAGATATCCGGAAGGCCAAAATTGTGAAGGGGAGAAGCATCAACCTGGCTTTGTCTCACAGGGGCCGGCAAGCATTGAAGCATGTTGGAATGGAGGAGAAGGTATGCAGATTAAATATATTAAAGTGGAAATGAGGTAAGATTTCTGCCAGGACTGCAGGGGCATGATAACCCTATCTTGCTTGTTTATTGGTCTAAAAGATGGGTATGGCAAGAAACAAAATGGTAGCATATACTTGTGTAGGTCATCCACCATATAAGTCCTCTTAAACCACACATCATAGACTGGAATGGAGGCAAGCGGGTAGAAACCCTTCCTTTTTTTGTTTAGCTGGATTTCTAATAATGAAATATTAAATATGTGGCCAAGCCCCAGGGAATCTGTCCACCCTGCTTTTTTTGCTTGCAGTCCACTCAAGATGTTTTAATCTGGCATCTGAGGTCAGCAGTCTTTTTGTTGGTCTACATTTGCTGCACTGCCCATGTTATGCACGCCTGAGAACTCTGCATCAGACCCTTTTTTTACACTTGCATGACTTTTCTTCATGACAAAACAAGGCTTACTTTACAAGGTTTTCACATATACTTTCAAGGGTAGCTACTGGGTGACCACATGGACTATCCGGACTGTCCACGGCGTGATACCCTGTTTCCACTCAGACCACTTATAAATTGACTGATAACATGGATTTTGCCAATGCAAAGTGTAACATTATACAGAATTACTTATCTTGAACGTTAATAAATGTCATTTTCTAAAATTTGACCCCCTGTATTAATAATTTTTTCTCAGATTGTCTCCCAGGGAATCCCAATGCATGCAAGAATGATCCATTCCGTGAGTGGGAAACAATCCCCGATCCCTTATGGCAAGAAAGGCCAAGTAAGCTTGCCATTGTTGTAATGTGAACATATACTCTATCATATCATATGTATATATCATTGATATGTAACATATCAATAATAAGTCCAACAAAAATTTGGTTTATATGTCATAAAATGTGTCCCTGTTATTTGTATGTATGATTAGTCTGTCTGAAAATTGCTCTTTTTGATTACACTGCTGCCAATCTGACAGGGATTCTTAATGGGGAGGGAGGCATTTTAAATGAACAGTGTTACAGATCATGTTGTTTGTGAAGCTGCAGTATCTGTAGAATTGTTCTCCTTTCAGTTCATCCTGTCAGTAGACCGAGCCAATCTGAACAAAAAGCTGTTAACAGGTAAGAGCATTATAGTGTCTTTCTATAAATTGCCAATTAAACATTCAAATGATGCACATGTCCTACAAGGAAATACTGCAACATTTGACTCATAAAGCCCCTTTCAGACATACAGACGCCTTTATGTTAATCTGATGGCAATTTAACGTGTCGTTTTCATGGCTGAAGAGCCAGAGTCGCTTTTAGGTGAAAGTTACGACAGCAATCTTACTAGGTCGGACCTAGTAACCTCAATCTTCATCACGATCTCATGAACAAAGAAAATAAAAGTAGTTTAATAAGTGATTCTTCTCATTTTACACCAGGCTATAAAAACTATTTTCCCCTCGCAGTGTGACTGGGACAAAAGAGGTTAAAAAAAACCCCTCATACAACCACAGTAATAATCTAACCAACAGCCTCTCCCTATATTTTTCAATTTCATTCATACCAACTGCGTGGATGAATCAGTGAATATCTAGCAAAATGCTTTACAGTACGTACAGCATGTGAGCTAATAGGAATTAAACGAGAGTTCCATCTTAATGGCCTGTCATTCAGTGCCAGTGTGTATTCTCGGATATTAAAAAGCAGGCAGCAGAATTCGCTCTCTAATAACATTAAATGATGAAATTGATGCGGAAATGTATTCAGTGGATTCACTACATTACTGGCTTTTAAAGCGAGTCTAAGTAACTTTTACTGAACTTTGCTACTACAGTCACAAGTAACAACTATGGGATAAAGCTAAATGCTAAAACGTAGTGTAACAGCAGCACAAGTGGAGAAGTGTCATAGGCTATGTACAAAGTCACTCCCTATACTATATTATATTGCACTATATTTACTGTCTGCCATTTTATTTGAGGGTCTATATTCTGAGTGTGAACTTTATGCAAGTAGTACCCTAAATGTTTCCCACAATGGAACAAAAAAGTAGTGTCCATGGCATATACACTATGTTCTGCTAACAATCCCACAATAAAATATGTCACATTTTATAGATGCAGATGAAATTAGCTTTAGACTCTACAAAGTGAGTCAAAAGTGTCCAATATATATATACTATAGAGCAGTGGTGGAAGAAGTACTCAGATCCTTTACTTAAGTAAAAGTAACAATATCACAGTGTAAAAAAAACTCTGCTACAAGTACAAGTCCTGCATTCGAAATCCTACTTGAGTAAAAGAGCATAAGTATTACCAGCAAAATGCACATAAACTATCAAAAGTAAAAGTATTCACTATGCAAACGGGTCCCTTTCAGAGTGATATATTATGTCACCTTCAAGGTCTTGGAAGATGATTTTTTTAATCTTATGAACACAAGATGTTGAACTGAGAGGACCGCGATCTCACTCTCCTGTCCTGGAAACAGAGGGGGGAAATTACCTTAGCAGGCTTCAAAAGGTGACAACCCACACAGCGCAGGGTGGCCTCTAGGTCTTGGTTAGCCCTCTCCGATTGGCCGTTGGTTTGGGGGTGAAAACCTGATGAGGCTTACTGTGGTGCCTAGAGCTTTCCAGACTTGACAGACTGCAGTAAAAGTTGACGAAATCCAGGAACCGTTTAAGCTGCTTGCGGGCGGTTGGCTTGGGCCACTCAGCTGCAGCTCTTGTCTTCTCTGGGTCTGTCCTCAACTGCCTGCTCTCAATGATGTAGCCCAGGAAAGTCACGGAGCTGGCATGGAACTCGCACTTCTTGGCCTTGGCGAAGAGCTTGTTTTCAAGCAACCTCTGAAGAACCTGACAGACATGGAGGACATGGTCAGCCTGATTGTGGGAGAAGATCAGAATAGATATACGCACACAAACCGATTGAGAAAATCCCTGAGAACGTCATTCCCCAGTATGTTGGGAAGACCAAACGGCATAACACGGTATTCGAAGTGGCCAAGGGGTGTGTTGAACGCCATCTTCCACTGGTACAGCTGTACCATGACAGTTAAATAAATGTAGTGGAGTAAAAAGTACAATTTTTCCCTCTGAAATGTAGTGGAATAGAAATATAAAGGAGCATAAATTGGATATACTATAGTACCATAAAACTGCATTTAAGTACAGTACTTGAGTAAATGTAGTTAGTTACATTCCACCACTGCTATAGAGTTAACTACGGAGTGTCAATTCTATAGGGAGTAGGGAGAGAGTGAAAGAGGTAGTGGTTTCAGACACAGCCATAAAGTCAGTAAACTGCGATATCTACCCAAAGTTTGAAAGCCTGTACCCTCAATACATTCTTAATTCATGAACTCTGCACAAAGCTCCAAGTTAAAAGATGTAGACCTACTCTTTCTTCTCACCAACTGTCCTAAATTGTGTTGTTTGCTAGCAAGCTGAGCCTGATCCACTGCAGATACTCCTTGTGCGTTAGCTTCATGCAAGTCTTTAAACTGCGTGAGTACTTCAGGGGACATCAGGGGATGGGTTAGTCTTTTCTGGCTAAAAGGATTTTGCCTAATATTTAATAAAGTGCCTCAGTGTATGCTTGGAGATAATGTGTGACAGCATGGGTCTGTGTTTAATTAGATTCCCTGTGCATGCTGAAAAAGAGGCTGATTGTAAAGCTGTCGCTCATATCGGACTATTATCCAGACTCCTGGAATGAACATTGAGATAAAGAGGTTTTGGAAAGTTACAACCTACACGTCTGTTTTCACAAAACCAGATACATTGACTGCTGTGCTGTGTGAGATTCATGTTAATCAGCATGAGGTCATTCCCATTCAGTGGGGGATTGATTTAATTGTTTGCTGACAGTCAGTGTCCTTACTGCATTTTATTAGAATTGTGAAGGTTTTGTGTGTATTTTAACAAGATATTCCCTGTCATATTAAACTGCTGGTGTTATGTCATGCCTGCATATGTGATATAAGCTCCTTTTGTAACATTTTACTCCCACAGAGGCAGAGACATATCCAAACACAAAGTTGAACTTTGATCATAAACTACAGGACTGGAATGCTGAAACAGGGCTAATGACCTTTGTCAGGTAAAGAGTTACAGACTGTACACATGTACACCTGCACTCGCAACACACACGCACACACACACACATAATATATGGAGGGTGATCTTGGAGGAGAATCTGCTCATTTAGATTCTTTGTTTCGACAGCAGCTTTATTGATCATGTTCCCTCTGTGCTGCTACATGTAAACACATTTGGCTTTGTACATATTAACTGCCTGAGATCTGGGCTGGTGATAAACATGCTGCCCTTGAAGCCCCTGTGCTTGACTTTTCAGTAGCTCTGTAACTGATTGTCCTTGAGGTAAATGTGACACAATTATAACCCAAATAACACCTTCAGGTCTTTTTAGTTGTGGGAAAAAGCATACCCATGCAGTGGATTATTAACTCTGTTTAATTTGATCACTGAGTTTTTCAATTGAATTCAGCCTTATCTCAAATGTGTAAAAATGTATTTGATGTGTATGTTGTCATTTCCATTTATTTATTCATTGTATATGCCTGATGGTCCAATATGCACCTAGTTAAAAATGTGGATTAGAAGGAGTCACTGTGCAGTTATTGCCACAGTGAAGAAACACTTTCATGCGCTTTAATGAAATCAAGTTTTACGTAAAGGCTGTGAGTGTGCCTTGAATCCAAAAGTCACCTATGCGTGCACCTTACTCCAGGGCACATCCCTCCCTCTACCCTGCAGTTGAACTGTGACAGCTCATATTTGCTCCCTCCAGCTTGTATAATTAAATGTACACGGAGAGCCTGATGCCACTGTGAGAGCCAGTGCTCTCCCATACTAGCCAGGAAATGTTCAGAGATAGCCATCAGCATGAAATAGATGTACATGACCTGCTTTCTTCTTATAGTCTGGTCTATAACCGTGCAATAATCTACTTTATTGTTGTAAATCTAATGTTAATGAGGTCTTAGAATATCGCTGAACACTATTCAATATTGTAATCTGATTAATTGTTTGAGATATGGTGTCTTTATGAGGAGAGCTGCAGCACTGTGGTGGGCAGACACAATGTGAAATCAACATCCCATGGTGCAGCCACGTGCATTTAACAAACAAATTGTATTTAGTATTTTCATACAACTGTAATTTCTATGTGAAAATAAAGCTGTTCATTGAACTAATAATAAATCCACTTTGTTAAAGTTGTCAAAATGACATTGAACAGCCTCATACAAGATGCAACCTAAAATGCATGAATACATACAATAATGTCTATGGGGTCAAGAATAATTAAATGAATTACGCTCTGCGATTGGAATGGTGTTTAAAGCAATTTGGCATTAAAAACACATCATTATGGCTTCTGCAAGTATAATTAAATTAGATGATAGAGTGCCAAGAATATATTCAGATGTACTTAACATTAAGTTTAACAGATGCACCAGCATTTTATTAAAATCTGAGTCAGATCTCAGAGCAAACATTTAACTCTGGAACTGAGACAGTACTGACTCCTGCTGTTTGGAGCAGCTTTTAAAGGCAATGAGCAGATGTACCAAACAGTGTACTGTGTGTTAATAGTCCCCAGAGATGCTATCATCTGTGACCACCATGGCTTTGAGTGGAATTACTATGAATCCAGCCACAACCATTCAGTTGCTATGATATACAGATACTGTCATAACCATGGTTTGAATTTAATGTGTCAATGAAATAGTGTGTATTTGGTGAGTAACGTGTAAGTAAGTTAAATCGAGCTGTTATTATAAAGATCATCTTTTATCAAAATTACTTCTAATTTTAAAATTAATCTTAAAGTTTACCATTTTTGTTTTAAGTTTTATAAGGGCAAGGGCCGTGTGCCGTTTAAATCTCCATGTGAGAAAATATTAAATATCTGCACGGAATATAGAAAACAAAAAGTATTCCAACATCCTACTGGGAAAGCCAAGGTGAACTCCTGCGGAGGAATAGATACTCCCAAAGTGTACATGATAAAAAGGCCAAGTGTGAGAAAGAAAAGCTCAAGCACACAGCTCTCATTGTGAGAGACATTCTTTGGTATGTCTGCATTAGACTTGAATCAAACCCGTAGCACATAGCCTGAGGGCCCCACACTTAACACATTTTCTCAGGCTAAACATCCACAAAGGTACACTTTTAACACACCTGAGTTTCAGCCTGAGTGACAAGTGCGTAGGCATCGAGACATTGCTTCTAGGAAGCCTGATGAAGGTGTCTGACCGAAAAGTTGCCTTTGCTCATTAAATTATTTAACGTGTAGGCAGCTTACTGGTATTTTTTTGTAATGTTACGAACCTTCAGGCTAAACATGAAAATGATTAGCCTGTTAAATCAAGTTAGAATCTAGTAAAGCTAAGTTATTTAGCTTATATACATATGGATGTCAGTATATCGTACATTGAAGTTAATTTGTCGTGTTACTGGTATGTTACTCAGGTCAGATGGGTCAAAGGAGCAGATCAAGGCGGACCTGATTGTGGGCTGTGATGGAGCTTTTTCTGCCATCCGCAAGCAATTCCTTCGTCGCAGCCGCTTCAACTACAGCCAGACCTACATCCCCCACGGCTACATGGAGCTCACCATGCCACCCATCAATGGAGAGGTCAGTCCTCTGTACAGTGCCCTCCTTTTATTGAAGGTGGTGAGATGCTGCTAGTATAAGACTCACAATGTTTAGGCACCATTCTAGATGTCCTCTTGTTTATTTCATTTTGTTCGTCCCACTTTCATCATCATCTCCAGTTTGCCATGAAGCCTAATTATCTGCACATCTGGCCACGAAACACATTCATGATGATTGCCCTGCCCAACCTGGTGAGTGTGAATTTTATTTTCGTCGCTCATGTTTTGCACTGCTAGCTGCACTGTAAATTGAGCAATGCAACCTGTTTATTTTTGGCAACAACTAGCTGTTACAGAAAGCATAATCACTTTCAGGGCATGATTGACCTTGGGGATGTCCTCATAGAGGTAATTAGCCTCATTTACAGACTCTTCATAGCCAGTAGAGGCTTACTCCTCAGAAATATTGCCTACTGCCTTCTCACACAGCAATTGTACACAGCACTTCCCATCAGTCTCGCTGTGCGTTTTTGTCAGACTTCCATCCGTCTCTGCTGTCCTTCTTAATCCCACAATGATTGTTCTGCTGGCTGACTCAGCACAACAGTTTTGTCTGTCTCCTCAGTGAGACCAGGTTAAGGCAGCTGACTTTGGAGTGCACTTGAACTCACCGCCGTAGTTCCCAGGAACATATTATGGCTGAGAAAAAAATAAACATCCTTGCTGCTGTGGCTGCCATGGTAACAGCAACAGTGCTAAAGGTCCTCTGGGAGGACTTTGTGATGTTGATAGATAGGACCTGCTCAGATGGGCATATAATGGCACGCCCACATCCCCAGTGCACTTTCATCCATCACTTGCACTGGGTGGAGTTTGGCTATTACATTTGCTCTGAGGATGGAAGATTCTATAATGAGTTCGGCATGGCGGATTTTTCAGACTCATGAAAGTCTTTTGAATCTGTATTAAAATATAACAAACATCTCGTGTGTACAGTATACCACAGGATGCAGCGTTTATGAAAGGACTTTATTTGTGAGTGCAAGGGTTCATTCTTAACCTTGGGAACACATCTGAACACATCTATACATTATTCTAAATGCAAGGCTCCCAAGGCTTAACAGAACATGAGGCTGGGGAAACATGTCTCTGACTCCCGGACCATCAGCACCGGATCGTCCCTAGGCTGCGTCCTTTCCCCTCTGCTCTTCTCCCTGTACACCAACAGCTGCACCTCCAGTCACCAGTCCGTCAAGCCAAGTCATGACACCACCCTCATTGGGCTCATCTCTGATGGGGATGAGTCTGCCTACAGGTGGGAGATTGACCACCTGGTTATCTGGTGCAGTCAGAACAACCTGGAGCTCAACATTTGTAAGACAGTGGAGATAGTTGTGGATTACAGGAAGAGCCCAGCCCCACCCGCCCCCATCCCCCTGTGTGACTCCCCTGTCGATACTGTGGAGTCCTTCTGCTTCCTGGGCACCATCATCACCCAGGACCTCAAAAGGACCTCACCAAGAAAGCCCAGCAGAGGATGTACTTCCTGCGGCAGCTGAAGAAATTCAACCTGCCAAAGACAACGATGGTGCACTCCTACACCACCATCATCCTCACCTCCTCCATCAACTTCTGGTACGCTGCTGCCAATGCCAAGGACAAGGGCAGACTGCAGCGTGTCATTCGCTCCGCCAAGAAGGTGATTGGCTGCAGTCTACCTTCTCTCCAGGACCTGTACGCCTCCAGGACCCTGAGGTGAGCAGGAAAGATTGTGGCTGACCCCTCCCACCCTGGACACAAACTGTTTCAGACACTCCCCTCCGGCAGGAGACTGCGGTCCATCAGGACAGTCCAACAGTTTCTTTCCGTCTGCAGCTGGCCTCATCTACATGGCCCGGGACCCCCTCTGACACTGACTTTCATATTTGATTCATCTTTCTTTATATTTGTACTATGTTTATTGTTTTGCACCAACATACCAAAGCAAACTCCTTGTATGTGTAAACCTACTTGGCAATAAAGCTGATTCTGATTCTATTTCCAAAACTTCTGGCCGTGTCTCAAAGAAAGATGACTCGATTTAACTTGACAAGAAATGTGTCACAATGGATTTGAGAGCTAACATCACTGTGCACTGTGTTTGTTTTCTAATTTAGGACAAGACATTTACCTGTACCCTCTTCATGCCGTTTGAAGAGTTTGAGAAGATCACCACAGGAGATGAAGTTATCGAGTTTTTCCAGAAATACTTCCCTGACACCATACCGCTGATAGGAGTGTATGTGACTTTCTCACCTCCACCCCTCTTTCTCTCTCTCCACCATCTGTCATCTCTGTCTCCCCCTTTTCTCCCCCTCTGCCTTTATCTCTTTATCCAACCTGCCAAGCCATCCTCAAAAACACTTTTCATTTCCCATCATCCTGTTGTCTCCAGCCACATCCACAGCCATGATCTATGAAGTGTGAAATTGCAAACTTACAGTTACATGGCTTTGTGCAGTGAGTTTTTAATTAGAGGTGAACCGAATGTTGTGGGTGATGGAGAGATAGCGGAGGCATGAACTGTAGAATCGCCTGAGGCTTTCATTCACTCACTCCCTCTCTGGGTTGGCTTTATTTGGAGTTCTCGGGCATAAACTGAACGCATGCTTTCGTTCCTCTGTTTGGCTGTTTAACTTCACCAGGGCAGACAGAGCACGGTTGTATTGGCTTACTCAGATGTGACAGATGCTTTTGTAGCAAACAAAAACCAGAGTCTGTTGTTTGGAAACATGCAACTGTCAAAATGAATGGCTCGAAATGAGTTTCTAATTGTTTTATTTCTATTTGTGTCCCGCAGTGATGGTCTCAAGAGGGATTATTTCCGATTGCCTGGGCAGGCCATGGTGTCTGTCAAGTGCTCCCCATATCACATTGGTGACAAATGTGTTCTTATGGGCGATGCAGCCCATGCAGTGGTGCCTTTCTATGGGCAGGGGATGAACGCTGTAAGTAACACTGAATGGAGGAGAAGAAAATGCAGAAAAGAATTAAATGGAGACTCATTCATCCATTCATGCTTTATAGGGCTTTGAGGATTGCATTGTCTTTGACGAAATAATGGAACAGCTCAATGAGGATTTCAGTAAGTACTTTTTAAATGAACAAAGATTAAAGGAGACACGGAGAATGAACTGTTTTCCTTTGTGTATCCGCCCAGGTGCTGTACTGCCTGAGTATACCAGGGTGCGAGTTCCAGACGACCACGCAATTGCAGACCTGGCCATGTACAACTACATTGAAGTAATGCATATTTATTTAATATGACCTCAGCATATAAGTGCATATCTTTATACAACATTGCAGCTATTAAAGTGGGGCTAAGGTATCTATTAGAAATGGACTAATCCTACAATTTTAGAGGTAGTAACTTCAACACAAAAAATGGGATGGACCGAGTATTGAGATCTTTTACTTAAGGCAAAGTAGCAGTACCACAGTATAAAAATGCTCCATTACAAGTAAGTCATGCGTTTAAAATTTTACTTAAAGTGGTTTTCACTGATATTTTATAATAAAAATGGATCAAATGAGTAATTATGTGAAAGATGTTGCTTGTAGTGATGAACCCAGAGAGAATTATCACCAACTCTGCAGTTCCCCTCAGCTCTACAGAGCTTTATAGCTTCTTTTAGCTCTTTGTTGTGGTTTACCGGCCCACAGTTCTACCCTTTTGGTTCATTCTCATCAGCGCTGTTTTTGACTGAGGTAGGGTTCAATGGCAGTTTAAAGGTACATTAGATGATCAGGCTAGAGAATGGTGTCATCAGTCAAAACATCATTCATCATTAACCCTGGACTGATATGTTTTACATGTATAATCCTAATATGAAAAGTAAATCCTCACTACAGCTGTGACATAAATGTAATTTGGTGGAGTAAAAAGTTAGCAGAAGTGTAAAGTAGCATAAAATGGAAATACACAAGTAAAGTACAAGTACCTTAAAATTGCACAGAAGCACAGTACTAGATTAAATGTACTTAGTTACATTCCACCACTGGGGATGGATCAAGTATTGACATGCACCACTATCTTTTGGAGTTTCTGATATGGCTGTAAGATTTGTTTAACGACAATACAATACAAAGGACCTTATGGTTCACTTCACTAACACATGTGCTTTTTTGTTTTTAGATGCGAGCCCATGTCAACTCCAAATGGTTCCTTTTCAGAAAACATGTTGATAACTTCCTCCACTTCCTCATGCCAAAGACAATAATTCCACTTTACACAATGGTAAGTGTCCTAATAAACAAAATGGTCACTGACACATTGCTTGATCTACCACAAAATCCATATCATTTGTTGCCCTTCACTGTCTCCAGGTCACTTTCACTAGGACAAGGTACCATGAAGCCGTAAAGCGCTGGCATTGGCAAGACAAAGTAAGACACTTGTGTCTTATCTTTAGACTCTTTCGTTTCATCTTTCCTGCATACAGTTTACTTTTTGGCGGATATTTCATACATTTGAACATCTTAGTATTGTAATTCAGAACTCTTTTGAAGTCGCAGTATTTTCAGCACCGAGCATGAAAGGCGGATGTGACTCTCGCTGGGTAAATGCATCCCCTTTTAGAAACATTTAATTTATTCTACCACAAACACAGAGCTTTGCTGCACAAAGAAATTCTTTCTCCCATTTGGCTGTAGATGAGTCCTTGGCACTGTGTTGAACTGTCTGATGTGACCTGTGCTGATGGCCTCTGTGCTAATGGTCCACTGTCAGAAGGACAGCAGGGATTTCACAGCCTCGTCTGTAAATTGTTTAAACCCGTAGGGATGTCTGGGCAAAGGGCAAAATGACCTCTATGGGGGGAAGAAAAACTGCTGTATAAAGCGGCATATACAGTAGTAGAACATAATTGTTAACAAAATAATAAAATAGTGTGATATTGACAAAGAGAGGTCTGTCGCAGAGAGGGCATGATGGTCTATATCTTAGTCGAGTGTAGGGAGGATGTTGTAAGGTGAAGATAACAGCAAGGTCACTGAACTAGGTGAAGAGTACACGTACACTACATGTACTGTAGGAAACAAGTAGAATGCATTAAACTTTCACAATTACAATACCCCACATTATCACACATACATGATGTTAAATAAGTCTGATGTTTGTGATTTAACTACTACTACTACTACTACTTAAACCTGGTTTTATAGATGGCAAAGTCAGTCGGTCCACCACTTTGGTCCAGACTGAAATATCTCAACAACTATTGGATAGATTGCCATGAAATTTTGTACAGACATTCAAGGTCTCGACAGGATGAATTCCCTGACTTTTACTCTAGCGCCACCATGAGGTTGACTTTTGTTGTTTTGAGTGAAATATCTCAGCAACTATTGGACAGATTGCCATGCAATTCGGTTCATTCACTTTCGTGTCCCCCTCGGTGTTGTGACCTGCTCTGCTCACTAGTTTATGTTTTCCTTTGTTTCATGTTTTTCTGTCGATGTTTCCTGTTTTATATTGTATTTCTCCTCTCCTTGCGTGTCTGTAACTTCACTTCCTGTCATTGTGTGTTTCCCTCACCTCATCTGAGTATTTAGTCTGTGTGGTTTGTAATCAGTTTTCATCTAGCGCCATTAGGTCAAAGTTTAATTTCTCCAATAGTTTTGTAGGTATCTGGTAGTCAATTAACATTCCCATACTTACTACTTTGTATTTACTGCTGACTGGCAAATGTAAGCACGCTAACACGCTAAACTCAGATGGTGAACATGATAAACATTAGACCTGCTAAACGTCAACACATTAGCTTTGCCACTGTGAGGATGTTAGCATGCTGATGTTAGCATTTAGCTCAAAACACCGGCCTCACAATCACTAGCGTGGCTGTAGACTCAGTCTTGTTTTCTGAATGTTGATGCTATGTGGACATCAATCTCTCAAAATGATCTGATGAGAGGACCCTCCTAAAGTACTAAAGTACTTAAAGTTATTTGCATTAATAAGCAGGTGTTGATTTCCAGAGGAATTTCTTTGGAAGGACTGCTAAAATCTTAAAAACCAAGCTTCATTAAACCCAAGTAAATATTCATTTATTCTTGGAAACTCTATTCTCCAAATGTGTTGAATTGTATGCTTTGTTTTGTATTATTTCAAATGTATGTAATTGTATGATTTGTAGACAAATATTTAAATTGTTACCAAAGATCGTAGAAAAGGTTTCAGTCGTAGTCATCTGGACACTGTTTTCAGAATCAAGACGTTTGACTACGACTGAAACCTTTTCTACGATAGAACACTCCTGGACGAATGAGGGACTACATCGTCTTGTTACCAAAGATGTAAGGTAAAGCATGACAGGGCATTTTCTTTGCAGTTGTGATGTGCGTAATGCTTTTGAGACTCAAAATGGAATTCATTTAAAATGCCTTAGGTGAGGGTGTGAGGAACATGCGCAATAAGTTTGTGTGCATAAAACTGACAAAACTGAATATAAGCTAATAAAAAAAAAAATGTGATTACTTTTTAACAGGTGATAAACCGTGGCCTGCTGTTCAGTGCTACAGTAGCTGTTTTGGGAGGCTCCTACCTGCTCATTAAAAATCCTCCTGATATCAACAAGCTCATCATCCCCGCTAAGAAAATGTGGAACAGGCTTGCGGCAGTCAGGGCACCGTCTCTGATCTGACTGGAGCATCAAACACTACAATGAACTGAGAGGATCCTAATTTAATCTGGATGAACACAATGAAGGCTCTGCCAGGCAAATTAATCTACTATAATAGTGATTGTTGTAATTTATACCAGTCAGAATGACTGAATGATTTTATAATTTTTCATCAGTGTTTCATCGTGACTGAAAGAGCCCAAGAGTGGAACATTTTATATTTGATTATGTTCATGCCATCATCATCATTTACATAATTTTTAATGTGAAAACAAAAAATGTCAGTAATAAACTCACAGGCAGGGGCTAAGTTTATATAGTTTATACAGATACTTAGATGAGTTTATATAGATGCTTTTACATAAATGTTCCCTCAGCTCAGTTTCTGTCATTTTTATTTTGTCTTTGGCTCTCACCATTATCTACTTTATGCAGAGAGACTTTTTGGAACAAGATCAACTCTGTATCAACAAATTCTTAAACCTGCAATAACTGTTTGTTTTTTTTTGGCCAGTTGGGGGCTTATTTCAAGGGGAAAAAAGGGACTGGAGCACACTGATTGATTTGCAGCCTTTAATTAGTCAAAGCTGCAAATTCTTTGCAAAACTGACAAGAACCTGATTCAGCTGCATACGACTGGGAAATGCATGCAGAACCCTGTTTCACAGCCAGACTAGCTTCCAGTCTTTATTTTAAGCTAAGCTAACCATCTCCCGGCTATAGCTTCATATTTAGCGGACACAAGTATGAGTGGTATCAATCTTCTCATCTAACTCTTGGCAAGACAGCAAACAAGTGTATTTTCCATAATGTCAATCTGTTCTTTTAATTAAACAGTATAAAAACAAAGACCACTCACTCACTCATGCACACATCCTCACTGAATCCGGGTTTTATCAGCTATGGAAATCCATTCATCAAGTCTATTCATAGCTGACAGCCCAGGAGGTTATGAAAGGAGTGTCTCACTGGAGTATACTGAGGTCCCAGTCTCATCTCCTCTTATCTAATTACACTCCTGTAGTCCTCATACATATAAATCCACCAAATGTCATTTCACAGAAACTGCTCTCGTCACACTGGAGATTTTGATTGAAATGATATAAGGTACACAAGCTAGGTATCTTAAAATAGCAACTCTTTATTGAATCCATACACAATAATGTCCATACATAATAATTTTTTGTATTATGGGTTATGGCTAAAGAGCTAAGGCTTATTTTCCATTTTACACATTTGCAGTTGGGGACAAACAAAAACAAATCTGCTATCACATGTTGATCCATACTTAGACACAGAGTTCAGCTGTTGTCACATAATATATACTGTGTGGCATATTTGACAAATAAGTGTGATTCTTTTCCTAAGAGAAACATATTATTAACTACATCTTATATCATCACAGCTGATGTTAGATGAGGATGTCACACTTTCATACTACCTGCTTAGACAAAACACTGTCAGGAAACAGGTTTAGTTGAGATCTAGGGCTGACAGTTGGATATTTACAAGTAGTTGTAACAAGTCTGTAACTGTGTGTAGACGCAGACGTGTCTAGGGAGGTCAGACAGGATTATTTTGGTTTGGAATTGCATGTTAGGTCCTAAGGCATACTGAGTGGCGGGATGAGAAGTCCAGCCCCTGAATCACAGTGGCCTCACTTGAATGACATTAACCTCCTTGGAATCTCCAGCCTTGGAGGTCACATCCAGGTGGTGGAAGTCATTGCTGGTGATGATGAAGACGATGGAGGAGGAGCTGAAGGTCACCCTCTTCTTGGGTCGGTCCCTGCTGCCGCACCCTCTGGACACGACGATCGGTCGGATGGGGCGCTTGACAGGAGCCAGGGGGCGCTCTTTGAGGCTGTGCTGCAGCCAAGAGAGCCGCGAACAGAGCAGCTGCAGCAAACAGCGCCGGAACTGTGAGAGGATGAGTTGGAGGAGAAGCAGAGAGAAGAGGTAAAAGGATGGTATTTAACAGAGGGATGAAATAGCACCCTTTCCTCATTTGTCTGTCAAACACACAAGATATCCGCCTCTAAGGATGCCAGCAAACAAAGATTAGTGACAATTTCACTACTACACACAATACATGTATACAATATATATTAAGGCTTGGAAAAATTAAATTCAGCTTAGAGGAAACCATACTATGATGCAGATCTTTTCCCACATTTTTGCTGAATTTTGCCTTCCAAAAATGTACTTGTGGGAATTAAAATTCTGCACTATTTTGAGTAAAAATGCTCTTACAAATGCTCATTAAAACATTTCTTTTGGAAATATAAAAATACTCCTGGTTTTTCTACTCAAACCACAAACTGAAGCAGCACAAGAGGAGAACACACCATCACTCCTGATTGAGATGCCCTATTTGTCCACAGAGAGTTCAGCTGTGGTCACTGGAGGGGGGGGTGAAATCGACTGAACACACAGGACGTGGCCAATCAGAACTCTCCAGCATATAATGTATTCTAGATGGCAGAAAAACCTGGGCTCAGCAATTGTGGTTGAACCTTTTCACTGACGCCACCCTCACCAGATACACAGAGCAAGAAATTTGTGCTGGAGAGGTACACAGTTAACTGATGTCACATTAATTGTAGGTCATAAAGTTGACCTACAATTGAAAGTTCCTTCCCGCAAACAAAAAAAAGTTCTTTACTGCAGTTTTCAAATCTATTATTTACAGAACTTTAGGACTACAAACCTTTCTGCTCATGAACACGTAGATGAGGGGGTTGTAGGCTGTGCTGGACTTGGCAAAGAACGAGGGGATGATGGCCACTGTGGGAGAGACCACGTTCTTCCTGCCGAAGGCCTCCATCATGGACACGACAGCGTAGGGCGTCCAGCACACCAGGAAGCAGGAGATCATCAGGAAAAACATAACGGCGACCTTCTTCTCGTATCGCAAGATCTTGATGATCTGAATCGTCTGGAGGTCCTGGATGGAGCGCAGCTACAAGAAACAGGAGAGAGTAAGATGCTATCCTGAGGGGACACTGGCCTAACAATTAGACACGCTGTCTTGTGACCAGATTGTTGCTGGTTTGGATCAAAATTTGTGGTTTCACTGGGCGATAATTACATGAGTTTTTAATGTCATCCCAAAATAATGACTTGAAGGTACAATGTGTAAGATTTGACCAGAATTTTAGTTTAAAAGATTTAAAAACTCATCTACTTAAATGAGCATGCTAACCAGCTAGCCCCAGCCCGTCCTGTGTTGTAATACCACTTATGCATCGAGAGATGATTGTGAATCACTGTAGCATCCAGTCTGCCCTCAGTCCAACATGAGAGGATGAAGAAGTAGAACTGCCCTGATGGGTTGTCAATCACGCTGGAGGTACAGGCCCCCGGTTTGTGTCACAGAAACACAAAGATGGCTGAAGCTCTTGGCAAGTGACCTTTATCACCATGCCAACCACCCGCTCCCGGCAAGAAACAAAGCAATATAAAAAGAAGCAAAACAAGAGTAAATATTGATGTGGCTTTCCACCGCTGCAGACAGCTCTTTGTGAGTAAAGAGATGCGGTTTGAGGCTGAACTCGCAAAGTTTCTTTTAGACTGGTAAGTAACATCTAACGTTGGCTATTTAGCAAAACGTGTCTTTAGTGCAACTAATGACAACACAAACCGTGCCGAAAAACATTCCAAAAAGCTTCGGTATATGGTTTTGTTGTGGCTGTTTTCTTGCTACTATGGTCTTGCTAAAACTGAGCTAAGCAAGATAATGTAAACTATAGGCTGACGCCACACGTGAAGATTATAAGATAGCAGTGTTATTTTGACCAGCTCTCAGAGTTTCAGCAGTTTGGTCGAATTTTGCATATTCTTGCCCTGCTGTTAGTTAGTAGTTGGATATTTTTTTTTCTAACTGATGACTGTAAATAGAGATTGTATAGACCCAATAGTAGACCAACTGAAAAAATGTCGATTGTGCCACCATATTGTAACCACGTGGCATTACTGTTATGAGATCAGGCAAGACTGGAAGTTTGGAAATTTTGCTATGCATTTTTGAGGACATTGCAAGGTTTATTACGTATGTACACAATCTTGAACAGTGTCATTGCTGCAATTATTAAATAATGCAATTTTTGCACAAGGTGAAATGCTGCCCCCTATTTGTTAGGAGCATGTGGTTAGGAAATACACATTGTACCTTTAAATCACTGGTTCCCAACCTTTTCTTGTGACCCCTCGAGGGGTTCCAGGGGAAAAACTGGCTTAAATGACCTTGAATGCATTTGTGAACACATCCTATGCAACTGTGTTAGAGTGCTGGAGGTTTTTACTGCAGGTGAGTTCACGGACTAAAAACTGTGAATATTGCACTGTGGTTTGGAACCAAACAAACTAGAGAAGTGGTAGTAGGGGAGAACACACCGTAAAAAACCATAATGCTAATCAGGAACTAGGAAACAAGTACTTGATTACAAGAAAAGCGACATCTTTGTAATTTGCACAAAGTCTAACTACAATGGAGATCAGAGAAAATCCATCTTCTCTCTTTAAATGTGCTATTTACTTACTTACTTTTAAAGCAAGACTATGTAACTTTTGCTGAGCAGCACCTGCAGCTACGAGTAACAATTATGGTATAATGCTAAATGCGAAAAATGCAGTGTAACAGCAGGACAAGTGGAAAAGAGTCATAAAGTCAGTGAAGTGCAATATCTACCCACAGTTTGCTAACATTAACCACCAAGCTACTGGTCATACCAGACCAAGTAAGACTCTAGCAAAGAAAGTGTATTGGACTGAGAAACAGTGCCTTTTATTGCTAATTTAACTTTTTATTTGTAAGAGGAAGAATGCATAAGTTCTTCTTTCAAAAGTTACATAGTATCACTTCAAATCATTAATAAAAGCAGATTTAGCAAAATGGAGAGACACGTGGCATTGTGAATGTGTGTATTTGAGACCATATAACTGCGAAAGTGTTCAATATACAGCATTATTTCCATAATCTCGGTAATAGTTGATTGCTCATGGAAACAACATTGTAATACCTCAATAACAGACTTGACTGATAATGTAGATTAGATTAAACCCTTTGGCTAAAGTGATGAGATGATAAAGCATATGGAAATTTTCTAGACTCCCTCAAGACAGTCCAGAGCAGCTGAATCACTGCAAGCTTCTATTTTTATTCAAGAATTCATATGGTCTTTTTAATTTATGTTCTACATTTCTTATGAAGCCACGATCTATTCCCATGTTCATGTTCTAATGTTCTCCAGGTTTTCAGATGTCTACGGTGAAATTTTCCAACTGCTTTTGTATCAAGCCAAAAACACTCAGATTCAGAGTACTTCTCTTTGAAGATTTTCATAGCATCTCCCAAAATGCTGTGACGTGTGTTGAGTCCTCCCAGGCCACTGAGGTGTTCAGGGAGTTTTGTGGTGCTCGAGCTTGGAGCTCTGAGGAAGTAGCAGCTCACACTTCCTACAAGGTTGTGAATACTTAAGGAAGGAAAGATAGCAGCTGCACCAAATTGTGATGCAGACAGACATCTGGGTCATTTGTTTTTCTCATTTACACGTTTGCTTACATACTATCCTATTCAAACACTTTAGTGGCCATCTGCTCAATGTACAAACAGATTAAGGTGATACTGGCGCAAACAGATTAGAGAATCTTGTGGCTCCCCAATTTCTATCGGACATACGTTCTCCTGTGTTTTTGCCGAAATCATTAACGTGAACACAAATGCTTAACTCTCATCCTCACAGCCTGCTCCCATGTCATTTACATATAAATATGTTTACATATACACTCTGTCTTCCGCGACTGCCACTGACACTGAAAGGCTCCATTTCTAAGGCTCAGTATAGGCACAAGGAAGAATGAGCTTTTCAATGATTACCACTGTACAGGACAAGCCCTGAAGGCACAGAAGCATATTATGATAATAGAGCCCGTAATGAAAGAGGAGTGAAAGGCAGCACTTCGTCAGAGAAGGTCAAGGAATTTCTTTTCATAAAAATGAAAAGCTAGAAGTGTCTGCAAAGTCTGTATCTGTATATCTGACTTTGGCTGAAAGTATATATATATATACTGAATCAGTTTTAGTTAAAGTGACAGTTGAAGTACAAATACTGAAAGAAGATGAAGTGGTGGTTAAAATGGTGCTGAAAGAAGCTAAATTAAAACTGATATATTGACCACTGAAATAAATTGTCTGTTCACGTGTATAAACTGAAAGACAATGGCAGTTAAAGTGGTGGCTGAAGTGTAAGCAGGCAGTGTAAGTTTTTTTGCTGTTGTTTGAAGGTGAAGACCTGAGACCTGAAAGGGTTGTGTCACTCAAATTATTAGTATGTGCTTAAAGCAGTTGAACTGCTGTTTGAAGATTAAGAGATGAAAGCAATTGCATTGTCAGTAGAAGAGAAAAAGATGAAAGCATATGAAGCGGTAAAAGTAATTGAAATTTCAGTTGAAATGGAGGCGCTGAAGACAGTTCAAGTGTGTAAGCAGTTGAAATGTCAGTTCAAGTGTCACATTGAGATATAATAGTAAATAAGAATAATAACATATACGTTTATCTTTTACATCTCTAATGATGAGCAGCTTAAATGGGGCAAGATGGAGTTAAATTTGTTCAGTCATAACTTTTTTTTTTTACTGGGGGACGAGCACAATTGTCAGTTTCAACAGTCGTCTTTAATGTTTCCATGCTAGATTCTGGTCTAAAGACTTTGATCAGCAACCCTCCATTTACTAGTCTATGTTATTCATTCTGTTTATTAGTCTAACTAATTCATAATTTATTAAATATGCTAACAACTGAACAGAAAAAAAGCACATCTGCATGACTTACCATTTGTACTGTATAGAGGATGTTTCCGTAGCAGTAGATCATGATGCCAACAGGAACAAAGAAACAGGCCAGGAGGAAGAGGAGGATGAAGGAGGCATCATTTGGGTCCTTAGATGCCCAGTCCAGGGAGCAGCCCAGCTGGTGGATCTCCAGCGTGTAGCGGTTCCACCCCAGCACAGGAGCCCCTGTCCAGGCCAGGGAGTACAGCCAGACGTAGCCTATGGCCCGCCACGCCCAGGGGAAGTCCACCACCTGTGCATGGACCACCCGGATGTAGCGCTCATAAGCCAGGGCTGCCAAAGTCATGATGGAAACGATGCCTGGCAGTGGAGGGAGACAGATAGCCACGCTGAGTAATGCAGAACACTCACTGCAGGATCTGGGTCAGTGGCTACTCAGCGTCTCTTTGGACGGAATAAGTTTCATCATACTCTGTATAAGCAGAATTCTGAACATCTTGGTGCTGAACATCACATTCAAGCATTTTGTTGTGAATCCTTGAAAACTCACAGAAAGAGAATATTTACTCCCACACACAAATACACACACACCTCTAAGACCTGCAGTGGTGGTTTGGTTCTAATAGTGTATGCATCTTATATTCAAATATTTGTTGCTCTTATGCTCATCTTGTGCATCGTTTTGTTCCCACTTTTATATGGCACGTACGTCAAAGAGCACATCTGCAAGCCAGAGTCATGGTACAATGTCTAAAATTGATTCTGTATCTTTTTAGTCAATACACATCACACACACCTACATAACCTATATATCTATCCACTCACATACTCTAATACCCTCTACATCTCTTGATTAATGAGCGCAACATAGGAAAAGTGTCAATGAACAGACACACAAATTACAAACACACTATATTATGCACTCAGCTTGAGCCACAGCTACCCAGTTAGAATTGCAGTAGGACGGATGTGCACTGACAGAACTGCCAGGGCTTATTGCTGCAGCCCCTTTTGCCCGTGTAGTGTGTGTCGGGCACACTGACACCAACCTCCTCTGAGTAATACATTTGATAAGGCGGAAGGATGACGGCATGTTCGTCCACAGAGGACTAGAGGACACAGATAGAGCTATGGAATTGATTTTTGTACACTTTAATTTTTTATATTACAACCTGTGTCAACAGGGAGCCACTGTACTCATTTTATCAGGCACAGGTGCTGGGAGCCAGGCACTCCAGATTAGTGATGTTCATACCAAATCATGCCATGGCTAACTGTCTGACCTAGGGGTTTCACATGAAAAATGTCACACAGTACATACAGTATGAACATTTTGAGCTGCTGTACTGTACTGGGAATGACAAATGAGGGGCAGGTGAGTTCTCAGAATGTGGTGTCACTGGAACTGAAATCTCCATTATCTGCCAGGTTTGCCCAGCCTATCTGAGAGTGGGCCAAAGCAGCAGGACACCACATCCCTTCTGCTCAATGTCATTTCAATGATGAAAGAAGACATTCCTGTATCTTGGGATTTAAAAAAAATCAACTATAAATCTGGATACAAACCCCAACTTTATAAGCTTTTGATCTGAAATTCTCAATTTTCAATGCAAACCAGATCAGCACAGTCAGCGTTGCAGTGTTGCCAACTGATCATATGCAAAGAAGCTAATGGCAATTAAAGAGGGCAACTGTCCAGTGCATCTCTGTGTTTAGTTTACTGATAAAGCAGCAAAAGGCTTGAGGGTTTGCTCTAATGAGCTCATTATCACACATCCTGAGCTATAATTCCTACAGGGGTGGGACCTGGAGAATGACCCTGTCACCACTGAACACAGTTATGCTGGTAGCAAATGTGTTACAGTAAAATGGAAACTGTAGGTGCAATGGTGAGAAAAATATTCCTCTGCATGAAGCAATGACCTGCAGAATGTGCTCACTTTACATAAAAAAAACATGATAAATACAGAAAATAATTGTATATTATTCAAAGGGATTCAAGGTCAATAGATTTTACTGCAGCTCATCATGGGGGGACACTGGAGGGTCAGTAAGCTGTTTTTGAAGTCTGTATTTTAACCACTCACAAATTCTGTGAGGAATTGTGCACAAGAGCTAACAGGAAAAAAGCTTTTTGCCTGATCTCATAACAGCTTTTACCTAAATTTACATGCATTTATTAGAAATTCTTTCTATTTGGAATATCCTTCTTTCTTGCGTTATTGAGTGATCTATATGAGCTCATCTCCGCCTTCTACATATTTACATTACATTAGGCTGGATTTGCTCATATAATGAATTATGTCAGAATCCGATTTTCGTATTTTAGTGACTATTAGTGAGAAACGAACAATTAAGGGAACTGGGGGTAAATATTTAAATACATTCGTATTTAAATATTTTCTTGCTTCAAATACATTCGTATTTAAATATTTTAGTTGAAAGTTTATGTGACAATACTGATACATGTGAAATACATACTAGTATAAATAAATACTGTTTCTCTCACCAAATAAGCTGTTGCTGAAGCCGTCCCAGATGCATGTTGCCTGACTCCAAGTCCATCCGCCTGTGACGCACGAAGCAAACGTAAAGTTTATTCCGATGACAGAAACCAGAAAATCACTCAAACTTATGTTGACCAGTAACAAATTGGTGGGCGTCCGGAGTCTCTTGAATTTACAGTAGAGTATGATGACAACAACGTTATTACAAAAGCCGAATACTCCAATGGTCCCGATGGTAAAAGCGAGAAGTTTGTAGGTGCCATCTGTGAAGATGTAATGTTCTGTACCTCTCCCGGCTCTGGTTTCGTTGGCAGGATTCATTGCGTGAATAAAAACTTGGTTTCCAGCATTGTGCTGCGCGCGGTGTCAGAGCGCGCGACCTTCACTCGAAACACCGTAGGCTCCACGCCGCTCCTCCACGCGCTCCCCGCGCCGCTAATTCAAACCAACCCGAGACTGCCTTTCTCTGAAACTGGGTCAATGTAACACTGTCAAATCACACAGATTATAAACGTTATGTTTCCGGCTACTCTTTCAAAGTAAAATCGTTTTTGCCCTACATGTTTAGCGACGAACTCGCGCCTTATTATATGGTAGGCCTATAGCTCTAAGTTTGAAATGCAGGCCTACATAGAGGGAGAATTTAAGAACAACGTTTCTAAAGTGCGGTCAGAAATGCACAGATGATGCAGCAGTTCACTTGTATCTCGTGTTGTATACACTGAAGTATTTCACACTTTTATTTTGAAATCCAAGTCTCCAAATAATCTCCCGTTTTATTGGGACTAACTGTGGGGAAACTGATGGAGCCTTCAATTCAATAATCAAGACAGTGATGTGTTGTAACGAAGTCATTTATGTATACCTCTACGCCAAGACTGCATATACTGTATATTTTACACAAGAAATGTTTATATATAGTGTTTTTAAATGGTTAAATGCATTTATGACTGCAGATTACATTAATTTGAAGTTTATGTGGATAAAGGAGAATCTAGAATGCAATCATCAATCTCATGAATCGTTATTAACTAATCAAACAACCACAACTGTTCTGTAAATACCATATGCATCCTGTGACTATGTGCAAAATATTTTATAATGCTTGTTGTATGTAATGTGCATGCTGTCTGTATTTTTGTTCACCTGCCTGGGGACTGGGGATGAAAATGAGCTTTATCTCTGTACAATGCATCAGATTTCAAGTATTGGAATTTATGTTTATTATACGTGGTCCCTGTCAAATAAACTTGTAAATAAATAAATATTATGAACACTTGGAAGCCTTAAAAAATATATCCAGTCATTATCATGCACATGTATAACCACACAAACAAGGAAACACTCTTTTATGAACAGTAGCAAACTGTTCTGGCTCCTGAAAATGCTGAACTAAACATCTGAGGCTTTTTTTCACCTGCAGCACAGGTGACATATAGCACGTTTCTCACACCCCAGCTACTCACTGGAACCTGGCAGGTGAATCTAATTATGATCCTGCCTATATGAAAGAGTACACTTTCACAGTGATGTGTGACTTTTTTTTATTTCTGCGGTAAACCTTTTTTTTTTTTTTGGAAGGATCCAAAGTGTCATGACTGTGTACATTTTTTTGTATTTTTGAGCCTCTGTGGGAAGGCCTGGCAGTGGTCAAGTCACTTCCCAACATAGCAGACCCCCAGTTTCACATGCACTGAGCACCAAATTACAACAGCACAGCGACTCTGCTGATTGGGTTGTGTGGCTGTACCTCCTGTGACATTTGCTCTTCTTCAAGCAAGGGGTCTCGTTTTGTTCACACAGAAATGTCACTGTGTTGAAACGTTGGATTCCCGCAGCGACGATGTTTGCGGCTGACCTCATTTCTCAGTGCCTACAGGTTGATTCAAAATAGCAAATCTCCCTTGAATAACACGAGAGACGAGAGTGTGCGTTGGGGATGTGCATGACACACAGACTCTGGGAATGTTTTAATTATGCTGCAGCTCATCCAGTGACGCACTTGTAATGTTCATTCATAGTTTGAAGGTATTTCATTCGAGGTATAGATGAATCTTTATACGCATCTTGATATAATGCCATTTTGATATAATGTTGTGATAAAATGTGTTCTCCTTTTTACACCAAGGGCGTTGTAAAAGGGAGCTGTAAGCTCTGAGGTCAGGGCTTCATTTTCTTGGAATATGTCGTCACACAACGCATTGCTTTCTTATGATTAATATTGACCTCTCAGTGTAAAGGCTGCTGCAGAAGAACAACACCTCAAAATAAATAGCAAAATCCAATTAATAAATAGGTCAACGGCATTCAAATATCATCAAGAAGAAGATTTATAATATTTGTCGTAACAGGCTTTATTGACAAGAGATCCTTTAAATCTAGGTTTAGGTTGTTTTGTGGAGGCATCAGACTTTTATTGGTTGGTTTCTCTAAACCAGTTCTATAGCCTTTGATGCTGACATGTTCTCCAAGTACTTAAAGGCAGATGCTTGGTTTTGAGTTTCCTTATGCTTTTAATCTCAGAGTTTCTGCAACTAGGTCAAGGTTCCAATCTCTCTCAGTGCATGGGAAACAGATGTTAACATTGCCAAAGCATGTGTAAAATAAAAACATAAACAGAAGAATTGTGATATTAAAATATATACAGATAATTAAGACAGGATAATAATAATAATAAATTGTAGACTTGCAGTTAAAATACAGAAAGGGAAAACTAAACACTGCAACGTTTTTTTTACGAGTTGGTGTGTATGTGTGTGTGTGTGTGTGTGTGTGTGTAGGTCATTCACTGTCCCTCAGGTTGTGGCATGTTGATATATATTAGGCAGCAAGATATGCGCTGCCTCCTTCTCCTAGTGATATTTTTTATTTTTTCTAGAGGTCATTTAGCTCTTTGAAATCTGAGAGTACAGAGTTGAACTTGAAAGTAAATGTTCCTTGTTTCATTGAATGTTGTACATTGTAGGAGGAAGTGCATCTCTGGCTCAGCCTCACGAGTCGAACAGTGACCACATATTCTGTTTTCTTTTGGTTGCCATGATTTGTTTGTGTCTTCCTTTTTCGATTGACTGTTTGTGGCCACTGAGCCTGTACTTGGTTAGGATCTGTCTCTGCTTTCTATCTCTGACAGTAGAGAGACATTCTGCCAATTCATAATCTCTTTTTAGGGCCAGATAACATTCTAATCTACTTTGGCTTTCTGATTGGTGTTTGGAAAGCAGTGCTGTTGTGAGTCTCTCTCTCTCTCTCTCTCTCTCTCTCTCTCTCTCTCTCTCTCTCTCTCTCTCTCTTACAGTGTGTGAAACTGTAGTAAGATACAGCTGTCAAGAAATGTAACCATAAACCAGCACAAAAATGAAAATTACCAACAGAAACCACCATGTTCTGAATAGACACAAAAACTAACAAAAAGTAACATTTGCATTTCGGAACACAAAACAGCAAACTTAACAAACTACTCAGTCTGGCACTAGGCATGATAGGAAATGTGGGCAGTCACTACAATTTTTCTAACCTACAGTACATTATAAACTGGGGAGCCAGAGAGCAGCACACACTGCTCTGCCTAGGTTGCAAAATGTAGATAAACATATTTATTCAGTTCCTTTTCATTGGGCAAAAACCTCGCGTTTAAGGGTGTATTGTCGAAAAAATACACTTGAAGTGTAAATAAATGCTTCAGGTCGTGGTTGGGCTGTATTCACACCAAATCAGGCGGAATTCACACCAAAGGAAGCTTCTGGGTATCACTATTTCTCAGCATAGTCTGCAAGCCAGATGCAGATGTCGAAGCTGCGTACACGAAATCAACCAAGGACACAAATGCTATTGTTTGGTCCATGAACTCGCCTGGATAGCGCCTGGTTTCAGTGATATGTCAGGTTGACTGTGAAGCAGTTTGACCAGTCTGATTGCCAGCTAACATGATTGGCCACCGCAGTGTGACGTCAGGATGCGTTTCTCCAAAAGTTGATTCTCTTTCAATTTTTCGCCGCAGGGCTGCTGTGTTTTTCCCCCGGCATCCCCTGTGGTCCCAACCGCTGCAGCCTAAACGCAGTACCCCCATTCAAATTAATGGGAGGACTGGCGTTTGAACCCCATACTTCTGGCACCCTTGCCCCCTGAGATGCAATTACTATAGCATTATATTCACTGTACTGTGAATCAGTTCTATAATGCATTTTTAAGTGGCTTCTCACTGTCACAAACATCAGCACTTCGACAACACAAAGCTCTACATTTTCCCAAGTACCACCGCTCGCACATCTACACATAATTCAATATCATTATGCCTTTACTGATCCAGTCATGCTGCAGTGGTTACCAAGTACATTTCCGTCTGTCTCTTGGGAACAAGCTGCTGTAGAGCTCCAGAGTAGAGATAATAACCAGGGCCCGTCAGTTTGTTCAATCATTAGAACCACTTTTATGCACGACCACACTGCTGCACGTGAAACAAAAAAATGGTAATATGTTGACTTTTTCATTTTTGCCTTCTGCTGCAATTCTGGTCGTAATTCTTTATTGGAAATTAAAAGCACAACCCTTATCTCAAATGGAAATGCAAAGTCCTGCACCAGAAAAAAGCCAGAGCAAGGGAGTGAATCATTTCCAAGCTGTTACAGAGATCAGCGCAGAGTAGGATTTAAAGAAATAGTTCAACATTTTAGGAAATACGCTTAGTCCCTTCCTTTTGCTGAGAGTTAAAAGAGAAAATTGATATTGTCATAGCTCGCACAGCCAATAATAGGCAGTAGCTAGCAGATTAGCTCGCTAGCAATAGTGCTTGCTTGGCTTGTCTGGTAGTTTATAGCAGTCTGTCAAGTCTCCCCTGGAAACGGGGAAACTGCCAGTCTGCCTCTGCAAAGGCAACTAAATCCACCCACCAGCACCTCTAAGGTTAAATAATTAACACATTATATCTTGTTTGTTTAACTGTGCAAAAAACAAAATGTAAAAGCGACGAGTTGTGGTTTTAAGAGGCGTTACCTGCTGGTCGTTTTTGCACTTCAGATTAAACAAATAAGATATAATCATGTTAATTAGTGAACTTTAGAGGTTCAGGTTCAGGTAGAGGTTCTACCTGTTTCTGGTCTTTATGCTGAACTGAGTTTATTGCCTGTTAGCTAGCTTCATATTTAGTGTACAGATGGTATTGATCTTCTTATTTAACTCTCTGTAAGAAAGTGCATTTCCCAAAATGTTGCACTATTACTTAAAAGTTTTTGACACCTGTAATTTATAGAACTGAAAATTTGGCCTTTTTTATATTGAATACCGGCCTAATCTTCTGGGTTTAGGTTTGGGATTAAGTTTTTTAAAATATGTTAAAATTAAATTTAATTTAATTGTTTACCAACTGTGACTCTGGCTTTACTCATCAAATTACCCAAATAATGACACAGGTAAGACTTGCTGGCAGTGATGACCCTGATGAGCTCCAGAAGTCCTTTACAGATCCTGATTGATTTCTCTCAAACACCATAGAGCGCCATCACATCTGAAGTGGCACTGTAAGAGCCTCCGGACTTACATCTAGACCACATTCATTGCTATAGCAGCTGGCACCTGGTCTTTTTTAAAATGTTAAATAGAAAAAATGCATGTGCCAAAACCAGATTCTCTCAAATGGTTGTGTCATGTAATCCCTGCTGTCACTGAGGGATTAACAGAGAGGAGAATATGAATTTGAAGTTGAGGACAGGGGATGGTGCAGCTCTAATGCACTGCTGTATACGGTGCGTGCATGAGTTAAAGGAAAGTGTGCTTTAATCTTCTCATATCTGTTTTCACCCTTTTGTAGCAGCTAAAACGCTTGTGCATTTTAAGGCTTGCTGTTTGATTTAAACGGTTTAATTTCATGAAGCTAAAATTGGATAGTGATTGTCATTGTCATTATCACACTTTGTGTTCAGCGATGGAGACATTTATTGTTACATGTCACCGTTCTTCCACACTGTCATTGCAAAGTGTATTTGAGAATTTGCCAAAGGAGCTCTACTGTCTGTCTGAGGAATAAAAGTGTGTGGATGTCCTGCAGCGTCTTTGTCTTTGACATGTAAAAGTTGCAACAAGTTATGTGGTTGTTGAATCAACCAGGAAACAATATCTAATTTCCAATTTTCTTATAATGACTGAGAACTAGAGATGAATTTGGCACATGCAAATGATGTGCACATGTGCATGGTTAGACTGTGGTGAGACAATGTCAGGAATTTTCCTCTAAACTAGTTAAATCATTTTGGTCTAATGTTTCACGAGACCCAAGTCAAATTCCATACAGCTACAAGGGCAGCCAGACTCAAAGTGTAATCACAGTGAGTCACAGATTGGTGGCCCAATTCTGCTGCAGCAAAAAGCAAATTAATTATGGCGGGCAATGATGTCAGCTGAATTCAAGAAATAATCTTTTAAAGGGATTCAGAGCAGCCGACGCACGATTAATACGTTAACGTTTGTGGTGCATCTTTATCGAGTTATGAATAATTCATTACAGGAAACCATATCTTGCTCTCGCAGTAATTGGATGAGATAGATGTGCGTGTATATGTGAGTAAGTATTACTGTAGAGCGTGTCACAAATGTAAACTGGAACATGTGTTAACATGAAATAGTGAGAGACACATAAAACGTTTACCATTGACACTGAGGTCTAAAATTCTCAGAGCAGTAGAGGTATTCTTGGATGCTTCAGATCTATTTCTCCCCCTGGAGATTTCTCTCCTCCAGTGGAGGCACCGATCCAAAAGGGTTTTGTTGTCAGGCTGGTGTCTGGTATTGCACCCAGTGTTTTCGAGCTTGGCCAATGTTATCAAGCGCTGCCAGAGGGATGCAGAGGTAATTTCCAAATGCAACATATTTAAAGCTGCACTAATCAGTATTTTCATATAGACAATTGATCAAATGATTATGTGTAATGTGAAATGGGTTGCTTGTAGTAATTAACCCACGGAGAATTATTACCAGAAAAGTACAAATAAAGAATGAAATAAATAAAAATGTAAATCATTTGTGTACTTTGGAGAAAATAAGGCTCTGCATACCTACCACCTACTATAAAATTCAAAATATAACATCACACTGTGCCATAAACAATTCTTCAACTACGTTTTCTCCCACTTTGAAATAAAACAATTCATATGTAAGCATGGTTAAAAAATGATTCAGAAAATAATCAGAATCACTAATGTAAAAGTGTTCAATTTTTCACAGCCATAGTCCGAGAGTTTGTTGGTTTGTTCTCAAATGTTTGTGTAGTTGACAGTATCTGTGTGTGCACATCCCCAGCTTTATTCCCCTAACTTCATGTTATGTGTTTTCAGTGGCCTTGAGATACATTTGTGTTTCAAAGTGATGGAATAGATTGTACTTGTTTTTTCCCCCACACAGACTCCTGACCTACATCTCTCTTCACAGACATAGTTTGAAGCTGTTGTGTCAGTGCAGCAGCACTTGCTTTTGTGCACGTCTCTCTCTCTTTTGTTGAGCTCTCTTTTGAGCACTGACATTCGCCCCTTCCTCTCAGACGTTTTTTCACCTTTCTCTCTGATGTGACTGACATCTCTGGAGTTTTTTAGTACAACACTGCAAAAAGGTTTGAAGTCAGTACAGAATACAACACACACCTCCTCCTGCACAAATGCAGACGGTGACTGACTCACGTACCAGTGCATGCCAAAAGTGTCATAGAGTTAGTTTTATCTTTGTTGTTACTTGTTTTTGCAGATGCACTCATGGATCTTATGTGCTTGTGCATTCAACACACACTCACCCAGTGGGACCTGTCTGTGTCAGCTGTCTTTTTTCTGCTCAACTCGATCACCTCACCTCACTGCTGGGTAATCTCATGCCAGTCAAGTGCTGCTTTCCAAATCTGCCATAAGAAAAAGAGGGTTTGTATTTATCTCAGGCCAACTTCTCTGCCGTGGTGATCATTATACACACAGCTTTGCCGACAATGTCCCCTCACCTCACTCTGAAACATGCACTGCAAGCAACCCTCAGTGTCATCTTTAATGCCCTTTGCTGTCACGGTGAGAAATGCTGATTCATAAACAACTGGTGGTCCTCCTCATCACATTAATTGGATTGATGTGCCCAACACACACACACACACACGCGCGCGCACACATCTGCACAAAATTATAATAAGCATCGCTTCATGACTTAATTTACCAAAAGTAATTTGTGAATTCAAAAGCATGAGTGGTGGGTGGTTTTAGCAGAGGCCAAACTCCCATCCTGGGAGTCTGGAGGAGGCTCCCCTGAGAAATTGGGGCTATTTAAAACCAATTTATTGCAATTTCACAATTGATTTGCATAATTAATGTCCATCTGAATTGCTTTCCGTCCTGCAGGTCAGGCAATCAAAACACCCCAGTCATTATGTTAAATGTGGTAATTTGTGTCTAAAGCTCATCTAGCAGCTGCTCTTCACCCTGCTCAAGGCAACTTACTAAACATGACTCCATTTGCAGACACAGCAACATATATATTAACATGAATTTTGAGGAAACATTGCAAAAGTATGTTATAATAAGCTATTGCGCCAGGTTATTGCTCCATTAGCTTATGGTATGCTTTGGTACATAAGTATAAGTCATGGGATTAGCACTGAGCTGGACTGGAGTGGCTGGTTGCCCATTTTGCAGGCAGCGTTGGACAATTTACTTGAAAAATGTAATCAATTACTCAATACGTTGCTCAGTGAAAAAGTCATTACATTTCTTTAATTACTGAAAAGCAATAGTAATTTGTTTCATTCCTCATTATTACTTTCGTCACTCAGTCCAGCTCCGTCAAAGGTTCCTTTAAACAACTCCAAAGCCTCCATACCCAGATGTCACATCTTCTGTATTCGAAAGATGTAGAAATAGAAAACCTTTTAAGAAACAGCCAGCCTACGTTAAGTATTTACTAACCATCAACATCTATCTTAACATTAGCCCCGATGACTGCACACAGCAATCCATCAGCTCCAGCAGTCCCTTTCTCACAGTGAGGCTACTGGGTTCACATTTCCTCCAACTATGAACAAAACCAGGTGATTCCTGAATGTAGGCTTATCCTTTTTTGGTAGAACTTAACAGCCTCCCCACACCTCCAGCCCCTGCGCTAAGCTAACATGTCCCAGACCGGTCTGTCCACTGAACACGGAGAGCCCAAACTGAAATCAACCTTCCATCAAACTCCTGGTAAAACAGCCGACACTGGGATTAGTACCTGTGATGTAATTCCTGAATTTCAAATCATAATCCCTAACACTATTTGTTAAGAAGGAAGCAGATGACTGAAAATCATAGTGAAAGGGGAAGTGGAGCTCTAAAAGTCAGGCAAATGTCAGACAGCGACTGGAGCAGGACAGGTATTGACACAGACGCTGCTCATAGAATATCTCATTACTTGTATTGATGTTTTGGCGTAAATGTACACTCTATATTGAATATTAGCATGTAACACCTTTAATGTGTGGTACTTGAGTTTAATTGTGCTGACAGTGTGGATTGATTGCGGACTGATGTCATGAAATTAACTCTGATGCAGAGAAACACTGACAGAAACACAGCAAAATATCACGCATACCTACAGCATCGACGAATCACAGAATGGGGGGTACAGTGAGGCAGCCGCTTGCCTTTGGCCAATGCAGTAAAGTTCCCTCTAACAACCAGAATGGACACCGGTCTGCCATTTGATATGACAGTGTTGCCCCAGTGGTGAAGTTGATGATAGATGATGAAAAGAACTTCAGACTTCCATTCTCACTCAGTAGACCCCCGCAGGGCCTGAAAACATATACTTATACATGTGGGGGTGAAACCAGATAACATAGTCAGAGGATGGTGGCCATCTGATCCTCCCTGAATCATCATCACTGTTCAGCCAGGTTTAAGCTGGACGGAGGTCAGATGGAGGGTTGTTTGCTGCAGAGCCCATCTAACAATTTACTTCATCTCTTGCCCTCAATAGAAAATCGTTATTATTATTAAAAGTCACTTACTTATTGGAGATTTTTCAAGTTATACACCGAGGCTTAAAATGACTATGAAGGAAGGGTCAAATGACTCCACTGTCAACATCTAGATGAGTGCACAAACGTTCATTTGCATAGTGACCAAGATAATTTGAATGTAGGAAAACACTGCATTTCTGCAGTGACTCTGGTTCAATGACAATGTAGCACTATACTCTCATTTTACACTAATTCAATATTCAACCGTTCGAGAAACAAATATAAAGGAAATGCAAGACAGCCTGACAAACTATACTGTTGAGTGTAATGAATTACAGGAATGAGCCCAAACACTGTGATATCCCTTACCTCCATCTGAGCCAGGAGAGTGCACAGAGAGACGAATCCTCACAGTTAAACAGTCAGTCAGATAACCACGTGGGTAAACAAATGCTGACAATGTGTCATTCTGAAAAGACCACTCTGTGTCCTTTATAAAGGACGCTTTGAAACGCCACCATATACATCACTTTGGATAGAGCCAGACTAACTGTTTCCCTGTTTCCAGTCTTATGCTAAGCTTAGCTAATTGGCAGCTGGATGTAGCCTTACATTTACCAGAGAAATATAAGAGTGGCAGTATTAGCTCAGTTTTCCGTAAAGACTGAAAGCAGGAGCAAACAGCTAGCCCTTCTCACTCCAATTCACTTCGCTCGCTATTTAACACATTGTATCTTGTTTGTTTAATCCATACACAAATTGTGATGTAAAAACAAAAAGGTGTGGTTTTACGGGGAGTTACGTGCTGGAATTATTTCTTGGCCAGATGCAGTGATTCAAAGCAAAATATTGAAAAATAGAGCAATGCTTCAAATTATTTTCATGATTTCCACAGTTATTGCTGATATGGGATTAAAAAGACACGTTTGCAAATCATGTACGTATTTTCTGCATGGCACCTCTCGTAATCAAACTTCAAAGAGACAAATTAATTAGGTGCTGCTGTGGTGATGAATGAGAACGTCAGTATGCCAGTCACACCAACTTTGCAACATGAGTGAATATGTCTGTTATCATATCCTGCAGGAAGCCTGAGTCTGTGCCATCTGTGTTATTAAAGGCCTCAAAGCTAATTGAAATGTATTGCTTTTATCATTATTTCTCACCGGAAAACATGAACGCCTACTCCCGCTCCAGTAACCTTGATCCATGAGTGTGTGTGCTGTGTTTGTGCATTATGTGGGTCATCACTTCGATTGATTCAAAAGAAAGACACTGGTCAGATTACTGAAATGCCAACATGGCTAAGTCTTTATGAATATTTATATTGTGGGTAATCTTGTGTTTCCTCAAACCGATCTCTTTGTCTCTGTTTGTATCGGCCTGAGAAAATAATATTCCCTCTCCGACTCCATATCTCCAGCCGCCTCAGCAGTGCACTTTATATTATTGTGAACACCAAAAAGACATGAGGGACAGACACGGTCTTTCAAGTAAGACTGCTCTTAATATGTCAGCTGAGTGACACAGATGACTACAGCGATACCATAATTGCTAGCTGGTTTTGATGATGCAAAGTGGAAGTAGATCAGTGTGAATCCCATGAAATGCCTGAAATGTAGAGAAATGGGTTTTTGGCTGTAAGGACACGCTGCAGACTTCCAGATAGGCTTAAAAAGTTATTGTAAAATAAAGTTCACATGCAATAATGTGCAGCTCAGTTTTACTGGAAGCCCTATATTCAAATGAAACTCATTTAAGAAGTAAAATCTGAAACAAAAACTCCATCAGTCCACAGGGTCAGTCACTAATTCAGTATCAATAAGATCATAACGTTAATACCTGATGCTTGATGTAAATTGTGTTTTAATTGTGTCCTGTTTAAATGTGTGCTGTCAGAATATCATTGAATGAGAACACTATGAGTGGTAGTACAGGGCAGATGCCAGACTTGACTGTGTGAATGGGTCAAACTTCCCCACACAAAAGCAAGTCTTATGAGTCAAATAATAAAAAATCATCGTCGATCTCTTGTACTCACTTTATAAACAATGTGTCCTTAGACATTCATCAGATAAAAGTTTTAACCACACTAGCGGTGTGGTTCTAGAAATGGCAATGTCAATCTGTTGGGCTGTCAGTCTGTCCACCACCTGGGTCCAGACTAAAATATCTCTTTTGTATGGGCATTCATGGTTTCCTTGGATCAAAGCAAACTGACTTTGGTGATCCCTTGACTTTACCTCTAGGTTTACATTTGTGATTTTGAGCAAAATGTCTTGGCAACTTTTGGATTGATTGCCATGAAGTTTGGTGCAGACATTCATGCTCTTGTCAGGATGAATTGTAATAACTTGATCCTTTAACTTCTCCTCCAGCACTATCTTCAGGTCAAAATTGTAATTTCTCCAATACTTTGGTTTATAAGCAAAAAGCTGCAAAACTAATGACATTCCCATCAGCCTCATCTGTACTTTAGGCAAACATTTGCTAATTAGCAAATGTTAGCCTGCTGACAAGCCACACTAAGATAGTGAACATGGTAAACATTATAGCTGCTAAACACCAGCATGTAAGCATTGTCATTGTGAGCATGTTAGCATGGGTTGAATCATTATTTTATTATACCAACTGACCAAACAGTGACAAAAAAGTGACATTTCTAATAATAAAAATGTCATGGATTATTTCCTTAAATAATGGTTAAGAAGCCCACAACTTAAAGGTCCAGTGTGTAGAATTTAGTGGCATCTAGCGGTGAAATTGCAGATGGCAACCATTTGAATACTGCTCGCCTCACCCTCCCTTTCCAAGTGTGTAGGAATAAATATGGTGGCCGTGAAACTCGTCACGGCCCTATCTAGAGCCAGTGTTTGGTTTGTCCATTCTGGGCTACTGTAGAAACATGGCAGTGCAACATGGAAGGGGACCTGCTCCCTGTGTAGATAAAAACGGCTTATTCTATGGTAATGAAAACACAATGATTCTTATTTCAGGTGATTATACACTAATGAAAACATACCTATAAATATTATATTCCATTTCTTCCATTAGCTCCTCCTAAATGTTACACACTGGACCTTTAAAGTGGTCATATTATGCTTTTTGGCTTATTCCCTTTCCTTATTGTGTTATATATCTTTTTTTGTGCATGTAACAGGTTTGCAAAGTGAAAAAGCCTAAAGTCCACCCCAAAGAGAGTTACCCTCTCCCACAGAAAACACTGCTCCTGAACAGCCTGAAAACAGCTCGATTGTAGTCCAGCCTTTACTTCCGTAACGTATCTACGTCACTATGTAACACTCGTCATAATGCAAGAATTGAGCAGTTTCTACAAGTACACCTAAATATGAAATTAAAATAATGTTAGACACCCTCCAGGCATTCAATGGGCATACAGCTGTTACAGTGATGTAGAGACAGTACACACGTAAAGCAGTAAAATGTTACCTATGAAAGATAAATTAGTTACAAATTAATAACTTTGACCTCTCTGAAACATCTTGCTCCAGTCTCAGTTGTGAAGCTGGTTCGGGTTGTTCCATAGTTACCGGCTAAAGCAACTTTGTTTTGGATCACACTACCTTGCTCATCAGGACCTGTCCTACTCTGCTTCTGATTGGCTAGTAGTCTTTACCTAGGTACTGCGCATGTGCAACTCCCTACAAAGATCAAATAGAAGTGAGATGCCTCACTCTGTAGCTAAAACGGAGCGTTCAAGACACAGGGTTAAAAGAGGTGCTGCAGCAATGTGCTGTATGAGAAAAAATATGGTGTTTTTTGAAAATTAAATCATGTAAACCTATTCTGGTACAACCCCAAAATAAAATTATGAACCTGAAAATGAGCATAATATGACCACTTTAAACCAAACGTTCTCCCCAAAAGTGAACCTGGGAAACTGGCAGCATCTTTCCGAATCCTGCTGTTACACTTGACTGTCTTTAATTTAACCATCTAAAGTCACTGAGTTGGAAATCTAAGCAGATTTCAGTCAGTGAATTTTAGTTAGCCGGGAGGGAAACACAACCCTTGATTTATGGGTAAAGCCCAACAGCATGTAATGAGGCGTGAGGTAACCAAAATCAATTCAGTCTGCGTCTGTCTGATGCATGTGTTGGTCATGTTTGTCTAACTGCAACCTGTTCCCAGTTATAGAACACTGGAAAACTGGGGAGCAGAGGTGACGGAGGCAGGTATAAGACAATCAGCTCATCTCATCTTTAATACATTACCCTTTGTCTTTGTGGGAGCAGGGCTGAGTCAGAGCCGTGTTTGAAGTCTTCTAACCTAATTGGGAATCGGTTTGCTGAGTTCTCAAGACCCTAAAGGAGGAGGTTTGGATGCTTCTTTGATGTTCGCATCAAGAGATTGTGTGTTTTTTGCCAACAGAATGGTCCATTGTGGCTGTGAATCCATCTCTTCCAAACTCATTCACACAAACACACACGTATGCCGCTTGATGTTTCCAAGCCAAGGCCTCTTTCATGAAAATCAACAGATGAAAATCTACCTTTTATTTTATTGCCTGTGACTATCCTCACCCTAATTCCCCTCTGATCGTCCCTCTGTCCACTCTGTTTTCCCACCTCCCTTAGTGATTTTTCCAAGTGGGGGCTCTTTCACCCATGTGATTACAGCTGAAGGCCTGCAGCTGGCTGTCTGACATTTCAACCAAGTGACAGCCAATTTCTTGCAACTAGCAATCAGTCACAAATGGCCTGCCATGGCAACACGGAAGATTTTTAATAATTATACAGGAGCCAAAAGAGTTTTACTCCTTCACAAACATCAACACATCATCAAAACACACTTCAGTTTAGCCACAGTATTTCAGTTATTGATCACCCCGAAATTAGGTTACTGCAACAGCAAAAGTTTACAGATACAGCAACAAAGAAAACTAGTCTAAAGCATGCAAATATGAAAAAAGGCAAAGAAAAACCTAACAAACAACTATTTACTCACCAGGCATTCATTTCTTACTTACATTCGATTCTAATCCAAGTTTGTACCTGGAATTAGACTCCACACTTATTCAGGACTATACAGAAATTAATAGGGAGGGAGGGAGGGACAGAAAAGGGAGGGTATTCCAATTTTTCTTTGCTGAAGGGAGGTTCGTCATCCCAGATTTATTTCATTCATCCCCTGTGAGACTTATTGTAAAATAAAATAAAGATCAAATAGTTACACCTTTGTTATTTGCCTTTGTTATTTTCCCTATCAAAAGCAGATTGTAGGTTCATTATGTCAGTTTTGAAAAACAGATGTGCATCTGTTGCAGTTTTTTTCTAAATTAAGGGGGAGGGTCCAAAGAAAATATTAATAATACAGGGGAGGGTCTAATAATCATAATCATTTTCATACAGTCTCTTAATTAGGTGGCACATATTATTGCATCTGTGTAATTTTGTCTTGCATAAAAGGTATTACTGTGCTGTGTAATGGCATACTCTCTTTACAGCAAGTGTTTGCATCTTCCCGTGAGTGCAGACTTGGAGTGTGTGTAGGATAGAATTTACACCCTACTTACTGTCAAAGTCACAGCTCTCCGAGGGAAAAACCTTCAAAGGGATAATATATTCTCTTTATGTTCAGTCAACAAAATATCTGTTTGTACAGGAAATTGCTTGTCCATGCTGTGCAGTTGTATGTTAAAGATAAATATTGAAGGTGATAGCAGTGATCGTGGAGCAATGAAGAAGAATGTTTTCTTTGACCTTGGAGATCCATTAGTTCTTAAAGGCAACATACTTTATTATAATGGCATTTAATTTGTCCCTGCTCAGTTTATTACTTTGCTTCAGAGTCACAGAATGAGCGGCAATAGCTGTTCATATTATTTCAAAGGAGAAAATCTGTAAAAAAAGTTAAAAACAGTGTGTATTAATAAAATGACATTGACAATAATCCCTCCAAGTTCTTTTTATCTTATAACCTACTTAGAGAATCACCTCACGGTCCTCTGACTGTACGCCATTTCAAACTGAGCCTTAGTTTCTGTAGGAAGGGTTACTTTTTTCACTCTAATTACCACGTCAAATATCACAGAGGTTGATTGCTATTCAAAATGAATTTCAACGTGAGAGACGATAATCTAGGTGCTGCATCAATCATGTCATGTTCTGTCAGCAGGCTACAAAGCTACCTGAAGGGATACAAGCAGCACCTTAATGATGCCCTCTGCTGCTGACTTTCTATCATGCATCAATCAATCAATCCATACATCCATCCATACATCCATCCATACACCAGCAAGTTATTCACTACATGATGGAAGTGGCCATTTCCTGAGCTAAAATATGTATCTTTCTCTAGGTTGTTTCCCTCTACAGCAGTGAGCGGATCACAAATTTGTCCTGGAAGGTTGTGTAGAAAGCCTCACTTAAAATCAGCAAAAATTGAAAGACATGCTACCCGGGGAAGTGTGATATTAGTTGGTCTGCTGTTGATTTTGATGTGTGAAAATACAAACATAGTGTGAAACTTGTTAGTTCCACTTTGCCAAAGGCTTTGAAGACTTTATTGGCATCATCACCAGGACAGGTGCAACCTGACAAGCAAATCAACATTTCTCAATGGCAGACAATAAATTTGCTGGTGTTTAAATAAATCCCTTTGATGGATATGCTGCCTACCTCAGGTCATTCTTTATTAATGCTTTTTATCTAGTTCAAAGGCCTTCATATGTTATGTATGGAATTGTGGTAGTAAGCCATGAAAGGATTTTTTTTATCTTCAAAGGAGTCAATATAGGTAATATAGACTAATATACAGTATACAGCTTACATTCATCATATCATTGCATACAGTTCATGTGCATGGAAAAGTTAGCAATATAGATAGAAATAGTTTACAGGCATGTACAGTATGTAGGTAGGTAATATTATTGTGTATGATGCATTATACAGGCTTTAAAGCAAGGGCTTCCAAGGTTTCCATTTAAAGAGAGCCAGTCACACTTCCCTCACTGTAGACAACTCTGTTTCCTAGAAATTATGTTTTTAATGATCGTATCTGCGAAGTCACAAAACGTTCATACCGAATGTATCTGCAAAATGTTGACTGACTTTCATTTGTTTTCCCGACAATGATATGGTCAAGTTTAAGCACTCACAGCACATAGCTAAAGAAATACGTCAACGTATATAAGCTTATTTACTTTCTTGATGAGAGTTAGATGAGAAGGTCGATACCATTCTCATGTCTGCACCATAAATATGAAACTACAACCAGCTAGCTTAGCACAAATACTGGAAACTAGTCTAGCTGAGTCTGAAGGTAACAAAATCTGCAAACCAACACCTAAAGCTCACTAATTATCACATTACATTTTTTGTTTCATTCATACAAAAACCAATGTGTAAACATGACAAGTTGGACAGAGCTAGGCTAGCTGTGTCCCCGTTCAAGTCTTTAAGCTAGGCTAACCAGCTGTTGGCTGTAGCTAGGGTTGCCAACTGTCCCGTAAGATACGGAAAGAAAGTTGGCAACCCTAGCTGGAGCACTGGCAAAAATGAAGCACTTACTTCACTGGAAAAAAACGTTAGCTATGAACGTAGTCCAGGCAGCATTTACGTTTGTCTTTCAAACAAATATGGCGAGACAAATTAGTATAAACATAATTTCATGCTGTGTATTTTTAAATAAACCAATAAATTATGTATTGAACTGTCACATGCTAAAACAAAATGCGGACTCACTAATTGCCAGCAGGAAAAGTTAGGAGCATTCAGAAGATTCTGTCAGATCCCTTTTGCAGTGTAGAGTCTTTTATTCTGTCAAATGAGTTGACTGACTACTGTGCTACTACAATGTGGAAGCAGAAAAGCAGCAGGGGTGGACACGTGCAGGCACCACCAATAAGCTTGTTATAGCATCACGACTTTGTCTCAAGTCCTCATATAGACTTTGACCTTTTAAAGTTCACCACAGACCATTAGTGCCTCTCATTACGTTGTTTTCCTTTGTGTCATATTAACATTGTAATGCTCTTCATTATTTCAATGATCTAACATCTATATTTGTAATGTGCTGTATTATTTTATCAGCCTATAGCCATCTTAACATTAGTTAAAGTTAGTCACTTCCTCGTCTTAACGTGTCACGCTCATCCTCATCCAGAGGGTTTTATTTTTTAACCCATTACAGTTGCAATATCACAGATTGTTAAACAAAATCAATCTATGTGCAGATCTATTACAGATGATAAGGATAGATTTTTGTTTTGCTTGCCTGCCTACAAACTGTGTCAATAACCGTGCATACAGGAAAGGTAATATTATAAAAAACAATATTTCAATGTACCTGTCTCTGTTGTATAGGTCAAATCTATGAGCCATTACCTTGAGATACATTTATAAAACACCACAAGGATCATTTGTAGTCACGCTGCAGCAGCTAGGGGCCATTGTTAAAAAACTAATTATCATGATTACTATTATAAAAGCTGTGTTTGACCTACCCGATGTGATTGCCTCATTGTCATTCAAATCAGGTCTGATGAGCATGTGTGGGAGAACAAATGCATCTTTGTCTGATGAGCTGGTATGTGTCTGTGTGTAGGATGCAGAATATGTGATAATGGTATATATTTTACATGTGAAATTATGCATATTTATGATGTGATGTCCCACTTACATCTGAAAATGCGACGAGATCAATGTTGTGCTTTGCTCACTTTCATGATGACCTATTGTGGTGGAGGTCTTGTAACATGTTTTTGAATATTTATGTCATTGTTGCAGTGAGATAGGTATGAAAGCCAGTGCCAAAGACAAAATAATTCCCAGAGACATCTCTAACATTAGTGATTTCATTAGATGTAATGAGGTGAATCAGACGTTTTATATCTATTTTATGTGCCAGCTCATTTTCTTATGATGTTTGTGAGAAATTCAGAACAGGTGCTTGGCTTTATTCTCCTAAAAAATGAATCCTCTAATATTAAGAAATACCAATGCACATACACATGAAAACACAATTTTAATGAGATCCCATGTAACTAAATACTTCACTTAAGGGCATCGTCACAGATTCCTGGGAAGAAAACTTACAAACATCTATTGGGGATTATTTATAGTGAAGTGATGCTACAAAGTCCCAAGCACACAACTGCTTCACAGCAAACAGTCAGTATCAGCAACCATGGGCCACGTGAGGCAGCACAAACTGCTCCACAGGAAGGTTTACAGGGAAATAACATCAACAGTGAACTGGAACCACTGAAGCGTTGAGTCCAGCTGCTGTGCAGCACCACTGCCTGGAACTAGATCAGAGGAGCCACACAGTCAGGAGATTACAAATGTCTAGAATTAGGAGGGATATTTAAAAAGGAAGGAAATGGGTAAAATAAGAAGATTTGGTGGGAGGACTTTGAGACAGTCTATTTTTCTCTCTTAAAAACCTGCGTGTATGGCTAATGCAGATTGCACACTTGAAATTAGAATTAAAGCTGCTCTGACACTGAGCTGCTAACCTGCATTCTCTCTGCAGCAGTGAGGCTTGGTATGTGATGCTGAACTATTAGGGAGAAAATGGTAACCTATTGGGTGCAAGGCTGGATTGTTACATCTAATTATGGTGAAGCATTATCATAAGTTTCTTTTAATGAACAAATCATACGATATGTAGCAATGGAAACACATTTGTCAGTAGCTTCCAAATCAACTTGTAAATTCATAAAAACTGTATACACATGTTGACCTAGCAAATACACCAACCTAATGACTTTGTTGTTATGTTGAGCAACTTTTCAGATCAGTGTTGACTTAATTTCACACAAGAAAATCTAGCTGTTCTCCAAGCATGAGGGACAGAATTACCATGTTGAGTAAGAGTATTTGCCATCAGATGTGCTCTGTTGATGCTGACTCACACTACATGCTTTTCTATATTCTATATTTTTATGTGGGTGATATGTATTTTTTGATGTTCAAGGATCCATATTTGTTATTATTTTTTTCAACACAGCCAGTGAATACACATCAGATCCACACTATATCTAGCAACATTTCAGATGTTCACTTCAACTTTGCTGGACAGTCAAATGGAAATAAGAGGCAGGTGGTGCAACTCATCTCTGATGATGCAAAATGAAGATGATTCATAATTGTCTGAAATGTCAATTTACTGCTCTCTCTAGAGTAAACTTATGAGTGCCTATTATATAGGCTATAGTCAATAACTGATTTTGGGCACAGCTCGAAACATTTATTATTATGTTAAAATTACATACAATATAACCCAGTCTCTGGGCTACACATCACCTTGTCTTAATATTGCATGAAGCTCTGGGTGAGACCATGTACATGTTTCCATCAGTTTAGTTTGTAAAACGGTGTGATGGCTACTTGTGTCTCCTTTAATTTGTATGTTTCCGAACCTGCATCTCAATGTCAGAGTCAGGGAACAAAAGCACAAAACATGAAAATGCAGTCTTTAAAGATGATAGCTACTTGTAGTCTGACATCAGTGTCAATATCTAACTTAATCGATATGTGAACTGTGAGTTCACAGTTGCATCTATAAAGCATTAACATCTGCAGAATCATTCAATTTATGCTGGATAATCAATGCTTTGACATTTGAAAGAACAATATGTGTTGCATTATGATAATTCCTTTGTAAACATATCTTACCTTTGTTTATGTATAATCAATGAGAGTCACCGCTTCTATTTTTCTCTGCTTGCTTCTACCCTCAGATGGTTTGTTCTGAACAGACAGGCTATTGATTGGACCCCATTCATTATCCCGATGCCAGGCTGCAAAACATTTGCGTGCCTATTGTAATCTGAGGAGAACCATAGTGCTGCTACTGCTACTACTGCTAGATTAAAGCCCAGTGCAATGTGAGATTATTGCCATGAGAATGGATGGTCATAAATCTCCTGGGACACTAAATACAGCAATGAACTTGGCATTCATGCATGTATGCACACATATTATGTGTACATCTTTGGATATATGCATCTTTGTACAGAAATTTAAGTCAAACTTTTTACATGCTCAATGTAAAAAAAAGAAAAAAGAAAAAGTAGTAGTTAAAGTGAGAGAATAGGTGGCAGATTATCTGCTAATGACATTTGTCAGTCTTCAGTGTGTGTCCAGCAGCTTTCTCAGCAAATTGTCTTGGTTGGAAGGAGACGTGTGTGTGTGTGTGTGTGTGTGTGAAAGTGGTGGAGAGGATGGGGTTGTGTGTAAGAGAGGAGTACAGTATCTCAAGGACAAGGTCAGTGGGGAAGGCACAGCAGGAAGAGGGAGAGGGAGAGCACAGTTAGTGGCTTGCAACGCTCTGAACATAAGAGTTATTTGTGCACATAAACATATATCTACAGTCCTATTATGTAGTCCAGCAGACTCATGCTAAGAGATAAGATGCCATGCTGGTAGGTACAATGTTAAAACTTCACGATATTGATGCTATGACAGCATTAACACTGCAGCAAAACAAGAACCCGCTCAGTCTTCTAAGCCATTTTTTTTAGCACTTCTGTTGACAGTGTAGGTGGGTAATTGTGGTCAGTGACAGCGGGATAGATTTTCCGTCTGCATTCATTACTTCCCCTTTTCATGCTTTTGGGTTGATACTAGCTTTCCGTCTCATTTGCCGCCTTGATTTTCATTTCTTTTCCTCCCTTCTCCTCCCATGATCCTCCTCCTTCATCACACTCTAGTGGAGGTGGTAATCGGCACAAGCAGAGGAAGGCACTGCTGAGACAAATGAGAGGGAGACTCTTGCTGTAGCTACCCGCTTCACACTTCTAATGAGCCCAGACACACACACACACACACACACACACACACACACACACCCTGACACACATAATCTGTCTGAAGTGCATTGTTTATGCACTCTTTGCCCATTGCAGCCCAATCTTTCTGCACAGACAAGAGCTGTGGTGAGTTGAGGGAAAGTTATTTTTGGCATCTAAACCACAGTTTTGTATTTGTATTGTTCCTGGTGCAAGAGGTAACGTTGTCGCTTTGTCATGCAGGCAGGAAATGGGTAGTAAACAGAGGGAGGTGATGCTGATGGTGCCAGTCTGTGTGTGCACTGCAGGGCACTAGCAGCTGATGCTTGCAGATCAATACGGACCACTTCTCCACCAGCAGCCTACTTGAGAAGTGGTGAAGTGACAAGCCACAGCTCTGCTTACCCTGGGGATGTTGTGCTTGACTGCTGCAGCCCATCTGAAACATTCATAATTACATTGTTGACTCATGGTGTCTGGCCACCTGTGTGCAGTTCTGATCAAGTATCGCTACAGTTACACAGTTTTTACTGGTAGCATTCATTCAATTAATGAATGTATAGTTGTCCATTTTAAATACATACTTTCCAAAGAATGTGTTGGGCTTAGGAATGTGTTGCGTAAGTTGTATTTATGCTACTTTTTCATAACACACACTTGTGTTAATTGCAACTGCTCCAGCTGAATTTCAAAATACTAAATGCCATTCCAATTTATCTTCATCTGATGTTTGCCTGCTAGCTTTTGTGTTGCTAATTGGCTACAACACAAGTTTAAGATTTCATGCTAGGCAGTGTTTTTTGCATTTAAATCTTTATAAATATTCAAACCTGCAATAACTGATTTTCTGGCAACTTGGGGGCAGCAGAAACAAGCTGCGAATAAGGCACTGACATATACTGTATGAGTGACACTTTTTACATTACACATGGTAATTTATCCCATTGTTATAAAACTATTGATTAGTGCAGCTTTAAAGACATGTAATACAGTTAGATTGCACTCCTCCATCACCTTGTCATAGGCAGGGGAGTCCACTACACCCATCAACCCAATGACAATATACTGATATGCTTAGCAGGGTAGCAAGATATTCACCAAAAAACAAGTTTAGATTTTGGGACCATGCTCCCTCCACAGATTCACTCTGACTGTAACCAAAGGCTTGGAGCGACCTCAACCTGCTTTGGGACGAAGGAGGAGGAGAGGACCTGCTGATACATAAACTGTGTTTGCACTAGATTTTATTATAGGATAACCATAGCTGCTTCCACAATGCATATCTAATTGTGCTGCAATGGCTTAATGCATTTTCCAACCACCCTGTGGCTCAGGAGAGTGGTGACTACGGGAATGGTCACAGGCGGGCAGGACTCCTTGCACTGTGACAAATTCAACCGCCCTCACTGCAGGACAGAAGGGTTTTTTCATGCTGACACAGCTGCACTGCTCAATGCAAATGCTCACCATTTGTCACACTGCTATACTTCCATTTTAAAGCTGAAATATGCAGTTTTGTCTTTAAAAATAAAATTAGTAGGAATTATTATTCATTATCAGCCTGTGTTAGAGATATGTTTTAAATTTTTAGCAGACGTTGACAATCCCATGCTGAAAAATAAAGTATAAAGGTATGGTGAAAATAATTTAGATATCATGTCCAGCAGAATCTGTACACCACATTCTTTATCTCTCTGTAAATCCCTAAATGTCCATAAATTTGGCTTTTTCAATAATAATGAAGCCAGATACTGTGGGCACAATCAGCTGTAAACTTCATCCAAACAACATAAATCTGTCATAAAACATGCAGCAGGCAGGTTAACATTGTCACTACGTTCCTAAAGGGGATTGATTGTGTTTGCCATCTACTTCTACAACATCTGCGAAGACTTGCTTGAAGCACCACAGCCGCAGGCTAGATTCGATGTCAAAGTAGACAGTTTACCAAGATGAATGATGTTGGAAGTGTTTAGGTAAGAACTCTGAAGGGCAATAACAACACGATTTTGCTGCCTGAAGGCAAGTTTTAAAGTTATTGCAGCTTTAACCTTTATTTTTATCTTATTTTGACCTCAATGATTTCAGGGAAGTGTCTCGTACTTTCTCTATGCCCTGTTCTCTGTCCTGTGCAGCTATGTGGCCCTTTAACTGTCAATCAATCCCACTTACTGTCCCACAACACTGTGTGAACCTTTGACCCTTTGTCGTTGAACCCATCACTCCTGAAATGCCTGTGTTCAGCTGAATCCCCAGCAGAGAGGAATCAGCCCTGCTCTGATTGAATGATCTTATCTCCTCTGCAGTTCTGGCCGGTGACAGACAGTTAAAGGGATTGTTCCAGTCTTTAAAGTGGACTGGAACAGTGCTCTCTTGTTTTAAGCACCTTTACCCACTTTCCTGCCTATGTCTTCATCATTTTAACCAGCAGTCCTGTAGAAAATCATCTGGCACAAGGTTGAAACATACATAAAAGATAAAGGAAGCAAAATAAATGATGGAGTGCACACATATGATCTGATGCAGTATGAATGTCATGTGCCATCTTTATGATAAAAGTCCTGCTCAGCTGGAAAAAGGCTGCATTTAATTTCAGAGCACTTTAAAATGACAATACTGTGACATTTATTATTAATTTTTCCCTTTGATGTAAGCAAGCCTCTGATTCTTAAGAATACAATTTCAGCATGAATACCACTGAATGATTGCCCAAAGTGTTGACATAGTTCAAAAATAAGCTATTTAACTTGACCTTAATTTTCACACTCTTTGTTTTGAGTGAGACATTTTTTCCACCAATCTGTGAATAAGCTTTCATTAAATTGCTTTAGAAGTAATCCATCAAAAGTGTTTAAGTGTTATGCCTCTAAAAGGTCATTGTTTTAACCAATGCCTCTTTCTGATGGAATTCCTGATGAGTATTTTTTGATTAGTAAAAGGCAACATAATCATCGTCATTGTAAATTCATTGCTTGTGTCTCTCTAAAGCACTCAAATCCATCCGCTGTGTAGTACATTGCATTGGCAACACAACTTTGTACAGGCACTTTGTACAGGCACTTTGTAGAGCCACTTTGTAGAGCCACTTTGAAAACTCATGTGTTGCACCTTTTCAATTTCCACAATCTCATAAAAAGGACACACTTATTCATCCCACTGAGAGCTTTCCAGTCTTTTGCTTCCGAACAGCTTCACTCAAAAACTCGCCTTAGAGTATACGTAGATGGTAAATAGCCCAGTAGGGCACAGGACGTAGCACACCACATGTTTCCAGTGAGAGACATGTAACTTTGAATATTTTGAAATTCCTGAAGATAGTCAAGAATATAATTCAGAGATATAAATGAACTTGCAGCAGCCCGCCTGATGTTTGAGAGATGTTTGCACATGAATCAATTGGTTCAGTCAACCTATCAATAGCTAAATAAGCTATCACCAGTAGGCGATTTATTAAGTTTTAACAGGGGGGATGCGCCAATGGGAGTAATGTAATGTAATGTTGCTGGGATGAATATAATGACAAAATGTTGCTAATTAATGTATCCACCAAGTCAAATGTTGATACTGAATGCATTTAGCAAAACATTCAATGACAACTTTTTCATTTGTTTTCCAGACAAATGTCCACTTTTGCAATACAATATCCACTCATAGCAACTAAATTATGACTCTACTGTTTCATAGTTATGTGTAGGCACTCTCAGCACCTGGTTAAGCTTAGAGAAAGAGAGATCATAGTCAATTTAACTGAAATCACAACCTTTTCCAAACCTTAACCAAAGTGCTTTTGTTGCCTCAACCTAACCACCGGCATCAAAGTCTTGCACTTTGTTTGTATGTAGCGCTTCCTAAACTTGAACAAACGATGTCAGGGAACATAATTAAGGCAACAACTGGTAAAACAAATTAGTAGTACAGAAACGTAATTTCCAGGAGACAGGTTTGGATTTTCAACTAAACAACCCCTCTGCCCCTGCACTCTCTCTGCCACTAGGGGATGGAGAACAAGGTGGATGCATTTTGGTCAGAAAGTGCTGTTGCGAGATCAGACTGAAATCAAACTTCACTTTTCTAAAGATTCAAAGTCTGACCCAAACAGCTGATCTCCGTCGGCGTTATGCAGTGCGCGGCCAAGTTGCGCTTATGCGTAGGAATGCATGCAGCCTATATTATATATTGTAAAACTCACCTTTAAACTACATTTAGTCTAGTTTCAGTTGCACCACAATCATCCTCACTCAGAAATATTCACATAATCTCCAACATGATATGATAACTCTGATAGGAATGTTCCATCAGTGCAACCAGTCACAACATGTCAAATGATTCTTTATTGATTGGTGTCTTATGTGTCTTCATACAGATTTGTCTTATTTAAACAGTGATAGAGTAACGTATGGTAAATGTTTTGGTGCAGGGGAACTGTTGACAACCTGACAGCTGCCTTACCGTAATGTCCACACAGTCACAGTGTTATAAAAGACAATGTATAGATTTTATTCAGAGCTGAGGATGAATCCACAATGTCCAGAGATCGCTGTCTCTGTCCGTACATTGATGACAGATTGATCATGAAAGTGGTCATGTTGTTGAAGTAAACCTGCCAGCGAGTAGGTTCACAGAGTCAATTAAGTTACCTCTCTTTCTGGAACGGAAAAGAGTTTCCCTCATCTCAGGGTTAACAAACTCAGAGTTTTCACTAAGCCTGCTTTCTGAAACAGGGATGTTTGGATATAGAAGTTGTTTTTGATTACTTCGGGGCTGTTGTTTACTGGTCCACATTTGACCAGCTCTGGGCCAGATCCCTTGATTCTCCTGCTACCCTGCATGACACTAACCTCAACAGTATGAACTGACCATGATGGACCCAGCAGACACTACTCCTGGCGAACTGTATGACTTAATTGGTGACTTGAGGGCCCTCAAGGATATGAGGAAGAATGCCATTAATGATTATCATAGAGAGGCAGTTTGTGCTCTGGCCTATGGGAAAGTGGCTTCTTGGCCTTGACTGAAGGACTTGGTACCTGAGTTTCTCACTGACTTCCTCTGTGCCAAGCCTCAGCCTGTGTCCCTGTCTGTTAGCCACCAACCTGAACTCCTGCCTGCTAACCAGCCTGCACCTCAGCTTGTTCCTGTCCGTGCCTCCAGAAGGAAGCATGTCTCCTGCTGACATCGTGCCTCTCTGCTGCCCAGCTGCTCATCGCCTGTTCTTGAGCTTCTGGAATCGCCTGTTCCTGATCTGCCTGAGCTGCAGCCTCCTGGTTTCCTGGCATCACAGGTTCCATCGGCTCCTCTCCGTCCTGTTGTCGGCCTCCTGTTCAGATCTCGCTAGACCACAGTCCTGATCTCCAGCCACGTTGCCGGCCTCCAGGGGGGTTCCGCCTTCGCTGTCGGCCTCCAGATTGTTTCTGTCTTTGCTGCCAACATCCTGTCCGACCTCCGGAGGGGTTTCACCTTCGCCTCCAGAGAGCTTCTGTCTTTGCCGCCGGCCTCCAGTCTGACCTACGGAGGGGTTTCACTTTCGTCGCCAACCTCCTGAGCGGGTCGGGGCATCCTCCAGATGAAATACTGAGTCATTGCAATATCTGTGTAGGATGTGTGGGAGAGTGAGATTGACAGTTGAAAATAACACTTACAATAACAGGGAAATGACAGACTGGGATAACTCAAGTCAGTCAGTTGTGTGCCAGTCAAGTAATTAATTTTTTTCACATTTCCACTGGCATTGAAACATTGGCAAATGTGTTTGTTCAGAAACCTTGACATAAATGTAATAATTTAACATTCAAACAATGAAAACATACAAAGTAAAATTTGAAGAAGTAAAATTTGTTTTTTGTCATACATTTCAGCCTCTTCTTTGGCTCTGCTGTGAGAATCTGGGATTTAAAAAAGTAGCATTGATTGCCATCTCCAGCACAGCTTTTTAAGCAACCTAACAATGTTCAGAAAGTCACTGTGATTAAAGCCACCAGACTTCCTCTTATTGTGTCATATCTGAGGTCCGTCTTCCTCTCTAGCTTTAAAATCTGACATGGAAGTTGCATGCTCGGCAGTTGGCTGTTTTGCATTTAAATGGGGTGTGTGACAATCACAGCAAAGTCCAGACTAGGCAGGGATTTATAATGACAGTGTGAGTCAGCACTCAGCACTGAACTTTTCTGAGGACTTGACAAATTACGTTTTTGTTGAGGACATTATTTGACAAGCACTGGACAGTTAATTGCACTGGAGAAGTGTTTTATAACTGCTAGACCTGAGAGTCGGTGGCTTTTATGGCAGTCACAAGATGAGAGTAAAACCGGTTGATGTACAGGACATTTTTGAAATGTATCATTTACTTTGTAGTAAAGCAAAATGATTAATGTGATACGAAATTCTATATTCAAACATATACTGGACCCTTTGCTTAGCCATGTCAAAGTCATGTCCTTGACATGCTTATGGTCGTTTAAAGCCGTCACAGCCTGATACACACTGACCAAATGATTAATTAATTATTTTAAATGAAAAAGTAAATAAATAAATGAATATACGAATGAATAAATAAATATACAAATGTGTAAATATATATATAAATGAATAAATAAATACACAAATAAATTTGACATATTATACAATTATAAATTCATTAAGCATTAAATTATATAATTATTTATTTTTTAATTTATTTAAGCATTTTATTATATAATTATTTCTGTATTTATATATTTAGTTTCGACCCTTAAAACCCTCCATACAAATGTCTCAGGAGGTCATCTCTTAAATGCGTCATAGTGCCACAGAGCAGTAATGTACTCTCAGTCGGGCAGGAGATATATCTCACTGCCTCACACTATCCCAGAGGGTTGTGCTGTTTGTCATCTTTCATTTTCCCCGCTACCATGGAGCTGGAGTTGAAGTAGAAGCTGAATCTCAGGTGGATAGGTGGGGATTTGTTGTGGTTGTTCAAAAGGGTTTTGAAAAGCAGTTTAGATAATTGATTGTTTGTGTTTCTGCCATCGCATCCCTCAGGTGCTCTCTCTCAAATCCCTGACAGCTCTCCCGGAGATAGGAGAACACTTTGAAAATGTTTGTTGTCATTACATGCTATTCTGCCTCTAAAAGAGAAAGGCCAAGATAAAAGTTGCAACAGAACATCCATAATTCATCAAATTAAAACAGTCTTGAATGTGGAGGGGCAGGAAGACAAACATTGAGTAGTCACTGACTAGTAAAACATAAAAATCTTGCTTACTGGGGGCGGGTGCTCATGGGGATTGCTTAGCATGAAATTACAGTGTGTCATATCTGAAGAACGCCCCCGCCCAGTTATTTCATAGGCAACTAAGCATCTACTTTAACATTCACTGGTATTTTCTCAAAAGGTGGCTGGCTTGGATTAGAATTCAACAGAGGTGCTTAAGTAGACCTCATGATGATAACTATTAAAGCTGCTGCATCTCTGTTTACGTGTCTGAGGATTAAGGGGGGTAAAAGTTTTAATTAATCAACTACTAGTCTTGTTTTTTACTTCTTCCTTTTCAGGTCATCTTGTTGTGCTTCAGAATATTGGGGTCTGTTTAATTTAATAATTTAATTTAATTAACTGCAAATGATAGTTTGGATGAGAGAAAAGAGAGTCTTGATTGCAGTCAGTCAAACTTTTTTATCATCATACTTAGGCTAGATCAGTGCTTTCCAACGACTCAGGCTGACATTTCTTCATACAAATCAAACTTCAAACAGCTCTCCCCTCATTTGCCCCTTTCTCTCTTTGAGCCCGTCATTGCTTTAGAGAATATCAACTGCTCGCCATCCTGGCAGTATCCCAGGCTAGCACTAAGAGACACCCTTTGATGGGTTTTTTTTCCCTGGGGGAGGCAGATGGCCACTATGTGATAGCAGAGATTCACTGGTTCAGACAAATATCTGTAAGTCCACCCACATTGCCTCTCCCACCTGTCGGCGATACAAATCTTGGCCACCGGGTAAAGCTGGATGACTGTCGAAATGTGCATTCAGGGAAAATATTCAGCATGCTGTGCTGTGTTTGCTTGCTGTGTGTAGAGAACATCTTTTTGCTCAGCATTGGCAGAGAATCCAGAGATATAAAAGCATATGATGTATTTTTCAACCTGGGTCTTATTCTCATAATTTTAGCCATGGTAACTTGGGACTTGTCATCTTTGTTGTAGAGATCTGGGAAACATGAATGCCAGCAAAACAATGTATATCAGGGCAAGCAACACGAGCCTCCTAAAGCTTTCCAAATGTGCTTTAACTATATAGATAATTTCACTTGAGTCATGAATCTGAGTCAGACTGAAAGTATACATAGAAATTATACCCTTGGATTAGCTATTTTTCAAAGGGATCTACATCCATGCAACCAGCTGCTAGCTAACCGAACAGCTAAGTTGGTTAACCAACTAGCAAACTGCCATTTCATCTGCAGTAATAACATTTATTACAATATACAATTGCTAATCCAGGGGGCTAATTTCTGTATGTTAGACTCAGAGACAAGCCTTTGTAATGTTTGAATTGAAGTTTATTTGGAAATATTTAGGATACTAGCGCTGCTTGCCCCTATATACAATGTTTTGCTAGAATTGTGGTTCCCAAATCTCTACATCAGAGGTGGCGAATGCAAAGTTAGCATGACCCATAGTCAGAATGGACAAGATTATGAGAATAAGAATAAGGTTGAAAAATACTGGAATTTCCCTTTAAAGGGGCATAGTCTCTCACTGATGAAATCATCAGTCAAGAATTCCAAGACAGGCAACGATACATTACCCTGTATCACTTCTGAAGCCAAATGATTTATGGTACTAGAGTCTTCATGGAACAGCAGGGGGGTGCGGACAGGGAGTCCCAGCTGAACTAGAGGGTGTAACCTCTTACCAAAGTCTCATTGTTGCTACAGATACACGGGTTGATGGATGAACTTGGAGTGATGGGGTTTTAATGTGCTCTCTCCCTCCTCCTGCCAGCCTTTTAAAAAGTATTTAATTGAATTTAGCCACATGGTTAATGCCATTATCTCCCATCCTACAGCAAAGTGGCTATATGTCTGATGACCTTTAACAAAGTGGCACTGAGAGAATACATGATGACCTCCTACAGATGTCCCACAGCTGTCTGAGAAAGCATAGGGTGAAGCCATACAGTGAAACATTTAATCATATAAATTAATTTATAACTACACATCACTCAGGGGTATTTCCAACTGGGGTTTGGCTGTTTGCATTAAGACACTTAAAATGTGCAATACTCAAGTCCAGTAGTATTGTTATAATTTATGTAAATGTAAGATGATTTTACTTTTAATTGTATGTCCTTTTTTCTCTCTTTGAAAATTACATATTGAGGTTTTAGGATGTTAAATCATCCAAATCAACAATTCTTCCCTTTTGGTCCAGTATATGTCAGTTTCACACTGTTGAGTCTAAAAAAGATTCCTAGATGAATCAAGCTAATCTGGTAAGCGGATATAGAGTCCGACTGACTGTATGATCATTGTAGATTCAAAATTCAATAATGTCTTGAGAAGAACTTGAAAATGTTAAAAAGAGATTCCAGAGAGAAATACAGAAAATACCACTGCAGTGAATTAAAAGTACCACTGAATGATAAATGGAGAGCAAAAGGTTGCCCAAGTTTGATTAAACACAATCAGCAAAAAAAGCTTTTCTGTTTCGACTAGTTTTGAAAGTGACCTGTTTTCTACTGAACAATACTACTGTAATAAGCATCAAGTGCAATGTTTTTTTTGCTCGCATTAGTTCTGTTATCGCTCGCTTCCCTTATGATTATAAATGAGTCCTCTAGCTGTGATAAAAATCTTAAATGAATGGGCCTCTCTCTTGATTACAATCAATGATGAATTAGTTCTTGTATTGTGCTATGTAATATGAAACAAACACTGTCATATACAAAGCATACAAACTGTACATTTTACAACATAAATTATTCTAATAGGTGTTTCTGTAGACACATGACTGCATTGATGCACAAACACAAAGCACCTGTATTCATCCTAAGGGATACACCTTAATGCACACACACACACACACACACACACACACACACACACACAGACACACGTCTGATCAAACCAAAGTCCCATTATTTTATTCAACACTGCATTATCTCTAACTTTTCCTGCCCACGTAACCTTCGCTGTGTCATTATTGATGGCTGTTTGTATGCAAGGCACCAGCAGACACCAAACACCTGACTTTGATCCCAATCACCATGCACCATGGCAAGTTGCTGTTGTCATGAAAAGTCACAAAGGAATGCAGAGCCAACACACTGTACATAACACAACCACACCTCCAGCCGTCCTGTACTTCCTGTTAAACAAGTGACTTTGTTTAGATTTCATTGCTGACTCCCAAATATTAATTATGGGTTGATTAAACCACTCTGCCACCTAAATTGCCAAGATGTGATGATGATAGGGTATTTAATAAAGGCTGCACAGTACAATAGCAAAGAGAATGGTTGTGTCAACAGTTAATGGATAGAAAATGACTTCATCATTAAACCTACCAACTTTGGGCTCTTAATTTAAATATCATTCACACTTTGTTGTGCATTTGTCTCATCCTCAGTCTTCCCCTGCAGTGTAAAGGTCATTTGTGCTGCTCACTAAACAACAACCATCAAAAAGAACTTTTGTTACATGATACATTTTGCTGTTATTTCCAAAAGAACTCAATTTGTATATATATATATGAATTGCTTAAATATATTTGGAATTAATACATTTTCTCTGAATTGATGGTACATAGACAGTAGTTGGTGTTGCACCATGTTGTTTTGAACACTAGATGGCACATGAGGTTAAATAATCAACACTATCTTGCAGTCAAAAATGATAAATATGACTATGAATATGAATTTTCCAGGAAGGTTTTTTCACTGCGATACATTAATGCCCTTTGATTTTCAAAAATGTTTTTAAGTCTGAGAAATTCTCATAACTTTATATTCTGAAGACAACAAACACTTCAAACACCAAAACTGTCTGTTTGACAGTCTAGTCTGCTTTGAAGAGCTTTCCTTGATTTCGTCATCTTGAAACAAGCAGCTTAACTTGTGAATTTACAAACTGTCTGTTCTTTGGAGACAGATTGTCTGACAGAAAACACGTTATGGCTTCATCACAGTTATAGAGCCAGTCAAAAGACATCTTGAATGTGATATGCCAAATGTCAGCTCAGCTTCTCTGATGCATCACTTTTCACTACATACACTGTTCAAATAGGCACATGTGAATATTGAACAAATGCATGCGGTGCAGTGTTAGCACATATATGCACACAAAAGCACATACACTTGCTGCAGTGGCCAGGCCAGAAACTGAACTGTGAACATTTAAGACCAAACAAAAACTTTCCACATGGCTTGCTAAATCAGCACAATTGGTTTAAACATGAAACAAAAGGTTTTCATGTGAGATTATAGAAAAGATTTCAAAAACAACATAATTTTACTGTGTCCGTCGACGAGATTTCAGTCATATGGCGGCTGTATTGTGACCGCTCCACTTTCTGAGTTGTTAAACTCTTCTAATAAGATTCATGTACTTTAGAAAAGCTGACTTGGATCGGATCATTTTAGGGCTTTAATGGATCAGGTAGCATGCAAGGACTAAGCTGCAGGAATATTCCCTCATAAGTTTCTGTATTAGTGCCAGCTAGGGGCCATTCTTAATACAAACACAGGGTGCAGGTCATAATCAGATGGTGCTGATCTTAAACTGTTTAAAATTATATATACACTTACATTTGAACTAGACTTCAGTGCGTAAACATCATCCGTCTCTGAGGGATGATGGAGGCAGATCTGATGTTTATGTTTTGCCTCTTAGGGTGGAGAAGATTTCCCATCAGTTTCCTTCAGGGCAAACAGGGAATCTAGTGTCTCAGATAGTAAAGATGTAACCTTCTGTTCTGTTACAGCCACTGTTTTTGATTTAGGTACATCAGATGTTGACATTTGTATACAGACTTCTCCTACAGCAGTAGTTCCCAATCTGGGAACCTATCCTTTAAATAATATATAAACAATTTAAGAAGGAAAACAAATAATCTTTTTTGTTGAACTGCTTACAATTCATGCCGACACTAAGGCCCTAACCTGTGATGAGAGGTCACAAGTGGCTATCACTTCATTTTGAGGGCTCACAATCCGAAAACGCTGGGAACTGCTGTTCTAGTCCAGCTTTAAAGGTACCGTGTGGAGATTTTTACCACTAGTAGCGCTATAAAGCAATGTTTTTGCAAATGGCTTCCCATTTCGTTTGTATTGTGCACACGTGCAAGTATTGTGCGAGCATGTTACGTTACACTGAATGTAAACACAACTCTTGCTTGTTTAAAAAGAAAACTCCACAGGGAACTGATAAGGGGTCACAAGCCAAAGCTTGGGAGTCACTGTGCTAAAGTGCAACTTCCTTAAGAGTCAATGAAGCTCATGTAACGATAAATTAATAACTTACTTCAACAAACTGGTCTCCAAAAACATCTTACTTTTTTTAATTGAGAAAAATGCAGTGTCATTCTATATATTTTTTTGAAAATTGTTTGAAATAGCATTTTTTTTAATTTTTGTTGTGAAGAGGAAAATGGAGGATTACAAACTTTTGGTGCTACTTTTTAACTGGAATGATGATGAAGATGAATTTTTCAACAACTGCCTGGAGCACACAAATGATCAGAAATTCTATTAAGTACAGTCATATGCACATGTTTTCAATTCTACCTCATCTTTCTTTAACTAAAGTGTTGAAAACACACCTTTAGGACAGGGGAAGTCCAAAAGGTGCGTCCCCAGTGTTCTAAATCTGGGGACACTGTGTACACTATTAAAACCACTAGCCCCCAAAGAGTCCATGGTCTTCCTGTGCTAAGACACTTATTAACTCTCATGGTCTTGTGTAGGTGTATGTGCCGTGTGGAGTTGCCAGCTCTGTGTGATTTCACGACAGCACAGAGAAATGATGATCTGTTGTCAGTTTTAAAGAGAATTTCATAATGGCTGGGTGCCACCCAGTGGTTCAACGCATTACAAGAAAACACAACACGGTGAATAAGAGGACACATAGCTGTGCTGTATCTGTTTAGCTCAGTACCACAACGTAATAGATTTCTGACCACAATCAAGTTTTAGTTTCACACATGACACAAATATGTAAAATATGTTTTTAGAAAAAGTAAAAATTTGATTTCAGTCACTCCATGGACCAAAACATGAATCTATTCTTTTTCTTTCCTCTCTTCCTGCAAATCAGAAATAGGCTTCATACAATTGGTTTTACTTGGAGAGACTTCCAGAAAGAGAATAACTGACATTCAGCACCCAGTCAGCTTTACAGAGGCACATTCACTAGCAATTATCAAACCCCGACCACTTCTTCTTCTGTTGTCTTTTTAAATCTACATCTGCCTTTAAGCTACATGGCACTGTAGTCTGAAATTGTAGAGCTTTTCTTGCAACCATTAACTTTTTCTTTTTTTTTTTTTTTCTTACAGGAGTTCCCTGTTAGTTGACTCAAGTTGCACCAAAGAAAATGAGAAGTCCTTAGCCACTAGAGGAGCCACCTTTAAACCTTATTATGAAGGGAAACTACTGTAGTTATTGAATGTCTCAGCTGACAGTGCACCTATTTTTTGGTTCCAGTTGTTATTGTATGTAACAAATTACAACCACATGTACAGTATGCAAAGAATAAATACATAAAATACAAGTGGCTGAGTATTCAAGCACAGAATACTGCAAGTTCACGGCTAGATTACCATCATGTCCTGTCAATAGTAGATACCAGCTGATTCAGTTCAAAGTTGATCATTGATTACAATATTCCAAGTTCAGATTACATCCGATCTTTCAGTGTTTCACTGAAGTGTGACTGATGCAAATTTGCAGAAGGCACTTCATCACACACTTTCCGATCCTGTCACACACTGGCTTTTAGTGTTTTAAATTTAAAAAATGTAATTTTCCAGTGTTTAGAATGCTGCAAACAAAATCTTTTTCTCTTTCTCTGTATTTGGGTGGCATCAGAAGTTAGCAATGGCAAATATGGCTCAGCAAATAAAACCTAAAACTGTCTGCATGGCAAGATACCAGTAAGGGTACGTTTTCTTATCTTCATTTTAGTTTTCTTATTACTATTTAGCCACAAACATTTTGTAGTAACATTTTGATTCGTTTATAACAATTATATAAAAGAGCAGTAGGGCAACAATGACCCCCCTGTTCAAAACAAATCATTCTGGTAACCTCTTTAAATACTACACTGCTAGTTTTTATGTGTATTTAATGTTTGGTAATAATTGTGATCAGTGGGATCATACAGCTTTCCTGCAATAGGAAATGCAAATCACAAGTTTCTCTGGGATTACTATATTTTCTGAATTTATTTGTTCTTTTTTTTTATATCTCTGAAAGGCTTTAATCTGTCCAACCTACAGTATTTTGTAAATCACAGTCCACCAGGTGATTTGAATCTAGAATCACATTTTAATGGTCTAATTTGTTTAAGACAGGAATAATTAAACTGGCAGAAATCATATATATCAACATTAGCCCTAACTGCTTTTGATAGCCTTGTACTTCTTTCTTTCTTTTTTTCTCAGCATCTTGGCTGTGTGTGTCATGGCCGTCTCTGCTCATGCACAGCACTCGGCCCCGTATAGAGTGACCGGGGGCATGTGACATGTTTGGTGACCGTTTCTGACGGGGCACTAATGATCAACTGGCACGCAAGCAGGTCGTTAGTCGGCCGGACGAATTAGCAGGTTGCATGCAAAGGACTTGGGATCAGGCCAGACCACAAAATAGTTGAGTCATTTTCATTCTTCCTCTCCCTGCCCTTGGAGGGAAGTGCAAAAGCAGATAATCTCATTAGTAAAACATAACTTTTGTAAAAGAGCTTTAGAGTAACCCTTGATTGAACATTTTCACTAGCTGTAAACTGATATGGCTGCTATTGCATACATGACTTTCTGCAGTAAATATGAACAAATCTAAAAGTTATTATTATGTCATCCTCATGTGATAGTCTTTACTCTGTACACCATGTGATGCAGTCGAGTTTTATCTTCCTGTTTCATCGGTCATTTAACCAGCTCAGCCTGTGATTTGAGTGGTTAGCTCTTGTGTTGACCCTTTGACCTGACCCTGCTATTCAGAATGGAAGTTGGACGACCCTGGAGGTGCCATGATCGTCTTAAAGCACAAGAATGTTGATCTGTTTAGTCATCTACATGCTTTGATCGCTGAAACACTTCCATACAGCAGTCACAACAGTTTGACAATCCAGCGAAAGGTTATGACAGGACAAACACTACAGAATATGGAGATTTTAGCCTAAAATACAACAAAGATCCCTCTATATGATCGACAGATTATCCAGAGAAAATTTTAAGTACCATCACACAGATTAATCTCTCTACACTAAGGAGATCTTGGTCCCAGAACAACCGAGGACACATTCAGCCCTAATTGTGTTTGACATTCATAAGTGAAGAATCTTCTAGTCAAGTGCTATGACAAATCTGGGTGGTCTGCAGATCGGCTTTGTGCCAACTATGAAAATATCCACTTAATAATGTAAAATCTATGATTGTAACGTTCTGGGTTTTTGCTAAATGTGGCTGTCTTTTAATGATCAGGGGCTTGGGAGTCAGAGCAGCAGGCTGATACGCACTAGAGGTAGAGGGTGCTGCTCACCATTTTCTGATTTTGATTTCATTGTGACCACCGTGAAACTTGTGACAAGAGTTAGCCTAAACATTTAGTTGACATTTTGTGTTCTCTAGATTGTGGCTGGTAAATTCTTGCAATTGAAGGATTAGTATTCAAATTTTTTTTTTGCATTTTATATTTTTTTTAACTTCCCCAACAAGTGTATATCAAACAATGACAATCTAATGACAAATCCAATGACACAAAAAAGTAAACGGAGAAAAAAGGCAAAAGAAGAAAAAAAACTCAGCAGAGATGAAAAGGAGAAACTGAGCATGAATACGATAAATTTAAAACTGTTTCAGTTTCAGTTCATTAAATGAAGTGAAGTAAATGTTATACAGTTGGAACAAAAGAACGTCTTCATTGAGGGGTGATTTTATTGGCTTCCCCACTGGGACCCATTTTTCAATGATAATAATCATTACTTCTATTTAACAGCCTAAATGACAGTATTTCAAAGTAATGCATGCTATTCATCCATCTTAATTTAACTACTCATTTACAGTTGGGGGAAAGGGTGTTTTCCATACATTAGTTATACATTTATGCTCCACCATCAGTATTGTTTAAAGCCACTCTGCATCAGCAAGGTTTCACAATTTTAGTTATTTTTCTAATTTGGAATCGCCTTTGTGTGAAACACCTCACTCTGTTATCAAAGAACTGGGGATTATGTTTAGTAACCCAAAGGTTGTTTTTTTTTTTTTTTTTTGCATTTCTGCCTTTATTTGACAGATGATGACAGCAGAGATCAACAGGAAAGGTTCCAACCGCAAGTGAACTGGTGAAGTTACATCCTAAGCCACCAGGCTGTGGGGACACCACAAGGTTTCATTTAATTATTGTTAAAAAATGAGTAATACTACTTACCTTTGGACACAAATCAGTCAAATTGTTAAAGCCACAGAAAACTTGGTTTAAAACTTTATATAACAGTAAATATTCATTTACTACAATTAAAGTTCAAATTTGGAAAAAAGATTCCTATGTTTAATTTCTTATTATTATTTAGTATAACACAAATTCCTGACAACGACAGCACATGTCTCTGCTTCATCTAGCTTGTCTGGGTGTAGTTTGATCAGATTTGACTGATAATATAAAGTAATAACCTCACAGCTGTCATCAGGTTTTGATTAAAATATTGTTAAACTCTAACTGGTGCACAGCAATTTGTGACATCACATTTTTTTTCAAAAGAGCTCCACCCACTTCAAACCGATGAGAAGAGCACAGAAAAAATTAAAATACAGAAATCTGTTGTGTCAAATAAGCAAGAATCTTTCAACTTTGTCATAAAATGTTGTATTTCTCTGTATTATCAGTGACCTGATTGTTTCTTGCATGTGTTTCCAACTTTGTGATCACTGAGACACTACTACAAGCAGTGGGAGTAGTAGTGTATGGTATTAGTAGTATTTACCCCTGCTTCTGTGTGGGGTCCTTATCTTATTAACTATCAATAATTCATCAATTTGACATATTTAAAAAAAAAACATGAGCACTCAGGTCCTCAGAGGACATTAACTCTGACCTCAGTGACTTGTTTTTGGTTCGGGATATTCCTCACAAAATTCCATGTTCTTCAAATTCACTGACGGCCAAAAAATGAACTTTGCACCAGGGAGACTTCATTGCTGGTATTTTCCCCCCTCGCAAGAAGAAGACCCTGTGACATGTGATCCCTGGGAAAGGTCAGTTATGTAAGAGTTGTTGTGTGGGATTAATGAGGTTGTGCAACAATGTAGAAGAAGTCATGCCATCAGCAAGGTAAACTTGAGGTAAGTAACTGAGGTAAAGTGAACGTTCAAAAATGATATTCTACAGTGTGTAATTCAGTGTTATGGCACAGCTTCCCTATAGAGGGCTCACTTGATTTACTGTTTTTCTGTCAGCTTAGTGAAGAACTGAGAACTTGAATCGCAGACCTATGGGGAAGAGATTTAAAGGTAGGTATATTTTTACAGGGAAATACTTGAAGAGAGTATGACATTCTGCTTTGAGTTATTGAGTCATCCTTGGGGATCCAGACATTGACTCCTATTGTATTGTTCAAGGTTTAAACTCTTGGTAGTCATTTAACGTAGATCCTGATGCATGCTGGGACTCTGTCCAAGACATTCTTAATGTTGACGGGGGTTATGAAGAGAGCCAGGGCTCCTCACTCCTCACAGATGATTGACAATCCAGTGAAAGAGGCTGAAGTATTAGCTGTTATATTGCTTTACTCCCCACGGTGTCAAATGGAAATGAAATGAATTTCGCAGACATAGCTTGGTGTATTTCAGGTAGAAGCACAATGCAGCTCTTGAGAGCAGGACAGAGGTCACAGCACTATGAGAATATCACCAACACTCATTCATAACTCTGAAATTGGAAGTTTGGAGATCTCGTGTTTTGCACGCTATCTCTCTCTCTCTCCATGTTGTGTTTTGTTCCGCTTTACTGCCTGGCTGTAATTCAACTGTGCAAACCTGAAGTGTAAACGCTCCGCCAAACAAAGCGTAAAATGAATGGCCGCCAGCTGCTGTTTCTTTTTACGGTCGTAGGAAAGGAACCTGCTTGAAAATTTCCTGCAGATGTGATCGCATGACTGGCTGGTGACAACTTATAAAAGGAGACTCTGGGGCACCCAGTGAGCCCCAGGGAGACAGAAGGATCAAGCTTTCATGAGGATAAGGAGAAACAGAGTGAGGTCTTACCTTAAAAGGCAGAACCCTGAAGACTGTAGGCCATAACAGCAGGAATGTAGTCCTCTGACCTGAATGCTGGGTACTTCCATGCACACTTTCTATAGCTGTGTAATTCCATACAGGTAGAACTCACATTATATCCATGACAAATTAACTTGATGAAATAAAATATGAGTATATGGCTGACACTGCTGGATGGTCTTGGACAGTTCAGGACTGAGTCATCGCTCTTGTAGATATAAGACAGTCAGGAATTCAGGATGTTATCAAGAGACAAGAGGCAACTCCACTGAAAATAAACAGGAGGCTAACTTTCTAGAGCCAAGGTAATTTCCAGCAATGTGGGAAGATTTGCTTTTTCAGAGTTGTAAGCTTTACAAAGTCCTTCTGAGAGTTAAAAGCACTAAATAATACTAATCAGGGTGTAACAATCCATGAATCATCCCAGTTATTGTCAGTGGAGCAGCAGAAGGATATAACTTTTAAAGCAATGGTTCAACATTTTGGAAAGTACGCTTATTCTCTTTTTTTCCGAGAGTTAGATGAGAAGATTGATACCATTCTCATGTGTGCATGCCAAAAGCTACAGCAAGCAGCCCGTTAGCTTTCCTTAGCATAAAGACTGGAAAAGAAGAAACAGCCTGGCTCTGTCCAAAGTTAAAACAAATCTGCCTACCAGCACTTATATTGCTATTCCAGTTTACATGTTGCTGGTAGAATGATTTTGTTACATTTGGACAGAGCCAGGCTAGCTGTTTTCCACTGTTTCCAGTCTTTGGGCTAAATTAAGCTATCCGGCTTCCGGCTTCTGGCTTCTGGCGGTGGCTACATATTGATCTGTCAATCTTCTCACAAACATATTGTATCTCATTTGTTGAAAAAACGTAGAGATTCAACGTAAAATGGCAACATTTTACTCTGGTGATTGGGTTGTCACACCATATAATTTAGACCATAATTACAAGGCGATCAGAAAAAACCTTCATGTCAGCCTCCTAGCTGTAATTCCGAGTCAGAGATATTAACAATTTCTGACAGAGACGATATCTCTCACTTAGTGAAAAGAGCTGGCATTTACATCTTAATAAAATCCAATATAACACTAAGACAATCAATTCAGTTAATTTAAAATTTGTTAATATTTGGTTTCCCTTGTTAACATATAATACGTAACACCACAAAAGTAGCAAATTTACGTGGTACAAGGCGTATTCTGTCAATATTGTGTGAATGTAGCATTAACACACGTACATGAGAGTGGTATAGATCTTCTCATCTAACTCTTGTAAAGAACATATCCAGTAAATGGATATAAAAAATAGTAACACTGAAAATCACATAATGCTACACAAAAAAATGTTTTGCATTTAAATCTTATAAAACAGTCTAAACTATTCTTAGGAGTGGCATGTATACGCCTATAAACGCCACTCTCAGGGCAACTCAATGACCTGACCTCATTATCATATCCCAGAAGGTGACTGAGTAGAGTCATCTAATTAGGGTGAAAGAGATGTTGTTGACCTGTGAGAGGAAAAGATGGTAAGTGATGTCATTCACATCTATAAAGGGAGATACCCTTCCCTCTGCGTGGCATTGAAGGAATTCTCAGAGGGTTGTCTGGGGGAAATGTAGCAAAGAGCAAATATATAAATATCTCCTATGGGTGAATATAGGTTGCTGGCTAAAGGAGAGCACCAAGATGGGCAGTTGCTGCCCTCGGTTGGGGGCATGTCATTTGAAAAGGGACAAAATATAGACAAGGGTGATCTTAGAAAGACTCACATGATCACTGCCTTTGGTTTCATTCCCTTGTGCTACCTTAGAAGGAGAGCTCAGATTCAGAGAGCATACATTACTGTCCCATCCTACTGGGCTCAGTCACAGTCCCATTCCTCCCAGGCTGGAATAAATATGAATAATTCATGGGTGTTTGCAGTGTGGGGGTTGTTGTAAATTAAGCCGATTAAAATGGAAAGCACAGACTTTGTGCTAAGCCCGATGTCTCAGAGCGCCCTTGCAGTATTTTATCATAAAGCTGACAGGAGGACAGTGAATGTCACTGACTGCAGATACAGTAATGTATATTATCTAGTGTCTATCTGGAAAGATTCCCTGTACTGTAGCACCTGACAATTGGCTGATTTGCATGACTCAACATGATAAAACACAGTTTGGACACAAAGTCATCTGTGTGTCTGAGTTAGTGGGAAAACACAGATTATTGTTAAATTTCATTTAGATTTTTATTTCTTCCCTTGTTTACTTGCAGTTAATTTTTTATACGAGTTTAAATGGTTTTAGTATCATATTTTTTTAATGAAGCAGTTTAACATACATGTTTGACATAAACAATTTGCCTAATTGTGCTAAATATAGTCGCTAAACACTGGCAGAGAACTGTCATTAAGGTAACAAATTAATGTCAGTGACACAGCAAAATATATCTTAAGTTTGCTAACAAATTAGCTAACTAACTTAGCTAACATTAGTTACCGTAAGTTACTAGTCATACCAGACCAAGTAAGTCTGCAGCAGTAAAACCCTTGAGTGTATTGAATTGAGCAATGGTACATTTTAATGTTTATGAACTCAAAGTTTAATTTGTAATAGGAAGTTGTCAAAAGTTACATAGTCTTGGTCTTTCTTTTTGTCACCTTTACTTAGCACTAATTTGGCAAGGCACCTGGACCCTAAGGATTAAAAAAAATTTACTTTAGAGGACTACTTTGTTTTTACCATACATGCCTCCACTTGAACATTAAAATGTTTCCTGGTATTCATTTCCGTACAGTGACCCCATCACAGGTACATTAACTATATTAAAACTGTTTTGACTTTGATACTCATAAATCATGCAACACAAGTGATATACTGAGCGCCAAACCTCACTGGTCTGTGGCGCTTAATGCCAAATTATACCAATTTATAAAGTATGCAAATAAAAAAAAATCATTCAATTCATCATTTAATATTGCAATTAACTTTTAAAATGACAGTTAATAGCAGTAGTTATATATATATGAACACTTTTTGAGTAGTACAATTCACACAATGCCAGGTATTGTGCTGAAAACTGCCCAGTGCAAATAACCCCAAAACTTTGATGCCGATAGAGATAAATGAAGTGTACCATTAAGCGTACAGTAGCTCTGTCTTGTTTTGCTCTACATAGTGTGGCACCACGATTAACTGGGCCTGGGTTTTGTCACCTAAGTATTCTGGTGCCTCTACGGTGACACTGCTCTGTTTCACTCTTATCCTCTCTCTGCCCTCCTTTCAGCTCAGCCCTCACGTGCTGAAGATACAAACTCAACTCGCTATGGTTACTGTCAGCCAAACAACAGTCAACAGTGCAGTGAACCTGAGGTAGGGTATCCATAGCCTGCCAGACCAAACCGCATGTGAGCTTGCTCGTATCTGCACTGCATCAACCCCTGCTCAGGCTAATTTTATTCACCTCTGAGAGTAAGTTCTCTCTGCTCTCTCCTGTTGTTGTCTTTTGAAAGGGAGCTACGCTGCTAAATCAGCAGATCTGCAGAACACTTGATTCCAAGCTCTATGCTCAGCATCCCAAAGTAAATGTTCCCAAGAAGCTTCTACTACTGAGACCCTGATTATCATAGTCATGGCATTCAATTTTGGATCACGTACAGTATGAATCAACGATGAATAATATCTTTCCAGCAAGCAAGAGAAATATTTAACAATAATATTTCTAAGAAAAGTTGTGCTCATACTTCAGACATTTCCTCCTGACCAGTCTGTTGGATGGATAGAAAGTACTGTATCTGTGTTTAGGCTCATTTTGTGCTGTAGGAAATTTACAGCAGGTGAAGACAAGAGGAGCTTTATCCTGCTGCTCTCGTCTCTGCTGTCTCCATCTAGGGCCAGTGAGCAGGGAAATATCTTATTAAAGTTTCCCCTCTCATCCGCCTGACACAGCTCAAGTCCGGCTATGAGGGGCTCCTTCACCAACACCTCTACGTGAAAGACAGTGTGCACATTATGCAGCTCTGTCGTGGAGGTCGGATGGAAAATTTTGCTAGGTCTGAGCTGTGCTTTCTTTGGCACCGGTGGCCTCTGGGCCAAAGCTTATTCATCTGTGAACTGACAGCTTCACCTTAGCCCAGGAAACTGAGGAGCTGGATTCCCCGGATCGCCGATCTACTGGGGGAATGTTCATGAAATGTTCTTGAATGATTTACCTTGTAATGTAAGGTCAAATGTTTTGAGGAAATTGCCTTTGTGTGCCCTTTTGCCTTTATATGATAAAATTTGCCTCACAAGGTGTGTTAAACATATACTTCCTGGTTAGCATAAACCAGAACTTGCTAAAATGCTTAAAAAGTTGTGTATGTTCTTTTTTTCCTCATGTTTTTCACTGTCCTACCAAACCATGGCATCAAAGTCAAAGAGACAGAATTTAGCAATTAGGCTTTTTCTGTTTTTGTCAAGAAAGCAACTGGTTGGGAAATTACAAGGCAGCAGGTAGTGGCAACACCCGTGTCACCTCCCTCTCTCTGCTAACGTCACGTATTTGGCAATCGCTCCCCTGTTTTCAGTAACACCAGTTTGGCTGCACAAAAAATATTTGTACAAAAGTAACATTCTTTTCTCATTCATTTTTCTGTGAATTTATCTTAAGAGAGATTCAAGCAAAAAAAAACATGAAGCCAAGATAAGCAAAGCTGTGACTTGCTAGTAAAACAAGTGCAATATTGTTCTGCTTGTGAGTCTGTGGGTGTCACAATGAGTTGCCTGACTGTGTTGCTGTACGGTATCATTGTGGTATTAACATGGACTATCAGAGGCAGTTGGAGTCAAGGTCTCTTCAGGTCAAGCTTCCACCTTGGCCCTGTGGTAATGAGAAACAGTCTACCAGGACTATTTCTACCTTCCATCTCTAGTATTTTCTCGTCTGCCCTCAGGCTCCTAGAGAAGATTAAAGCCAGAAACAAGACAAGACACCCTGCGTCTACTGGTAGTCAGCACACTGTTCAAGTTGTGCAATTCAAAAACAGATGCAGTGATTTGCTGTCTAGGCCTTGAAATAATAATAATCAGTCTTACATAATACAAACCTCTATACAGTGAGGGCACAAAGCCAACTGGTCACTCAAACAAACAAAAATTCACTCTGTATTTCATAAGGAGCTGTGAACCCAGAGTCAGAGAACATGGAGGCAGTATTCAGGGTGTAACATATGTTGAGTATTTATATTGGATTTCATAAAACACTGGTATTTCCTGGTATTTTGTGTCCGAGAGCTTTGGCATCTCTACAGAAATTCTTCTAATATGTTACACAACATGTTACAGTGCTGTGGTTGCAAGTTTGCTTGGGGTCCGTGCCTGTCAAAATGAAGGCTGTCATCAAGTCAATGATGTACCATTGCAGGTATAAGCATAGTAATTACCTTGACAGCAAAGGTCTTCATTACTCATACTTGGAGGTTGTACTTTTCAGCTCAGCATATGCAAACTCTTTAGCACTAATGCTGGGATTTTCCAATGGCGGCTGCATCTGCCATGACATGGCTTTTCTTGCGTGGGGAAACGTTCATGTCTCCTCTAACATCTGGTTTTACGACGGCTTCAGATGCCTGGCTGGTTGCGGTTGTTTACGTACATTCTGAGGCCTTTGAGGGATTCAATTGACCCGCTAAATGACAGAAGTAGAATCAAACCAAGATAATTATTTGCATATGAAATTAGCTTGCCAACACAAGTACATTTGATGCAGGATGTGTTAGGAGGGAGGTGATCTTGTTTTCTCTAAACAAGATGGCACGTGGGTGTTTGGGGGAAGCCTGCCATAAGCCTCCATATGGTCTTGTTCTGACTTACCCTTCATGTGTCTACACTGAAGGGCCCATAGGGACAGAGCGTCAGGGCGAGGAGGCAACTGCTGAGGGTTGGTTGAGTTCAAGAGGCTGCATGTATGGGTAATCACTACTGTCCTGCTCTTTCAGGCGGTTGCTTCAACACTGCTGTTGAACTACATATCTTTAATGTAACTAGACAGAGGGAGAGAACTCATCTATTGTTCAGCACTGAACAAAGTTTGCCAGCGGGTTGCAAGCGCGTGTTTTATAACCTCATCTCACCATACATTCTGGCTGACGATAGCGTGGCTCTAAGACCGAAGCCCTGTCTCCTCACTTGAAACAGCTGATTTATGTCTGGTCCTGGACACTTGTGCTCTGTGGCTGGAATGCAGGGAATTTCAAAGACCCCTCCTCTGCCTGTCCCGTCCACATGCAAACAAATGGAGCAGGCGCCTGGTTGGGCAGATGAAGGCCCACCGGTGCTCCCACTGCAGGGCAGAGAGGCAGAATGTAAGGAATGTCAGAGGCGAGAAAATAAATCCATTCTATCCTTTTTTCTGTCAATCTGTAGCTCTTTCTTTCCTTGGTATCGTTCTTGGTGCCTTTTCCCTTTTGTGCTACTTATTTTTCCAGCATTTTTCTGATTTTCAGCCTCTCTTGAGTTATCTTGTTTGATCATTTTACACATTACCTGCAAGAAATTAGCCAGAATAGGACAAAATGAATTTATTTGTGTTGCAATTTTAAAAACACAAATATGCATAGTGTTCTGTTCTTTGAAATAGTCATGTGGCAAATGAATTATGTGTTAAACACACTTAAAGTCACAAAATGCAATATGTTCAAGACTGTGTAAAAAAGCAAAGGACCTCAAAGTTACTGTGTATATATCGTGAAAGTCAACATAAGAACACAAATCTATCATGTAGCATTTTTACAGTCAAAGGCACGAAGAATGTGTTTTAGCTGTAACTCAATAGTACATGCATCTTAAACATGCGGCTGGCATGGCAAACAACACTCCATAGAAGCTAAAATAGTTATATGTTTTGACAATAAAAACATAAGCAGCTCTCTCTATTGTAGCTCATTTTCATCTCAATGATATATCCAGACACCATTTGATTGCTTTTTGAGTCTTTCTCTCCTCATGGCTATAGTTTAATAATTCCCTTTCTCCTCCTGGGGCCTCAGCGCAGCTCAAGGCCTGCTCTTTGCTGCGGGTTTATCCATTATGTTGAGCACATCGTCGAGGATGGATGGGCCCAGATCGAGTTCAAGGGAGAGGAATGACCCCGTGGTCTGGGTGAGGGAATCCTGTGACGTGCTCTTCTCCTTGGAAAACTCAAACTCAAAATCACAGATGCGGCCCTCCTCCACCCCACTGTCCCTGTCCACCCACTCTCCATAGCACTTTGAGAGCTCCTGCTTGAAGCCCAGGGTAATGTCATTGTTAAAGTGTCCATAACCATTGCAGTTGCCATTGCCATTGAGACTCCTGCTGCCATTGCAGATCTTATTCTGGAAGTCCCCTTTGCCGCTTAAGCTGTCAAAGCTGTCGCTGCTTGTGTTGCTGTTCAGACTTCCATTAGCTTTGAAGGTGCTGTTGCTGTGACTGGTGATGTAATAGGATGATGGCTTGTCAAACCTGGTTTCACTCTTGTTCATTTTATTAGCTTTGGCAACTGCCTTAGAGGTGGACTTATCTGTATTTTCCAGCAGATCCAGGAGGACGTCAGGCTTCGACTGGATATCTGCGGACTGAGATGAAGGCTCACTGCTGAAGACGTCCATGGAGCGCAAAAGAGCATCCATCTGCAGTATCTCTACCTCCTCTTTGCTGTCAGGTTTCATGGGAGTTGTAGGACCAATGATGTCCTCCAACGGCTCCGGCGGCATGGAGAAAACAGTGGAGGAGATCAGAGGAAGGGTAAGCGCCTGGCAGCCACCAATAGTTGGGAGGGAGATGGCGTTCTTGAGCACCGGAGAGGGAGTCTCAGCAAAGGAAGCATCACCTGTGCTGTTAGCTCTCAGAAACTCACTTTGGATGCCATACTGAGGGTGGACGTCTCCCTTCCCGGGTAGGAGTTCATACTTCCCCTGAAGGAAAGACATGTCTCCAAAGGCATCTCTCTCCCCACCCTTGCCAATGTGGATGGTGTGGCGAAAGTCCCCAAGCGGTGGACTGATCATGTCTGGGGACAAAATATCTCTGAGGCGACATTTCTTTCCCTTCTTATTATTGGTGGGTTTCAGGTATATGGGTGCTTTCGCTGGCATGGCTGTAACTGCCGAAGAGTTCTCAGATATGCAGGATAGAAAAGTCAGAAGTGCTCTTTAAGTTCTGGATGTTACAGTTCCCCGGGGGAGAAGCTCGAGTTACATTCTCAGTAACACATCGGTCATACAGGACTCCAAAAATAATTGCAGCAATTGCAGCATCGATCAGGAAATGGGACTCCAAGCAGGACTGGTGATGTCTGGCGGTATAGAAATGGTCAAACGGCCACTTTTCTGAAATCAGAGACAAATAGAGAATATGTCAGCATTTTTTTAAAACATAAACTCAGCACTGACATATTTCCAAAAGGTTACTTTGATGAGTGCTCCTACTGATACAAAACTCCTGTCCTGCCTTCCAGAAAAAGAAATGTGGTCACCAACACAAATCCCACAAATAAACTCTGGATCCTGCAAGAAAAAAATATCCTCATCCTCATCTTGCATCTGGCGAACTTAGAAGCCAGAGCAGAGGAGGATGAGGCCTGGGTCTAAGGCTTTTTGCTGCTTTATTCACATTTCCACACATGAGCCTCCTTTGGCCTCCACAACTCTGGATGTGCTAATGTGGAACAGCTGGACCGCAGATTGGGAGAGGAGAAGCAAAGCGGTAGGATTAGAGCAGGGCAGCCTGTTTTAAGAACAAGCTACTGCTCAGACACGCAAAGAGATAGAAAGAGATGGACCAGAGGAAAGAAAGAGGGGAGAAAAGGGGTTTAGGGGGTTTAGGGGGATTGTGTGAGAGAGATAGAGTGAGGGATTACAGAGCAAGTGGATCTTAAGAAAGAAGGTGATGCAGATTGAGAATTGATTTGATGGTCAGAGGGTCAGCTCCATGTTTAATAAGGGCTGAGATACCAGCTAGGTTGCGCAATATATCAGGATGGGTAAACATTTTAAGGAGATATTGGATGTGATAAAAGGTGCCTAATTGCATGCTGCCTTCTCAGAGCTTTTCCATTACAAACCCATGTACCCATGAATGTCACCACGTTGGCAGCCAGCTTAGTGTAGGATAAACTCAGTAAAAAGAGGAGAAAATCGGTTTGACCGTTTGAAATGACATAGCAACCAAGGAGAAAGGGAAAAACACTCGGTAGAGGAAGGGAGTTGACAGTTTGTGTGTGTGTGTGTGTGTGTGTGTGTGATGGGGGGTGGGAGAGAGCACCAGTGAGGAGAGATTTTGCCCATTTATAGACATATTTACTTATGAGAGGTCTGTCAGCAGTGACCGTCTGACAGAGTGCACCGCTGCACAAAAGTGCCTGGGCGGTCAAGTCCACCAAAATTAAAAAAAAAGGTTTCACTGAGAAAACATCCACATTCCTGCTGCAACCGACCCCATAGAGACACGCTGCATCAGCCTTATCAGAGACACTTTAAGTAGGCTATGTTTATTTAGTAGGCACATTAGTGTGGAGCCAGAGAGACACTTGCTGCGTATTTGAATCCAAATAGCAGGCTGGAAACCATTGCATTGACATCCATTTTCAACATGGATTTTTGTGTTTGATGAAGTGCCGTAGCGTCAATATCTGCCTTATGAGAGCCACAGCTCCAATAAGTATGTGAAGTACAAGGTGAAATCTTCTCACTTTGGGGGATGCCACTACATCACAAATAAACCTGTCATCCAACAAGCACTCTGGGGCTATATATAGCCATGACAAACACTGAGGGATGCAGAACATGTGTGAGTGTGTTGAATGGCAACACCGCTCTTCAAGGGTCCTTGTGTATTCGAGGGCTGGTGTGAGTGTGAGTGTATGTGCGAGGTGCCTGACTGCGCTCGTGAGAGATAGCAGTTTTGAATGCACGCCATGTGTGCGAAGCAGAGTGTGTTTGTTTGCTAAAAGTGAGGGAGAGAAAGGGAAGGGGGAGGGCGAAGAGGAGTGCTGCAGTGTTTGATGAAGGGGGTACAGCAAAATCCCTCACTTGTTTAACTCAAGCTTTTCTCTTATTTTTTTCCTCCTGCTTGTTTTGTCTTTTTGTAGTGTCTCTCCCTTTCACCGCTGCTCCTCTGACCTTGACAGCTGATGCTCACTGCAGTGGGAAATTGGGATTGGATAGGAAGTGAAACAAAAGCCAAAAGCTTCTTCCTGTGGGCTCAGAGTGCACATATCTATATCTGTATTAACTTTTGCAATGCTATTCCCAAGAATAGTGCTGCGCTGCTGGCTGAAACACTTCCTATGAAACGTACCTATTGATTATTGGTCTGCCCTGATGAAATTCTAACATCTGCCTGGTTTGTGTGGACCCTCTGCTTTCCAGTGGCATGAGAAAACGCACAGCCCATGCATTATAACAGATGATAATGTTGCGTGAAATCAATATTATGGACAAAACTTCTAGGAATTCCTCTAGCAGAAGAGCAATCCAACTCTTGCAAATCTCACAGGGGGCTATGCATCCTACCCAAGGTCAACACGTGTGGCCCATGAGAAGTCAGCTGGTACGGTGAGAGCCTCAATGTCTGACCTTCACGTCAGCCGTCCTGCTGGTGGCTCTGTTTGGCTTATATGGCAAACATGACTGGAATTCCAGAGGCCAACAGCAAAGTATAAGGAAAACAATATCCTCATGTCGGTCTTACTGCTGCATAACCAGTATGAGGGTTCATTTAATGAGAGCTTGGGTAAACTTGTAGAGAATCTCAAGAGTCATAGCAATGTTAGTTAAGCTTGTGTTGGCCCAAGAGGAAATTAATCAATTACAACAGCTCAGGATATCCCAGGATGGACCCATATGGCCTGCTAACCCAATCAATCTATTTGTGTCTCTGCAGGCTGTTAATATTTTAGCAGGTGTATTCTGGTGTATTTCAAAGCCAAGGCCAGATTTGCACCCTCCTTTTGGAACTGGTCCAAAAAGAGGCGACGTGGCACGTGTTGATGTCCAAGCCTGGCGGCGCCGCCTCCATAGAATGCGGTCATGGGTTTCATTTACACCTCTGGGGAAGTGGGGATCTGATGGCACCTTCCTTTCAAAATTGCTTGCCTGAGCAGCCAGGATAAAGCCACTGTGTCATTGGGTCAGCAATAGCTATCTGTCTGGGCATGAAGTGATCTGGAGCCACTCCAGCCTCTTTAAAAATGGAGCTTTGCCTCATCACTTCGTGCTTGGAGGTTTAGTTATTAGTGAGGGGGCAGCAGAAGGAGTGAGGTGATGAAAGTTTGAAAGTGGGAGCAGATAAATGTGGGGTTGGTATCGGGTAAATAAACTAATGGCTCGTGATTTGTCTGGGTATTTCTGGACACCCCAAAGTCACGTGTGATATAAATGAGTCAGTATATTCTTAGAGGCAGTGCAATTCTACTGCCTAAACAAATGCTACAGTTTGATGATGCTTTACAGTTCACTGTTCCTCAAACTGCTCCAAAGCAGTGATGAGGGTAGTACAGAGAGAGGCTCAGGAGAGCAGCTGTTCAAAATATGACCTGTATATGACTTCCCTATTCTTTAAAATAGAAACCGTGCATCCCTTAAATATTCCTCCCATGATGGGATTACTGCGCTGACATTTCACATCAGTGCTGTTGAAAATCAGCATGCTATTCTGCACTTCTGTAGTAGTTGTGGTCAGTGTAACATCATCAGTGCGTAGGAGACAAACTTCTTCTCTTCCTCCCACTGTGTCTTGTGGAAGTTTGAAGTTTCCAAATACTCTCAAGGCCACATCTAACCGTGGCCTTGACTTCTGTCACGCCTTTGAATAGCAGAAAGACCCTTTCTTTGGGGCTGTTATAAAAAGCAAATGCACACACCACAGAGGGTAATGGTAGCCTTACAGAATAGACTGAGCTGTTTGTTACATAAAAAAAACCTCAATTATAGGCAAAGGCCTTACTTTCGGGGGCCTGGTGGCGGTGCCGGGACTAGGGCGAATAGCAGGGTGGAGTATTTGTTCTGTCTTTCTTTCTCGCTCCCCTTGTGCCACCCGCAAACATGGCCAGCACATGCCAGAGTTATCCTTGGCAGAGATGAGCAGGAAATGGAATCAAAGCATATGAAACATGAAGGGAATGTCAACATATACTGGCAAAAAAAGAAAAAGTGCCTTCCTCCCAGTGTACTGGTAAAAACCTCCTGCAAATCTGCTCCCCTCGAGAGATAAAAGCAAAGCCAACTCTGTATTTCAGAGGAACATGCCTTAAGCGTGTAGCCGGACCAAAAATGTTCCTTTCTTGGAAACCGGGGAGGATATCATGTTGCTCTTAACAGTTCAGCTCTTATGTCACATGTATGAGAGTGTCAGTTGGACGAACGCTCCTGTACAAGCTTAACTTGCCATGCATACTTTCGCATGTTTCACTGTTACTAAGCAATATCCCATTCTGCTCCAGACATTCAGAAAAAAACTAGACACTTCCAGATTAGCAGGCAAACTGCAGCAACATTATCCTGTCTACTAATTCAGATTACTGTAGCAGCATGGGGTGAAATAAAACGTGTTCCCGCTCTCACTCACCTCAGATATTCCAATGGGGAGATCCTGATCCTTCCCAGGTATCGCTGGTGTTCTCCTGAATGCTGCAGCCCCAGGTTGGTGTGTGTCTGTATGTGTGTGTTCAGTGGCTGCTGTGCTGCTCCTGTGGCATGTTGACACTGCCCTGCCTCCTGTCTCTGCCTCGGGGCTACACTTCTGTCGATTGGGACGTCTGCCTGACAGCTGTTTTGGAATTGCACTCCGGCTTCTATTCCCTTCTGAAGCAAGTCAAGTCTCCTCCCACTCCCCCCCCCCTCTCTCTACTAGTGTCTCTCTCTCTCTGCGTTCTCGCTCCCTTCTCTATCTCTCTAGCAGCACCTGTGCATGTTTGTCCTCTATCCTACCCAGAGCTCGGATTTTTTAAGCAGCTCTGTGGTTTGAGGATCTTCCTTGCTTCCTGTGCCTTGGTGGAGCTGTGGTGATGAGTGATCACAAGCTCTGGTCTCACAGCTCGAAAAAATGAGCTGTGTGTGGAGAAAGGCGCATACCTCATGGGATGTCTGGCTGTCTCTCCTCTCTAAAACAGTCCTTCATGATATGTATTCTGAGTATGTGTTCACTCTTTCCCTCTTCCGTCTTTCTGCCTCACCCTGTCTGACTTTGCGACTCCGATAAGAGCTATTCTGTAAAGGCAGCCAGCAGACACTTGACTGGACTCTCCCTGTCTCTATCTCTCTCCTCTCTATCCTTATCTGTCCATTACACATGCACACCCATACCCTCCCATTATTTTCCCAAACTACAAAATCACTTCATGTTCTATCCAATTCTACTCATTTTGTGCATGGTCCTTTATTGTTCAAAGCTGCAGCAGGGTGAAGTGACACTGTTTGGAAGGACTAATTGCTGCAGAATACTGCAGCGCATGCAGGGGACATTTACAAATAGGCTAATAGACAACACATGGGTAGAGCTGCAGCACAAATAGAGTTCCTCAGTGGGAATCTCCTCAGTGTGTGTAAAGGTTCTAACCTGATGCCCTCAGTCAAGGACATGGCAAACCTTGCCTGTGCATCCCATTTTTTTTGGGGGGGGGGTTCGGGTTCTTTCTAGCTCAGAGGTGATGTCACACTTTGCTGTGTAGTTCCCCCCCAAACAGGCTGGGGAAAGCAGAGGAGAGGTGTGTGTTTCTGCTTGTATAGTGTATTACAAAAGGGCAAAGAAGATAAATGTGGGGGGAGGGGTGCTTGTATTTCAATCAATGTGTGTGAGTGTGTGCGTGCGTGTGTGTCTGTGTGTGTGTGTGTGTGTGTGTGTGTGTGTGTTTGTCTGTGGTTAAGAAAAGGGTTGAATGCATGTCCTCTCAAGCCATAGTAGTACCTTAACAATAATCCTGCCTTGTTCAGCATATGAAGCAGCACATCCTTCTGCAAACACCACAAATTCTCACTTCTCCTTCCTGCTAAATCTGACCTGGGTATCTCATTCTCCTTAATCTCCCTACTGCTATGTGATGGATTCACCACTGTAATAACTAGCCATATATAACACTTTGCAAAGTCTTACACTGAATTGAATGCCGGGTTGTGTGTGTTTGTGGACAGCTTACGTTGCTGAGACACCCTCTATTTAACTTACACAGGCGTTATTTAGCACCATTTAAACAGCAGTTGTGAATGAAGCCCTTTTAGCATGGTGTTGTCGTGTCGCCTCGGGGTGATGTCATTGCGGCGTCCATGTGGCCGGCACATGATCTGTAAGAAGAACACACAATACTGTCTTCTCATTTAGGAAGACCATTAAACCTTGGAAACTCCGGAGCTACTGCTCGAAAAGGAAACTCTATGTAATTCCCCCCAAAAGATAAATTGAGTAAGGAAATTCGGTCAGTGATAACTAGAAAATCTGGCACCACTTCGTAATAAGTCATAATTGGCATAAAGGGTTTATAAGTTGAATATAATTACTTTCTAAATGGTTAATCAATCATTTAATTTACTTACTTAAAAGGACAATGCACATTAATCAACATATCTGTAAATGTGCCAGTGTTAGCCAGCTGGCTAATTTTCAACTGCAGTCCTTTGGCAAGATGTTCTAAAACCAATAGCCCTTTTTTGACAGCAGACATTTTGACTTGTCATGGTAGGAAAAGCACAGGTGTTACTAATAACATTAATGATGGCTCTGTAAGTGTCCCAGTAAGCAATGGTGAGCCAGCATGCACAATATCAGGACCCTGAAACTGAAGCAGTTAAATGGAATTCAGCCACCATTAATTTAATTATTATTATTTTTCTTACTGTTATGTGAAAATGTCTTCCATTAAAAAGTCTTATTAAAGAACAAGTTCAGAAAACATAGGACAGTAAGACACAAAAGTGCCAACAGCAACAAAATCAGCAATAATATAATAACATCCACTATTCAGTGAATGTAGCCATGCAAAGCAATATAAATCAGCCTCTATGGAGGACCAGAACTATTATCATTATTGTGTAATTATAACTACACACCTGTTGACATTGTAAAATAAGGAAATCAATCTGTGTGCAGAGTCACATCATTGGTTTATACGGTAGGTTATAGGTTTTGTACTCCATTATTGTGTGTGTTATGACGGGGGTGCACCAAAAGCTCAAATTTGTTGAGCTTTGATCTGAGCTGTGCTGACCTTTGCTACGACTTGTGCTGCATTCAAAATTGAGGAAAAATAAATGAGGAGTGTTTTTAAATGTACCTATATAACAATAAATCACGATCACACTGAAACCAAACTGAAAACATTTGTGAAATATCAGTGTTCAGATTCAGCTACAAGGTGTGTTACAAAAACACTGTTTGAGTCTGTGTAATTATCTACTCTTACATCGGTCACATTGTAACCTGCAGCTTTTTGAAAAACTAATTTTGCCAGGTAGTTTAATCAGAGCAGATCAGGCGAGATTATAAAACTTGCACATAGCAAGCAACTCATGTTAAGTTAATCATTTTCTAATAAGCCATTAAGTCTGTAGTTACATGTTAGTAAGTCATTAATACATGGTCATAGGCATTTTACTTTGTAATACCCTAAGCCATAAAGTCTGCACTTGTAAATATTAGTAAGTAAATGGCTAGCTAAAAAAGCAAGTTATGCTGGAGGAGAAGCCTGACAAACCAATCATTATTAATGTCTTATTACTGATCTATAATGCCTTAATAACGGATTTTCTGACATGTATTAAGTCATGAGTTACAACTGACATAAGCTTTATTTTGCATTATTAGAAACCATAAAGTGTTACACCCACCCAACGTTAGATTATCAGCCCTGACTTTTTTTTCAGTTTCCTTGACTATTCTCAGATATTCTTTCACCAAACTCGAGACAGCAGCATAAACTTCTACTGTATGGTGTTTTCTGTTGAATACACAGGGTTTGCCAGGAATATGCTTGTCATCTTATTTTTGTTTTTCCATCACAAGTTGTGTTTTGGGTTGTGTTATGGGAGGAATTAGACCGATTTTTTATTCCAGTTCAAGACTAATTTGCCTTGGTCTGTTTTGGCCCACGTCTTTGCCGTTTACACAAGGAGAGCTTTCTAAGTGAGGTTTCTCTACAGTCTGAGGTGTCCTGTCTAAACTGTTCCACTGAGGTTACTTTTCTCCATCTGACAAACCATGTGCTGATCTCAGCTCAGGTAAACAAGCCTGTCCTTGTCTACTAAAGTAAATCAACTAAGAAAAACAGGATTTAAAGAAGCATACTCAGCTCCATTTACCTCTTTCTTGCCTGTTGTGGTACTGAGGTGTAACAAGTGTCTACAGTAAGTGTAGTTGATGACTTTCTCATGTCTCACAGATTTAGTTTTAATCTCATGTTATCACCTTACTCAGCTGAAAACCCACTCCGCCCTTCCTCCTCCAGCTGCTGCGACACATGTGTTCACACCCATTATACAGTAAACTGCATCATTATCACTTGCTGTCTGAGGTAGGCCAAGTGAGCGAGGTGAGGATTATGAAAAACCAACAAAAAGCACTACTATAGTTTGTCTTTTGAAAAGGTTGCTGCTTCTACATCTGGCTTTTCAGTGCAGTTATTTGAAACTGGTGATAGTGTGATAGTTTGCCCAGCCTTCATGTACTGCAATCCATCTATCATATGATCAACATAGAAAGATGGGGAGCGTATGGAAAAAAATTTTGTGTGGACGCAAAATGTCATCTTCTGAACCTTAATTTTTACGATTAAATCTGAAGCATTAAAATGTTAGTGTAACTGATTCCAAAGGGAACAACACTAAAATAATAAAGATATATGTAGCTATAACAAAAACATTCCTCCCTACAACTCTGGAGGGAGTTTCAGTGGCATTTGTCAACATTTTTAACAGCTTTCAATAACATTGTAATGAATAAAATGTTCAGCACACATGTTCAATAGACATTGTTAACAGTTAGAGACTTGACGCCGCATGTTGACAGCCATATCAACTGCTCCATTTACTTTCTTTTCAAAGCTTTCTCTCAGGGTTGCACTATTTAACTGTAGGTCCTCATGTGCACATTTATTTTCATCCTGATAGTAAAGATTTCACAATGTTCCCAGCCCCACAGGCAGCACACAGGGAGGGCACTGGCCAATGTTCTGAGTGCAGGAGATGGGCTGCCGAGCGGAGTGGAGGAGGGGATTGTGGGTAGTCTAAACACTGTCTTGCTCTGTGGCTGTATCCCAAAATGTTTGTGTGTGTGTGTGTGTGTGTGTGTGTGTGTGTGTGTGGGTGTGTCCGGGCGATGCACCAACCTGAATTACAGCAGACCACACACACCAGAGGTAGCACCTCGGCTTTTGTGCCTATTTTAGCAACTGAACAAACTTCGCATAAGGTGAAAGGTGGAGTTCAAGAGCAAGGACTGCAAGAGGTCAAGATTTAAAATGCTGGTATTAATTAGCAATGCAACTTACAGTGCAGTTACAGCAACTTGACAATTTTATTAATTATTATTATTGTAAGCGCCATGCCTCTTTTTGGTGTGCAACCTTTTTTAAAAAGATAGTACATTCACTTCCAGTGGGATTTAAACCTTTAAAGGAATAATTCACTCTACAACAATAGTAGCAAATAGCTGTGTTTATGTGTAAATGGCCAAAAGTAGATGGCATCAAGCAGCAACAACAGATATTATATAAAGCATTTTTGTATTAAAAATGAGTCAAATGGCTGTGTGTAATGTGAATGGGGTCGCTCATTGTGACAAATGATAAGAGAATTATCACTGTACTGCATCTTTCAGCTCATTGTTTTGGTTCTACGGCCCGCAACTTTAATGTTTTGTTTAGTCTCACCGCTCTCATTAACCCCCCATGTTTTTAACAAACAAGCTCTGAAATACCACCGTGCATTACCTGCCCAGCACCAAACGGCACACTAAAAAAGTTAGCGACTGGTAGAGACAGCGACAATCAAGCGCCATTTGGAGTAAGAGGCACAACTATTTATTTTAGTTAATGGGAAAAACTTTCCAACGCTCACTCATTAATGTTATTGCTTGCTATCATTACTGCTATGCGTCTCTACACTGACGTGACGTCCGTGTATCAACCACAACTGATTGCAGCAAATTGAGGCTTGTTCTCTGGAAGATTGGAACAGGACAAACTTAACTTAATGTAACTTAATGTAACACTTCATCACAAAATTACTCCGGGAATGCATTAAACATCTCGGATTGATGATAGTGTAAGAGTATCTGAGGGGGATTTTTCCTTAACCTTGAAGAGACAAACTCTCTCTTCTACAGTAGACTATCTGACCACATCCATGCTAGTGTGGAGATGTCTGGCTCACATCCTTGGAAACAGAGCAAGTCATACATCACTTGGTGAGGAGTGACTCTTCCCACTGGAATTCCAGTAGCTGTGCCACAGGCCACCCTCTTGCAATCAGCTTGCGGTGGTCCATTTCCACCAGCCTAGATCCTGCTCCATCCACAACCAAAGCGCTATTATGTCCATGCGAATTGGTAGGCTGCCCTCGGCCCTATCATGCGGGGTGAGCGGAGTAGGATATCAGTTACAGTCAAGCTGAGGCCAGCTGGAGGCCTGACCCTGAACTGTTTTCACATAAGTGGCTGAGAGGAGGATATTAGCACTAACATCGGTCTTGCTTGTCTCACATTGTGCTGGTGGAGGTCTTTAGATAGCTTGAGGGAAACAATGTACTGTACATACAGTGTCCTTAGCAGATCTTTGATTTATTCTTCGGCCACTGGCAGAGTCTGTTCCTCATTAGAAATGTGTTTCAGGCTCTGAGAACATGTTGGAATTTGGAGAATGTACACAACAGTGTTTATAAAATGCTTTTTCATGTAAGGAGATAATGTGCATAAACTGATGTTTGGGTGCAATTATCGAGCAACAAGGCAGACAGTTAAGTTTTCAGTGGTGTATCTTACAGGTCACATGGGGAAGAGGAAATATTCAGCATTCCTTGTGAGATACAAGTGAGATACTGAGTGAATAACTGCTCAGTTCTATTTTTGAACCTGGAGTATATTACATGGTCATTTCATGACAACTTTGGGAGGGGAATGACATCAACTGAAACCCATCGTTGTCGGGTTACCTCCAATCTGATCAAATGATTACTTCCTGTTTTTCTCCATACCCACTTGGTTGTCCTCTGGGAATCCATGTGTCGCTCTAGTTTGCTTTATGAAAGTCATATCTGTCATATCGGTCAGTAAATAACATTCCAAGACTAAAGAATAAAGTTCCTTTTGTAGCTGACACTTTAAATTTTGTTGTGCCCATTAAAAAATCACAGTTTGTTGCTAATGGAAACATCAGCAGAAGAGAAGAGCCCTAAATCACTGACAGAAAGTTATGCCTTTGATTTCATTTAACTGAGCTGATAATGCCAATAATAATAATGAGTATTTATGATCTCAGGGAATGTTTTGCAGCACTGTACATTATCAGAGTGAGTGTGTGTTGGCTGCTTTTCATCAGCTTTAGATAGAAGTATGTGTGGTTTTATTTCCAGCAACAGCAATGTGCTTTGTAACATCTGGTGAGATTATCTCCAAAAGCTCAGTTCATTAGAAGCATCGGAGGTTTCCAGCTGCCGACTTAGAAGCACTTTGATTGAGTTGATTGCATTCATACTTCTCATAAAATTGCTTAATTGTGTAATTTGAAATAAGAAACGCATTCTTGAGGATTTCTCGGGCATTGTTGTTCATTTTAGTGGCAGCTCTATGTATGGCACGCATCCCACAGTAAAGCATATGATTGATTCCAAAACAGCACTGAGCACGAAAAGGCAGAGAGGCACGAGAAGATTTGAGCCAGGACTTTTGAAGATACCCAGGCACCATCTGCTGTACTTTTTATCTTAACAGTTTTAATTTGAGTATTTCATTCTTTTAAACAGCGAATGTACAGTGAATGTGCAACTCCTATCTCTCCTAAATGGACCCAATTAATCTCTGTCTTTTGCTTTTCTTTTTTTCCAGAAGATATTGAAGCCTTCTGACAGATGAATGTACATCATGGCCACATACTGTTTGTGTTCTGTAACAAAATGACATTTAACTCAAGTGCCACCAACTTTTAACAACATAAATTCTTTTTTTGACAGTGTGGCCACTGTATTAAATAAGACGTGCCTGGGTATTTTAAAGCTGCGTCAATTGATTTTTTTTTTACCTGATAAAGTTGTTATGGCGTAATGTATTAGCAAACAACTGCCTATTTAAACATCGAGTAGATACAGAGCAATATTAGCATTCATTTTGAGACAGGTTTCTGGCCACCTGATGAATTAAGTCAATTATTAACTCTCCTTTTAGCTCTGTTTTGGTTTCCACCTACTCCGGAGGGAAATATTTAGCATTTAGCTGCTAAATGCTCCATTATCTTCTCCAGCTAGTTGTGGACTTTGTCTGTCTGCTGCTGTGGTGCTGGGCAGGTAGTGAACAGTGGGTTTTTAGAGCTTTTTAGCTAAACACAGCTGCCTGCTGCAACTGGAAATTATTTTGATGAGAGCGGTGAGATGGAACCAAAGAGTAAAGTTGCGGGTCGTAAAACCAAGACAATGATCTAAAAGACGCCAAAATGCTACATAGAGCTGTGGGTAACTGCAGAGTCCGATGATAATAGTTTTGTCACTGCAAGCGACCCCTTTCACATTACACATTTGATCCACTGTATATGTAAATTAGTATTTGAAGTATAGGGAAACAGCCATCTGTCTTAAACATGCATTTTACAACCTCTGAGCAGAATTGCTACTGATCCCACAGCCCCACATACACTGAGCTAAAATTGATCAATCTCACCACACACGTGCACCTTCACACTGTGGCAGAGATGCTAAAAGAAGAGGCTGTGAGAGAGATGGAAAAAAGACAATATTTTGAAAAATCAAACAGTAGGCTCTTCCTTTAAAGGATAGCAGTTAAATTAAGTCTATTGGCTGATGACCTGGCCCTTTAAATGGTTGATAAGAGAGGAAAACAAGATGTGATGAGCATATTTCTAAAAGTTGTGTAAAGCAACTTCTCAACTATTGTCTGCCGTGACTGTAAAGCTGACACTGTAGTTCAAAAGCTGACAGTGGTAATATGGTGGTGACCTGTCCAAACCTGTCGACAGAAGGTAAGAACACTGCAGGTATTTTAACTTGACACCTCTTCAGTTTCTCTCTCTGTCTAACTAAATGATGTCCACTGACCCTGACATTCCTCTCAGCCTCTGTTCAACTTCATTTTATGTAATGCTAATAGATGCCACACACTGTATCCCACTGTACATTTCTCAACTCAAACATAGAAATTAGCTCAGAAAGGATCGTGCAGAGGCCTGTAATAACGGTCTGTTCCTCAGAAACTCTAGTATGTGTCTAAGGCAGAGGGAGCTGCTGCGGGGGCTAGACAAATACCAGGGATACCTCAGGCTTTATTGTATTCAGAGCCAGTGAGCGTGTACAGAAGTATTGAGACACCGAGCGTGTGCGGTGAAACTGAGCGTGTGCAAAAGACCAAGGCACAGAGAGGCCACAAAAGAGCTGATCATGTGAAAGGAAGGGCATTTGATAGCTTGGACACAAACCGTGTGTGCCGTCAACACAGAGACCATCAAGGAGGACGTTGATTGGAAGCCGAGCTGATAATTAACTGGCAAATGCATCTTTCAAAGCTCTTTCCACTGAACAAATTAGTAGTTTTAGAATCATTCAGCTGAGGTTATGGTCTAATGTTGCCTGTAAGCATTCAATATTCTGGATTAAAGGTTTAGTTAATGAAAGTCCTGGGGGGGTTCTGAGCCCTCAGATCCAAAAGAATACCTTAAGATCAAGGCTGGTAGGAGTGAAATGAAATGTCTTATGTTGCTGTAATTTAGCAACATGGTTTTGTATTTTCACTTTTTGTCAATCATTATTCTTCATGTGTTGACCAAAGCATTGCAGTTTATCAGCTACAAAGTTCATGAAACTGAAAAGCTGCCAACTATAATTTAGCGTGTTACGTAGCCTACTGATTAATTAATGCACTGTATTTTTTTCAATTCAAAATTATTGTTAAACTTACATATGTGACAAACCTAACTCTGTTTAGCCCGCTAGCAACGGGATCTATGGATGGCAATGTCCGTCCCTTGACTTTTCATTTAGTGCCGCTGTACCTAAGTACAGTCTCACAGCATGGCTGTAGACTCTTAGTCTTGTTAAAATACTTAACTCTCTTCTAAATTTTGACAACAAGTAATTTCCCTTCTGCTTGACTTCACCTTTGGCGAGACGTTGTACTTCTGTCTGAATAATCTTTTTTTTTGGTCCTCTTTCCCCCTGTGAGCAACTCACAGGCTAAAACAAGGCATAAATCACTGTAATCCAAAATGGCAGCATACAGCACTTTAGGCATGAACTCCTTAAACATCAGTTAAGCTGAACGGTACTGGAGGAGTAAATGTTTCTGAACTATTACGGAGCTATTAAGATTGGATTGTAATGATAGAAGCCTACAGTTTGTTTCAAATATTGTGGCTCATCTGTAAGGCTTCTGTAATATATTCACTTTATTGTGTGCAGTAATGATTTAGGAAGAAAACAGTTTGAATGATGTAGTGTGTGAAATGCATAGGCACTTGCTGTTTGGTTGGATGTTTTTGTAAAAGCTGTTGTTATGAAAGACATCACTCCTTAACAACCTGGAATACGTGTCAAAGAGAGCTGATAAGGATCAAGTTCAACTCCAGACTTGTCTTCTGTCTGCCGATCAACATTGACTTGTTATCCATTATAGTTTGCTACAAAATAATGGATGATTATTATATGACTAACCTTCCATTCTTACAGGTCAGACAGAAACACTTATTCTTACATGATAACATCTACTACAATCATTAGGCCATCACTCATCTTCTGGGCCATGATTAGCAGCCATTTTTTCAACCTACTCTGTTTTACTGCAGCACAATGTAAACCTCCTAACCTTTCCAGTCAGCAGGGTCATAGAAAGAGCGCACAACTGTAAAATGATGACACTGAAGTCCAAGATCAACCCATCAGATTTCCTTTGTGGCATAATGAGCAACCATATATTTTATCCATCACAATTTACGGCGCAGTAAACTATCCCAACCACTCTGCCCGTGGTAGCTGGGTCATACAGAGGCTGAGGGCAGAGAAACACCCCAGCACCATCTGGATATCTTGATTCCCCCACAGGGCAGATCAAACGGTGATCTACACCTCTCCCATGTGGTATGTGTTTGACATGGGGTTGGGGTGGGGGCGCAAGCTCGGCTCTGGTCCCCGCCACTGTCCCAGACTTAGGGCTAAATCATGTGGGCAGACACATCCGACCTGCCCCATCTGGGCCTGCTTATCTTTTACTTACTGGAGCCAAGGCTTGCCGTCAATCAGAGCCTTCAGCTGCTGACTCATACAGAAGTGTCTGAACTGAGACGTGAAGACAAGACTGGGGTGCATTATGGGGGATGGATGGCAGAGGAATTTCTTTACATTTCTAAATTGAAATGTGTTGGGTTTGACAGTGTTGGCAATTTAGGTCACTAAACCATAAAGAGTAGGCCTCTACAGTATGTCATGTATGTAATGCACGGTAGAGAAATACAGTAGGCCTAGCTGGCATGTTTCCAGGACACTAAAGTGGAGTAAATTTGAGAGAGAAAGAGGGAGATTGAGGGAGTAAGAGCATTTGAGTGGCCGATACATCAGCGGTTGAATTTTTATACAGTGTTCAGTGGACGCATTCTTCTACAGTGAGTGTCTGTGTGTTTGTGCTTCACCAGGTGCCTGGAATGCATCCGGACAAACAGGCAATATTTCACACATATGCTCCTTTGTGTTGCTGAGTACTGCACATTTATGTCAGCAAAGAAAGCTGGAGACTAACAAATGTTAACTTAAGGCCTCCCTGAAACAATACCACTCTCTGTACGGCTGAAGAATTCCCCAACAGCCTGTCATTACATTGTTTTAAATTTACATTTCCCAGCGGTGCAGTTTCGCCGACACATTCAGATACCAAACAAAAGGAATGTTTCACATTTTTTGAAGATTATACTGCCCTGCCTCGAGGTAGCTAAACATTCATTAGTCACTGAATTAGACTCAATCAGCGCCACATAATTGTGTGATCAGCAACAGTAACGCCCCAAGAATGTCGGTGTTATCATTAAAAGTGCATTTCACTCTGATGACTGGCGCTGTGATTAACAACTCCATGGGGTGTGTTTATCCTTTTTCCTGTATTGCTTGCATTTTTGAAAAATCCAGAAATAGCATTGTGCATTTAACTCATCGCATATCTTATTTCTTCCATTTACATTAAAGCATTTCCTTCCCCCGGGCAGTTTACGACGGGGAAAAAATAGATGTTCTTGTGTCACCAGTATTATATTACAGCCAACCGGCCAGAAATAAGCCGTGCATGGTTCAAAACAGGCAGCATGTGGAATAAAAAAGGCAAATGTATTTGCCTAAAAGTTATTTAGCGCATGATAAATTATAGGATGAGAATAGTGGGAATGGAGGAATAGAATAATGTGTATATTTAATTATATTGATGTTTAATATCTGGTGGTGTAAGATCAGGTGGAAATTAGGGAGTGAATCTAGCTATTTTCCCTCCCATTCTCAATTTCCTTCCCACCTTTCATCTTCCTTTATGCTTCCATTACATTTCCAAATATTTTAATCTAACTTTATTCTATTTTATTTTAACTCTAAAAGGCAGCTGTATGTGAAAAAGAGAGAGAGAAAGAGGGAGAGAAAGAGGGAGAGAAAGAGGGAGAGAAAATGAGAAAGAGAAGAGGACAGAAATAGTTGAGGGTGTGTAGGCCCGGCTCTGACCACCGGCATGCATGAGGAAGCAGCCTCCATTCCACAGGCCAGCGGATGGTTTAGAGACACTACAGAGCGCACAGCTCAGCAGCCCACATGCAAGTCCCGCTGTCCTTCCCCACCCTCGGCTATTCTGGGCCTCTCTGCCACTGTGGTGGCTTTCACTCAGCAACCACACAAATAAAGCCTGAGAGAGAAAAACACGAGAAATCGAAGCTTCAGGCGAGGAGGGGAGGAGATGCATTGTTTACTGTTTGTCTTGTTTTTTTTTTATTATGTCTTGCCATCATATGGTTTTGAGCTGATTTATGGGACTGTGGCATCGCCAAAACAAAGTCATCTGGGTGCAGTTTACAATATGTTGCGCCACCAGCACTAGTTTTTAATTTATTAAACTTATTTATCTTATTTTTGCCGTTTTTTCTATCAATTATGATAACATTATACTCACCAGAATAAGTGTTGAGATCAGAGAAGATGATGACATTGCAACAAGAAAGTCCAGACAGGTTGTAAACAAATCGACAGTTCAGCCAGATTACTGTAACTAACCCACTTGATTTAGAGATAAAATCAAAAGTGATCATACTGGGAATTTTGATACTAACCCTTCATTGCACAGGAAAACTGTGTGCACAACCAAGGTAAGTACGGTAGGTCAAAGTTGAACCAGAAGGTAAGTCGTTAAACTGTGATTGATGTCAACAGACATTAACAAACAAACCTTGTTTTCTCTTACAAATAGGTTTGGCTAACCTGATGGTTTGTTTAAGACGTGTATGATCATCTCACTACTCGTGTTTCTTTCACTGTTGGATTTCTTTTTAGCAATGTCACCGCATTCCCAGATCTCAACAATCAACTTGGTGAAAAATCTTATTTTAACTGAAAGGAATGATGGCCAAACCTACGCAAATAAGACCCAAATTGTAATAATCCAGAATGATCCTTTAAGTTAAAGATTTTTATTTACACAATGAAGACATATATAGCTGAAATTCTGGTATGTGGTGTGGTCACTTGTCCGCCCACTGGGAATAAGAAAATCAGATATTATTATTAATTAGTCATGAAGTGTGTCCTAAACTGCAGTGAGTGAGCACCATGGATGTATTATGAGAACTGGATATTGTGTTCCAATATGGCACCCTATTCATTCAAATGAAAGTTTTTAGGAATACTCGGGCGTCTATGTTTTGGGTCCATAGAGCATGGGCGTTAGAGTCCTGTACAACTTGCTGCAAACATGAATGGTACAAAACTAATCTACCAATACCACTGTTCGAGACTTTTATGTTTTATTGGACCTAATGGCTCAAATTCTGATAATGAGTCATGTCAGAGTACTTGAAAATGTGTTCATTGTTTTACAGCAGTCTCTTTAATAATGATTATGTACTGGGGGGCACTTCCAACTGACACCAAAAGTCAGTTGGAAGTGTTAGAACTCTTCATCCATAGGCAGCACCAGAGATTTTTTTCTTGCTGGGGCTGGTTGGGGAATTATTTATTGGTAGGCTATGGAATGTGTAATATATACATGAATGAACAAGGCTAGACAAGAGCATGTGGCCTTTGAAAGTCAGTTTCAAGCGTCATATGCCCACTTCTGATGTTTCAATCAGAATGACAATCTCAGTGTAGAAAAAAAAAGTAAAACAATAATTATAATTTTCAGCTCTCCAATAGGACTGGGAAATGTGATCAGATTGCAGACAGAAGGCAGGCAGATGCAGAAATAGGCAACAGTCATGGAGACACTACACATCTCACATCTCACATCTCGATAAACAAGCAACACAGTGACAGAACATTCCACTCAGGAGTCCTGCTCAAATCAGCTCTGAATGGAGCTCATTTGCTCAAATGGAGCTCATTTGGGGAACTTTTGCGGTCCTTCCTCTGGCTGCCAGGTGGCTAACATCGCTAGCAGCGCTGCCAATAGTGAGTAGCATCAGAGGAGCTACTGTAGCCTGCCACAGGTGGTCTTCCTCCACTATTCTAATTCTCCCTCTCTCTGCCTGCCTCCACTTTCTCATTTTCACTAGCTTCCCCTTGACAAGGTCATTTGATAATGAAATGTTTTTTTTATATATGTCTTTTTTAGACCCAGCACTGCCCTAGCACTGCCTTTGCTCTCATCCTTTTTGTATCCTTTGTTATAAAGTATCACACAATGGCTGGACATCAGCGTGTGTTTACTGATGTAACATTACATGATTGAAGTTCAAATTGTTCAGTATCCTTGCTGCCGGTGTGCAATAATACCTGATGTAGCCTATATAGTGTTATAACAAAATTTAGCTAAGAGGATAAAACTTTATACTTGCAACGTCATGTCCAGTAAGACTGAAATGTTCCACACAACAATTTATTTTGTTGAGCAGTCATGTTCAGTCAAGTTTTTTATATAGCCATTTCTGAACCAGGATGTAATCCTCATAACTACAAAATACCCTCATGTGTTCTTCTAGCAACTTTTACGATCTCACGTTTTAGAAATAACACAAAGATTTCCTCATGTCCCCTGTAAGGCCTCACTGGCCTCAGACAATACGAGCCTGTGCTGGATGCTGGAGCAGTTCATTGTGTCATGGACAATAAACCATCTTCTCAACCTACTACTGAACTCTCTGTGGTGACAAGCCCTCTGCAGTTTGCCTTCCACAATAATGACTTCACCTTAATCTGTTCTGAAGAGGCTAATCAGCCCTGCTTACAGCCAATACACAATAAATTAGCCTACCTTCTGAACTGCACCTGCATTTCCCATCAGGATGAAAAAGATATTTTACAACTGACTGATGACAGATGCATTCTGTGACATCTTATGGGACTTGTGAAAAGGGATGGCCATACACATTCTTAGTGGTATTTCTCCCCTTACTAGTGAATTCACTTTTATATGCTGTACGCTCACCATTCCCCCTTTGAGAAATCATTAAACACTGATCAAAAGAAAATGAAGAGCCAACTAATTCAGTTGCTCTTTGAAGCTTATGGATGTTCTACAACAGTGTCTCCTGGGGCTACTACAAACACTGAATTACTTGTTTCTCTCTGGCTGTGTTTTATTTCATGCATCTTGGTTACAAGGTGTAACAGCAACAGTTTTTGACAAGACCTAGAATAAGACTTCTATCAGCCACGTTAGCGGCATGGCTCTGTGGATGGCAATGTTGGTCTGTCGGTCAGCCGGCCTGTTGGTCCACCATTTTGTTCCAGACTGAAATATCTCAACAAATACTGGATGGATGGAAACTTTGTAGAGACATTCATAGTTCAAAAACAATGAATCATAATGCCTTTAGCAATCCTAGGACTTTTCCTCTAGCACTATTGTAATGTCAAATTAAAAAAAAAGAAGTAAGAATTGTAAACTGGTAAATGTTAGCATGCTAACACGCTAAACAAAGATGGCGAACATGGTAAACATTACACCTGCTACACATCAGCACGTTAGCATTGTCATTGTGAGCATGTTAGCATGATGACGTTAGCATTTAGCTCAAAGCACTGCTGTGCCTAAGTACAGCCTCCCAGAGCTGCTAGAATGGCTGCAGACTCTTAGTCTTGTTTTATTGACATCTGAGACAGTCTTATTTAAAATGTTGACGCTCTATGTAAGTTTCCACCTTCTGATTTGTGGTAATGTATTTGAAGTTAAAAATATAGTTTCTACTTGTGTCAAAATAGATTTTACAAAAAGCGTTACATATGCAAGTTTGGCATTCGGTATCTAATCATCATGTTCTGGTCTACCTGAGGAGAGCAGACATACTGTAACTACCCAGATAGACGTGACTCAGGCCATCCTCACCTTCACATACACAGATGCAGTCTGGGTAATGTGTCTGGAGCTGTCGACATAAAGCACAGACTGTGATTAAGAGGAGATTATCTTGATTTTTGGCTTATTCCACCCTGAACCACAAAGAGCTGTTGTGTCTCGGTCAGTGCAGACTAGTGGTGAAACTCATTTGGTCTGTCGCACAGTACAGAATATGCTGAGGATGACAATGAGCAACATCTCTGCTTTTATGTTATGACGCCCTACCTGTACTCCTCACCCACACCTCATCACTTTAGGAGGATCACAATACTAATTATTTAGGCGCCACCTGCTGGCCATGTTCTGCCTGCAACTAAAAAGTGGCCATTTCATCACATACTCGTTCAGTGACTTATACTACATGAATGCTGAAGAATTTAATGAGAGGGGTCATCGCGGTCACATTTATTCACTTCAATTAAGATTACATGTACAAGAGAATTTCAAATACTGACAATTCAAACAAAATGATGTGGTTAAAGTTCATATATCTCTTAGAAGAGATAAGTGTTATAAGCTTGTGTGTTCACTTAGTAGGGGGAGAGCACCAGGAGGGTTGATCAAAGTTCAAGGCCAGGAATGTGCTGGTGTTATTTTTGAATGTTTTGTTAGGGAACCATGTGTTTGTATCAACTATTCCATCTATTAGGAAACAAACACCATAAACTTTCATTTTTATTGTGAGGGAGACAGAGTTCTCTCAAAATATCTGCCACATTTGTTGGTCATGTGTGAAGTGATGTGTATCTGATATGTCTGATGGCATGACTGATTGTGTCCCTGAGTCAGCGCAGAGGAGGACAGAAAGGAAGGAAGAAATCATTAAACCACAAAGTCAAAAGTCACAGAGAGGTCTCTGATGCAATCTGCCTGCCTGATATTTTCCCAGCATTCATCAGTTGTTACTATTTTAGCTACTGTAGGTTGCAGTTTACAGAAAACCTAAGTATCTATTTTATCAAAATGCCACAAAAAACTGGTTCACCAGAAACTGATCCATAAGGGAACCATTTTTTCTAACTTGTATGTCCTCTAGTTTGCTCAAATTGTGTGCTTGCTGTTTTCTTTTCCTTTTTTCACATTTTATATGTGCAGTATACAGTATGTCCATATCATTATGTAAAAACTGCACAGACGTAAAAATAATGCTGATAATTTATTTAAAAAATGGTACTACTTGTTTTATTATTTACAAAATCACTGTCATGTCGAAAGTCAATGTCAGGAAATGTACAGCAAAACGAATCTCAACCAATGTAAACTTGAAAGAAAAGAACCTATGGATCATGCACTTGCACCGAATATCTGTACAGTGTGGGTTTTGAGATGTTAGTGCTGTCAAATTCATAATTAATAGAGGCCTTAAAACAACAACCTGACAAACATAACGAGCCCAATGAAGCGCTTCAGGATATACAGTATCTTTCTTTTTGTCTGCCACACCAGGGTGCAGTGACTGTCAGACAGGGGAAACAGGATTTTAATAAAGTAGGTGAGGTGGGTGTGTCTCTGTGTGTGTTTCCTTGTATGTGTGTGTGTGTGTGTGTGTGTGTGTGTGTGTGTGTGTGTGTTTTTTAGAGAGAGAGAGAGAGAGAGAGAGAGAGAGAGAGAGAGAACACATTGTCTACATGGTAATGAGCCGTAGTCTCACAATCCAGTTCTTGTTTAGCCTCTCCTTCAATAGACAATACTCTTAGGTGGAAAAACAACAATAAACAGAGCAAACTTGACTTGTCTCAAGATAACCTTTGGGTGGGGGGGGGGTGCACATGACCAGAGGGAAAATGTGGAGTGAAACTAAAGTTGAATAGACCTTTTTCACAGCAGACATTTTTACTTGTCAAGCACAGTTGTAACTAACAACATTATATGTTGTTGCGTTGTTTATGTTACTGTCTGCTGTGAAAAAGGCCTATGAATCTGATTTATTTGGCAACGATAAAGAAACAAGATTGCTCACAACATAAGCATGTAGGAAAAGAAACACGCTGTTCCTTTAATAATAATTCAGTCAAATTCTATTTGGCTGCTTTTATTGCCCGCTTCCAGAAATGACAGAAAATGTTCAGGAGCCACTATGGTAGACTAGTATATCGAACTGGGATCACTTTGAAAAATATTCATAAACTCCATCTTATGGCAATAGTCTAATGAAAAGAAGAACTGAAGAACTTGGTCAGACGTTGGTAACACCAGCTCCAGGGCTTAAGTTGAAGCCTGAAAAACTAGCCTGGGACCAGAAGTTAAGATCAAGTTAAACTGCCAGCAAGTTAGTTTCAGGGTATTAGTTGTCATTCCAGCAACAGACCCCGACAGTAAAACTGGTTTCTAAAAAAGAGGGCTATTTCTGTGAGCCCCGTTTTTGAAACCAGCTTTTCCTGAAATTTTGTTCATTAGATCCGTGTAACTTTCTCCTTTCTGGTATACCCTCAGGGGACTGAGCATTTCTCTCTGTAGCCAGACCTGAACATATAAATAAACTATTTTGAATTATTCATCACCATTTTAAAGGGTCAAGGCAGTGAATCATCATTGCAATGCCAGAAAATTCACTGCAATTTTCTGTAATCTCTAAGGTGATTACACGAGGAAATGGAAGTTGCTTAAAGGCAGAGCTCAAATGAAACAGTCTTACTAGTCTTTTCAGTAATAACTGTTGCTGTCCAGGGCTTTTGACAATTTTATGTTGATTTTTGTTACAGTTTTTGTGTCCTTGGTGACACACCATAATACAGTAACTAGCTGAGTCTCTTGGTAGGCCTAGGGATAAGCATACTGAGTGATTGCAGCTGAGATAGACATCAATAAAGCAAGTGTAGGCCTATGAGTTGGACTTCCCCAATTCCTCATCAAAGCTATAGCTGAATGATACTGTGCCTTCTGTTACACAACACTTGCCACATCTTTATGGCTGAATGAATCTTTAAACTATCTGTAAACACGGCATGCAACTGATATAGAACTTAGTTTTCGTTCCATTGCGTCTCATGCACACAAGTAGAAAACACTCCAACAATACAGACAGGGAACAACTGGGCTTCACACTCTGTGGTCTGTCAGCAGAGTCCTGATAGTGATGCCTTATTTCACCCTGATTCTTCTCCCATGTATTGTTTGACAACTGTAATGGGCTTATTTCTGTACACAAAGGCAATTCTGAGGCTGCTTTTATTTCTTCTCCTGTGGTATAAGAGCTTAGGCAGATGTGTGGTGGGTGGATAAAACACCAGTGTTGACAATATCTGCTTATCTGCTGGCTTTGACCCGATGGGAGCAAGGCCATGGCTGGATGCGCCTCCCTTATCGCCATATCTACGTCTGCGGGGCCAACCCAGAACCGCTGGCCAAGCTTTTTTTTTTGCACCGCCATGCCTCCGGGTTTCAGGTGGGCTTTTTGTTCCCTGTGCAGGCAGAATGCAGGCTGTGGGCTAAGGAACAATACTGTGTTCAGAGAGCAGGGAAGAAACTGCACGTAGCGATCCTCACATCATATTATGCAAGGGAACTCCCTGTTACCTCTGTTTCCAAGAAAGTATGTCTTTCTACCTCTCTATTGGCTAAAAAACAACCATTTAGAGCGTTCACATAGCTCTGCCAAGTCAAGTAAACATGATCATCCCAGAAAGAGACCATTTATGTAATGACCAAACTCTTAAGGTCATCAAGTTCATTGTTGTTGTTTGTTTCTGTCTGATGGAAAGTTTCCCAAACTGTTAATCACAAGCTTGTCTATGTGCAGATGAACAAGATAAAATGAGAAAAAGATTAAAAAAATATGCAAGCATCTGACATAAATGTAAAAATTACTAAAAATATTTGTAAAAAGAAATATATATATCTATATATATATATATATATATATAGATATATGTAGATATATAGATATATATAGATATATATAGATATATATATATATATATATCTATATATATATACATACAAAATTGTGCCATTGCATCTTAAGTGGGGTTATACGGATGTATAATATGGAAAACATGAAGTAAAACACTAGTTAACCATTCTAACTCTCCTACACAGCAAATGCCACTAGAATAAAACCCAGTAAGGACAGCGCCATGTTCACTGACTACAGGTCCAAGGTTAATGTGATAATACATGTGTTCTGTAACTTTTTAAATCCTGGTGCACATTTTGTCCAAGCTCACTGCACGGACACACTTGTGAGAGGAGCGAATCATAGAGGTAGGTCTTTGTTTGAGGTTCTTATTATAGAATAATGATTATGAGCAGCATACCATTAATTTATAGCTTGTAATATACAACATCATGATATATTGATATTCATTATAGACAGAAGTCGGTGTATTTGCAACACATACAAATGAGACTGGAAACATTCTATTTGGAATTAAACGTCTAAAGTAACTTATACCGATTGATGGCTCCCTTTAAAGGCAGTTATTATTACCTGTTCATATAGCTAGTTTTATGTAACACACTCTTTACACTGTTGTATCTGTTGTATTGAACTTTGCTCACTGATTATTCACTCATGTGTGTGATGATAAGGTTGATGAAAGAGAACTCTTCTCAAGGAATACAATTCGGATGCAAAAGATCAAAAAAGGGGAAAAGTGTGCCAGTAGATTTCATCCACATCTATATTACTAAAACTTAAAAAATGGCAACATATAGACACTAAATGTCATAATAACAATAACAAGGTAATTAACAACCAGTGCAATACAAACTTTGATGTATGCAATAATCAAATGTTTTATCATTGTTTATTATATTGTGCATTGAGAGGGGAAAATCTGAATGAAGACCAATTATTTTGCTTGTGCACTGTTTTTCTGCATTTCATAACAAAGTGTACAACTTTAACAATCTGTAGGACATGACTGTTTATCATTTCAGTTTAGAGCCAATGATGTTTTCTGAGATTTGGGGGACTGTAATCATAAAACAAGATGTTGTAGTTTTATCAAGGTAATACACACAGGATATAATTGTAGTTCTTATAAAGCATAGGCCTACATATGCTGCCAGTATACATAGGTCAGTGTGCAGTATGTGAGAGTAAACATCCTGCGGAACATATGCAAACCATAGTTATCCTGTGAATGCAGAATCAGTGATGAACATAACTAAAAAGGTCAATCCATACAGGAAGCACAAGCTCAAAAATTGGCTTTCATATTTCAAGATGGATTAGACTACAATGCAGATTCTCTAGTCGACAACAGAAGGCCCAGGGGTAACAGGAAAAAGGGAAGCACTGCAATGTCACTCATTTATAAACTGGACTGGACCAAGAACACTCAAGCTGTTTACAGGAAGGGCCAGAGCCGCCTCTATTTTCTGAGGAGGCTGAGGTCCTTCAACATCTGCCGGACAATGCTGAAGATGTTTTATGAGTCTGTGGTGGCCAGTGCTATCCTGTATGCTGTTGCATGCTGGGGCAGCAGGTTGAAGGTAGCGGATGCCAACAGACTCAACAAACTGATCCGTAAGGCCTGTGACATTGTGGGGGTGGAGCTGGACTCTCTGGCGGTGGTGTCAGAGAGGAGGATGCTGGCTAAACTACACGCCATCTTGGACAGTGTCTCCCACCCACTCCATGATGTGCTGGTCAAACAAAGGAGGACCTTCAGCGGAAGACTCATCCCACCAAAAAGCACCACAGAGCGCCACAGGAAGTCATTCCTGCCTGTGGCCATCAAACTCTTTAACTCCTCCCTCTAAGGGTTAGTCTGTATGACCCTAGGTCACTAAACTGGACATTGATCATTACATCTCTGCCATACTTGAATAACTGTGCAATATTCGGTATTTCGGTATAGGTATTACTCCCATGCAATATTTAGTTTTCCTATGTTAGTTTTTCCTATTTATTGATACTGATAATATATACCTCCATTACTGCTGTGCAGTATCTTAATAATCTCAATAAGCTACACTTAACTCGACAGTATACGCACCACTACTTATTACTTATATTATTACATTGTATTATTATATTGTATTATCATCATCAACCGGTAAACCCACTTGGTACTTCACACTTATTTTATCTTATACTTATACCCACCTGGTACTTAATTTATTTTCTGACCTGTTTTTATAGTGTTTTTATAGTGTATTGTATTATATTTTTTGCTAGTACTTTCTCCTTATTATATTGTATTATCATCATCAACCGGTAAACCCACTTGGTACTTCACACTTATTTTATCTTATACTTATACCCACCTGGTACTTAATTTATTTTCTGACCTGTTTTTATAGTGTTTTTATAGTGTATTGTATTATATTTTTTGCTAGTACTTTCTCCTGTGTGCACTGACGTAAATGAGCTGCTGTAACAAAGAGTTTCCCTTCGGGGATCAATAAAGTATTTCTGATTCTGATTCTGATAACAGACAGTACATTCCGAAAAGCCATTGCAGTCATTGAGCTCATGAGGAAGAGGCAATATCCCCATTTCCCCCATGAGTTTCCAAGGTTGGAGGTCATAATTCACATTAAGTCAACTTAGGATAAGATCTGGATTTTAATGACACATTTATTTTTGCTGTGGATTTGTTTGTGCCAAACTTACAAATAAGACGTAAGTCATTGTGAGGTTGACGCGCATGAAGCCCGGAACGTTTCAATTTGGCGCCTGAGCCCACACGGAATGTTTTGACGGTTACACCAGCGAGCTGTCAAGCCAACAGAAGTGCCTCCCTGCTTAGCTACCTGTGCAGCAAGGTCTCTCATATTTGTCAATTTTGTGTTGATTTAGAAATAACATGTTTATGTAATGTATGTTTAGGTTGTTGTGATACCGTATTGCTGAAAGTGAGCAATTTAATGCGTTCTAACCGTTTAACCTTGGCGAGTAACTTTGTTTTGAGTGTTAGCACAACGTTTGGGGACTGGCGACTTTTAACGTTAGCTAGCTAGCAGCAGACTTTGTTATTGACACCTAACTAACATAATTCATCTTAATAATGAAAATATTAAATTAATAAAGATACCACATGCTCGAGACCCCGGCAGCCATTGAATTTGTCAGTGTGTTCAGGCTTTATTGAGCTGCTCTTACTCTCTGACTGTTGGCTAACACGCTCGGTGAGTGATTAGTATATTGATCCAATTATTTAAGGAGGTTGGCCAGCCATTCTTTACGTAGTTCCTAGTAAACACTATGCTGCAGATAAATGTTTCCAGACAGACACTCGCTTTCTTGTCAGTCGTTTATTACATTAGTTTTCCTTCACTATAGCGGTTGCTTAAGAAACGGGGACTCAAACCCCGAAGCAGGGCAGAAGTAATATGTTGAGTTAAAGGGTATGGCCACTGTACACACAACTCCTGTCGCGTACCAGTATCTCCTGCTGTAGCTAAATATGTTTTTGTTTCGAGGCACATTTCGAGGACACACACAGGGAGCATGATGTCCAAACATAGATAAGAGAATGATGTTTCCTTTTTTAGAGAAGCCACACCTTCCTTCATATTGGATTACTAGTCTCTTTACACTCAATATTTTCTTCAGGTAGTGTTTGAAAACAGTAGAGTCTGTAACTGTAAGGTACCCACTGGCATACACTGCTCCAGTCAGCCATTGAGATTTTCATTGCAGATCATAAGTAACCCCTGTGCTAAAGGTGGAAGGTCACTATCTGACAAATATCTTTTTTCCAGCTGTTTTGTTCCCCCTGCTTTTGTCACTACAATAATAAAACCTAAAAGATGTACACTTCTCTGGTAAATGGACTGTCCAATATTAATATTCATCTAAGTGTCAGCTTACTATGAGTTAAATTTTGTTGAGTCAGTATTAATATTTTACTTAGTATCATCACTTGCTACACTTAGGAACTATGACCACAGCACTGTAATACCTAACTCTAACACAAAATGTTAACAATTGTTAAAGTGAACCCATAACTGGTATCAGTTGATACTGAGTTAAGTATTAATATCATCCGATGGTAAAAGAAAAATCAGTTTTCAGTATTTTCTGACATTACTAATCACTAATCGATGATATACTGTAAATACTTGTTAGTTGTAGCCCCGCATTTTTCATATTTTAATTAGTAAAATGTTTATGAAATTAGTAGCTTAAAACGTGTTATTTCTGTCCGTTCTCTGCAGGCCTGCAGGATGGCCCAGGCAGACAGCAAGGTGCTGGTTCTGGGAGTGTTGGCTGGAGTGGCTGGAATCAGTTTGGCTGTGGTGTGTTACCAGGGCTTTAGGTCACGACGAAGAGCCTCGTGGCCGAGGTTCTCCCTTAACCGCACTAATGAACAGCGGACCGGCGTCACGTTGATGGATGGTCCAGGTCTGCCCAGGGGTCAGGCTGAGGTGCTGGAGCGCCTTGAGGCCCTGATCCAGTGTGTGTCTGAGCTGAAGGATGAGATGAAGTCGTTGAAGAATGCTCTGCCAGTACTGCAGGACCAAGTCAGGGAGGAGCTGAGGGGACGCAGTGAGGCGCGTCGAGCCAGCCCTCTCTGCAGGACCACACCAACACGAAGGAAAAGGGCTGCAGGCACCCTCACTGGGGCCAGAGCTGAGGGTCAGAGCTCAGAGGAAGCAGAAAGTGAGGGAGGGTGAGTACTTTAAAAGCTGGGATGATTGTAGCTGATTGTAATTTCTCAAAAATGTGTCCTGACAGAGGTTCTACCTCAATACGCTCACATGAGATTCTTTCGAAATGTCCAAACTTACTTTTGCTGCAACACATTCTATGGCAGTGATGTGTTTTCCTAAATTTCCTCCATCTGAGCAAGATGGCCACAAAAATGTCATACTGCTCCCCCTTTTTCCTCACCCCCTCACAATGACATACACACACACACACACACACACACACACACACATACAGACGTATATTATAAATGCTTTATTTTAACCCCCCAATTATATTCAAGTTTAGTGGATTCACACACCCACTCACACATTGTCCCTGGCTAACTTGTAAATCAAATATTAATTTCACATGGCATACTTGGACCTTTGATCACAGCCAGTATTTTAGATCGTTACTCCCATGACTCTGATTAATTTGCCAGATCAGCTTGTGCTCAAAGTGCAGTGTCTTCATCACACTTGCCATCTATTTGTACACTAATCAAACACTGTTACATACATGAATATATATGTTTGTCCCAATCTTACATGTACCCTCTATGCTGTTAGGGAACCCATAATGTGCATAAGGGTCTTCTGTGGCTGAGCCGACCCACTGCCCATACACATGAATGGCACAAAAACGTTGTTAAGACCTTGGTGGTTTTTAAATATATATTAGACTTAACAGGGCTCTACAGTGCAAGCAAAAATTTGAGTGTGCAAATGTGAAAAATTATTACACAAACAGAGTGAAACGTCTTCTCTAGTAAAAAAGATCTAGCTGATCACGTCATGCAGGTTCAGGAGTCACATTCTCTCAGTTTAATATTTCATTCATATATCAATCATTTAAGGTTATCAGCATAATAGTTCAGGACCTCCAGTCAGTATTCTACTGTTATTTCAATGTGCCAGATACATGTTTAGTCAACATTTAATATACCCTGCTACAATGAACATTTATTTTACTATATATACAGAACATCTGACACAAAAATGTCTTTTGTGATGACTTCACACTTTCTCACTTTCAAGTTATAGCTACATGTTGTGAAAATTAATTAGGCTTACACTCAAAACGGTTTCAGTCCTCTCACCCTACAGATTATAGCTGAATCTTTTGAGTTGTAGTCATACTTAGTTACTGTAGTTATAGTTAGAACTTTAGTTTCTTCAAAAGTTGAACGCTACACCTGAATGGATTTAGATTTGATAAGCAGGTTCAATACTGAAATCAGATTCTCTAAGCGGATTTGATACTGGATTCAGATTGGATAAAATGCTATCAAACCCCACCACTAATTGCAGTGCCTCACAAGAATTAGCAGCCTCTTTGCTGTTTGAAAAGCGAAATTGTGACTATTCAAACATAAATTTTTTAATGTCTAGGAAAAAAAGTCTTTTTGATTGTTGCCGCCATGCCAAAATTGCAGCACGATCTAGTTCTGTTCTAGTGGACTGGTACAATATCAGTAGGTCGTATGTAACTGCAGTTGCTGCCTATCATGACTTTGGAATTAATTAGTTTTTACATTCCTATCATAAATAATAATTACGCATTCATATAGTAAACATGCATAAGAGTTCTCCCTTTGTGACTAACACGATAAAGAATAAGGTTTTCACAGAAGTGGATTTGCGGTGCATGACTGCATGTACTGTAGGTAGTCCACTAATTTAAACAAAAGAGTATGAAATCATTGTACTATTTTTTTTATTAATATTAAAGTATGAAGTTTCTCTAACCAATGATTAGTTCACCTAGCTGTGAACATCACAGGGAAATAAGTACGTAACTGAGGGTGTGTGAAATCCAGTAAGTCAGTGAAAGGAACTTGTATGATAGCGTGTCGGTGAAAGTTGTTTCTTGCTCTACAAAGGCTAATTTTACCAGATGAAAAGGGAGTTTGTGGTTCTTTAGATTTGAAGTCAGATCAGTAATATCAAAATGTGGCGACTCATGAAATGCACCATTTTATATGCTTAACATTTGTACTTTAATCAAGTTTAGAGTCTGGCTCATCACATATTATATTGACATATGTAAATTCATGCTAATATTAAATAATTGCAACTTTTCAGGTCATCGTGCTGAAACCGTGCTTGTAATAATGTAGAATCCGTGTCATCATTACATAGTTTGTCCAGCAGACTCCACTGTTTACAATACTTAGCTGCTGCTCATGAGTTGGCACAGTATAACAGCTGAGCAGATGTTGGTGTAAAGGGTTTTAAAGTAGCTGCAAATATTTGCCTCTCGTACGTATCTTTGTTACATTCTTGTGATCACAAACATTATATGCATTTACATGGATATTGGCAGAATCTTTTTTCTGTGAATTATTATGATCAGCTTCAGCCACAAAATTTTATGAGGCTCTAGTCATTCAGGGTTCCCACTGGTCCTTGAAATCCATGAATCCGTTTGTGAATTTGAGGAGGGGGAAATCAAGGCCTTGGAAGTTTTTGAAAATAGACATAAATAGACATGGGTCATTGAAAGTGCTTGTATTTATATATTTTGTGCAATAATCGAAATTTAAGTTCTTTTGATATAATTTTTTAACTTATCACTGTAACAAGCCTCTCTCTTTTTTATTGTTGTCTGTGAGCTTCTGTAAAGCCTGCTAGTTCTCATTATAAAAATTCTCAGTGTCGTAACAGTAATCAGCCTTGATCTATGTCTTAAACTATGCCGTGTTGGGTCCTTGAATTTGAGGGAATTAGGCCTGGAAAATCCTTGAATTTGATGTTTAAGAAGGTGTGAGAACCATGAAATTTCTTAATGTAAATAATTCCAGGTGATAAACATAAGATAGATAAACAACTGATTGGTCTCAACAGGTGGCAAACTTTAAATTGATTTCACTTTAAATTGCCACTTTATCAATCTTAGGTGTTCATCAGTATGTGATTCTAAACTCTTGTGACCCTCCTACTTACTAGTTAAACTCACTTACTCATTTTATGTGCTAAATTATAGTTATGACAGTATGTACATTTGCCTCAGGTGCTGCAGAGAACAGCAGACTAATCAAGTACCACATGCCCAGTCATCCACCTCCATCCTCAGCCAAATGCCTTGAACTCATGCCAACCTTAGATAACATAAACAACAGATGTGTTTCTTTTGAATGGACTATCATTTTAAATCTCATCTCATAAAAACAAATATCACCTGTTAAATGATGATGATGATTAAGCCAAGGCTTAAATGTTTTCAACAGTCAGGCAGACTTTAGTTTTTGTTGGACATCAAATCAGAGAACGCTGAGTTTGGATATTGTCGCACATGGAGATCTGTGCAAGGACTTGGATTGACATTTTGTCTGTCGCTCAAGTACTTAACCTGGACTGACCTATGCTTCATTTGTGTAGGAGGTAGAGTATGTGAAGTGGCAAAAGACATAATAACTCTGAGTGCAGCTGCTTTCACATGGTAACCACACAGTTTTTAGGTGTGCAGTGAACCTTAGATCAGAGCTGTACAGCTCCTCTCCATCTCTGTTACTGTCCTTGCAATGATTAATCAATTGCCTTGGAGCAATTTTTTACAACTACAACAACATGTAGGCCAACTGAATATCAAGTGCACCCTGGATAATTAATCAGTGTTGTGTTTTACCGTCTGTGTCCCCTAAGAATCACATTCCATGCAAAGGTTGGGTTGAACTTTTTTTGTTTGTTTTTACCAGGAAAGAAGCCATTTGTTATGTAATGTTTGAGATACTTGAGATAATTCAGATGCAACCAGATACATGAATTACGAACTTTTTTCATTATTATTTACTTGGCAAAATGTGTGACACAGTGACGTAGAACCGGCATGAAAAGTGCTGATATCACACTAAAACTGTTTCAGGTTATGTGCGTTTGTTAGCATTGGAAGTAAGAGAGCTCATAGACAGGTAAGAACATCATGTATGAGTCTTCTTTCATGATGGATTTCAGGTCGACCTACCTCTACTTATGCTACCATCGCCCTCCTCATTGGTTAGAGGAGCAGATGGAAGTGTAAGACCGCCTTCTAGCAGATATGGTTCACAGGTTTTGAGTGACAGGCGTCGGCCGCATCAAATGCTGTTAATTACAGCCTGGGTTATTATGCTTTAAAAGAAATCACACCACGCACACACCTCCCATAATTAAAGAGCCTTTCCTGCCGCTCTGTTATTTGTATGAGCAGAGGGTGTGGGGGTTAGTGGGAATGGTGCAGTGAGGAAATTTCAGCCCCTTAGGGAATGTGTAGCATTCCCCCAGAGGAGCCAGTGACTGTACACCCCTAATCCTCACATCCATTTAAAGGGCTCTTCATGTCTATTCGGCTGGCTTGGAAATGTTTGGAACACAATATCTCCATAAGAGCCGTGATGCTATGGGTTGGGTAACGGTTATTGCATGTTGTTGAAATCTAAAGCCTTTAGAATACATTTAAGATTAGCGAGATTAGTACATTTATTGCTTGGTGCAAAATGTAAGTTTGCAAACATCTCAATTCATTTTGCTGCCTCAAAAACCTGAAGAAGCCATGTTTAGGCATTGCATACTATCAGTTCTTGTAACAATCAGCAACTGATTTAATAAATAAAAAAAAAACACATCTTCAATTGTATAGTTTACTAAACTTATGAAAATACAGCTTTATTGGGGCAGCAGATTTCCAAAAGGGGGCATCATGCAAGTGTGAACAAGGCCTTCAACAAATCCTACAGCAAGCCCTGCTGCAGAACATGATAGATACACATCATGAATAGGAAAGGGCTTGTGTTTATACCTTTCTGCAGCTGATTTCTTTTGCAAGCTTAATGGTTTTCTAACAATGTTTTTTGTAGTTGCATAATTACAGTTGATTGATAAAAAATATATATAAATTATTATTTTTATATTATTATTATTTCTATAAATCAATGTTTGCATAGATATTTCAAGTGTGACTAGTGTCGTCAAATTGTCTGATAAGACAGTCCAGCTCCAACCTGAGTCTGTGTAATGATGCATATTACTTCTGCAGAAATGTTCACAAATAACAGAACAATTAGTGTGACATATAGTCAAAATTATGGAGCAGGGTAGTGTCGATCAAAACAGGGAACATGTCGACCCAGCCACGGAAAGGTTGGAAGTTCCAGCTGTTTATTCCATTGACTCCTCGTGTGTCACAACGGCCTCCTCAGAGCTACCTCTCTGCAGGTAAGGAGTCCCATCAATCACCCTGTCTGTGTGCCAAGCTGTCAGAGGCCTCATTTAAAAGTGTTTTGTAGGAACTTGTAAATCCTTGAACAGTTCCCACTGAGTTTATTCACATCACGTCTCTGTAGCTCAAGGACATTATCACTTCTTTTTTCCTTTTCCAAAAAATAGCATTTATGATATTGGATAGTTGTTGATTTAAGCAGATTTAAGCAGGAGTTTTGTTTAGAGACGGGCAAGCCTGATCAACACACACAGAAATGTTTAGAAAGAGAAAAGGGAGCTCATTGTCTACTTTGTGATTAAAAGCTTTAGTCTAACTTCCCTGTGACGTCATGGTACGTGTTGCTCCGCAGCTGTCCGTATCCAAGACATTCACATCTATATCCTCAGATTCATACTTTGATGAAAGGCGTTTAGCCGAACAAACACAATTATTGAATTGTGTACAATGTATACAGTACACACAGAGCAGAAGTGTTCAGCTGTCTGATGCGTCCACAGTCACCGTGGTCGGCCTCTGACCTACGATATATCTGTCGAGTTTGACTCTGACCACCCACATCTCCCGTTCATGTTTGCTAATGGCCAACGCTGGCTTTTCTATGATCCTACAACCTTAAGTGCAAGAGGCTCCTTCATTTCAATTTTGGGATCAATGAAATGTTGATCTTGCTCCCTGAATTGTTTGTCCTGTTTTCTGTGATACATTAAAGTGGCTAGCATCAGTATCTTTTTATATTAGCAACAGATCACATGACTAGTTGTATGTGAAATGGGTCACTTTCAGTAATGAACCCACAGAGAATTATCATCTGACTCTGCAGTTCCTTTCAGCTGGATGGAGTGTTTTAGTATCTATTAGTTCATTGTTTTGGTTTTTGGGTCCACAACTTTTCTGTTTTGGTTCACTCTCACTGCTCCAATAGTTTTCATGAACAATATGAACTATTGGGTGTCCTTGGATGCCTAGCTAGCTTGACTTATCTGTTATTACCATTATTAGAGGAGTACAACTATGTCTCTTTTTCTTTCATATTTCTTTTCTGTTTCTTACTCATTTCTTGAGTTTCATTCTCTGTAAGGGAGGCGTCGTCCCACCTCCTGTTCAGATGCATTTCTTGTATTGCATTGATATTTGTCAGATGCATTGTTTGCCTTTTGACAAAATTACAAGCCAAACATCATTTGTATACAGTTGGGTACAGCCCAGAATTTCCAAACTTGTTTCTTCCTCCTGCTATTTTAGAAACAAAGTCTTACAACATCCTAACAGAAGTGCTATTTAAGGTTGCCTAGTAAAAATGAAACTAGTGTGATGGCAGGAACATGCAACATGAATTATTGCATTCATCATGACTTGTAGTGTCATTGTGTGTCTGTGACAAATGAATGTCACAGACGCACGGTTATTTTTCACCCACATGTTTTTTTTCCGCCTGTATTACTTACCATGACAAAGGGTGGCTTAGTTAGAATGCCAGTGTTGTTGTCAGTTAGGTAGGTTCAGCAGCTGATCAGTGGGAACGTGGGAGTTAACAATTAAAGAGTCAATCCCTGCCCAGCCTTTGGGGGGGATAGAGAATAAATAACTGGACTCCCTCCAGTCAGTCAGCCATTGTTGTAGAGCAGGCTTTCATTGGTCCTGTCACCACAGCTGCACAGAATGAATAAGCTGGCCTGCATGTTCCAAGGCCCGGTGAAGTTGGGATGGTAACTCGGGTTTGTTTTGAATGGTGTAACCGTGGAGACTACCATTGCTAAGCTCTATTGAGAGATCCCTTCATTGCCCCTTGGGGTCTGTATACTGTGGCTGATCTCCTCTAGTCAGCACACAGCTTGTTGAAAATGAAGGTTAAAGCTTTCCCGTCTTTAACTTTACATAGTACGTAGAGTGTTACAAGGTTGGACACAGCATGGGTAGATGTATTGTACTGTTTCTTGTCACTGAATACAACTGGAAGATAAAACCATATGTTGCAGTGGACTGTGTTTATACAAGTAACAGATTTACTGATTCTGGTATAATGAGTTTTGCTTATTATTCAGGAATTTCTTTCAATCGTCAGTGTTAAAATACCTCTAGTATGTTAGAATAGGATGTGTTTCCATAGAGTTAAGTGGTCTATCAAACAATTTAAAGATGTCATATGGGGCTCTGGGAAATTGTCATGGGAATTTTTCACAATTTTCTTACATTTTATTGACAAAATATCGACTAAATGGTCAATCAGTGAATTTAAAAAATAACCGCAATTGGCAAATGTGTTGTATTTTTATTTGCAGATGATTAATCGATTTATCAAAATTGTCAGATTGTCTGCCGATTAACCACTTTCTGTACTACAAAGTTAATGTCTGAATGGGCCACAGGTGTCAATGACCACGACCAATGTCAACCTCCACTAAATCTGCACACTGAGTATCAGATCATTGCCCTATCTCTCTGTTTTATGTGCTTCCACTGCTGTTTGTCATTAGAACAAGTATTAAATGGTTTTTTCTGCCCATCTGCGTGCAGAAAATATCGTGTGAGTCATAGGAGGGCCTGCTGATAGCCTATATTATGTACCTAGTCAGTGTTGAAATGCTAATGACAATATTTAGACTTGTTCTTTCAGAGCTGTGCACTACTAGTAACATTACAAGGATAAAAATGGTTCCTGCACAAACGTATATACACTACATAAACACACAGTAATACAAATAGATCCTTAGCTTCTTTTTCTTTCAACTCAAGTGAGTCATGAGCCGTGGAATGGCGTGACAGGAATGCGCTGATCACTCAATACACTGCTGCCCGTCTCTCCAGCTCCACTGAGTAAATAACTGTAGGGAGGGAGGGAAAACAGACTGCTGAATGAATAAAAGGACAAAAGGATGAATGAATTAGAGAATGAATGAATGAATGACACAAGTCCAATAATGTGGTTGTCTTGTTATAGTTAAAAGCCAGGCCTGTTTGTTGCAAGGCAGTGCTCTATAATATGGTGTGGGCAGACAAAATCGGAAGACCACAACAGTCAAAGTAAACACAAAAGCACATCCATTTGGATTTTTTTAAGCTGGGGTGTATTGGCCAATAAATGGTTTGAGGCTTGCCTGCAGGTTTTAGGGTTTACTCAGGGGTTAGTGCAGAGAGGGGGATTGTAGAAAGGCTTTGGCACACTATCTCAAAATTACGGAATAAAAACAGATGGAGATTAAAATAAAGGTACTGTAAAGTCTAGTTTCTCTTACGGTTACAGTGATTCTCCATTTCCTACTAAGCTACTGGATTTGAATGAAGTACATTCCTATGGGTCACAGAGTTCTCACTTTATATCACTTAATGTCTCAAAATATTTGAACTACCTGCTAATGCTTCCATCAAACTCACATTAATTGGTCTTAAAAATGTTGATCTTGACCAATCTTGTAACTTCTGAAAGAAGATAACACAATCTCCCTTTTACAAATGAAAAGAGAAATTAACAAGTAGTAAAACACACCCTAGCTCAGTTTAACAGTCAGGGGTTTTGGCGCCACATCCTTACTCGGTCTGGTATGATCGGTAGCTTATGGTGGCTAATATTAGATAATGTTTGCAAACTTTAGCTAGATATTGCTGTGTAACTGACATTATTGAGTCAGCTCCCTAACATTAGGACTCTTATCTACTTGTTATACTATGTTTTAGCATTTACATAGGCTACAGTTACATAGGCTCGCTTTAAACCAAATTAACTGATGTTTTAGCCACTTGGGGGCAGAGGAAACAAGTCATTTGATCCATTGTTTATTTAATATATCGGCTTTAAAGCAGATTTATTTTCAGTTAAACAAGAACCCTGACATATTATCACCTTTTAAGTTGATATGGTGAACTTGTTAGCTAACAGTTGCTTATTTACACACGCAGGCAACACAGAGCAACATTATATTCACTCTCCTTTTAGCTAGTTTTGCTCTCCACCAACTATGGAGAGAAATGTCAGGCTGTTTAGCTAAATACTCCACTATGTTCACCAGCTAGTCGCTATCTTTGTCTGTCTGCTGTTTGGTGCTGGACAGGCAGCGTACAGTGGGTTTTTAGAGCTATTTTGCTGACAACAGCTGCCTGGTGCTGAAAAGTACACGAGTGATCTTAAACAGTACGTTTGCGGGCCATAAAACCAAAATAATGAGCTGAAATAAGGTGAATTGCTCCGTAGAGCTGAGGGGAAGTGCAGAGTCGGGTTATAATTTTCTGAGAGTTCATCACTATGAACAAAACCTTTCACATACACATGTGAACCATTCTTTATATAAAATTATGAAATAGCTGCTTTAAAGCAGATTTATTTTCATTTAAATTAGAATACATTTGATGGTAACGGACAACATAACATTGTATTCTGTAAAATGATCTCAGCCACACCATCACAGCTTAATTTGTGTTGTTGGCTTTGTCAGCCGTGGTGCGTTATTCTTGACAGTTCCTTTCTTGATTGAAGAAAATCTCTGCAGCTCAAATGCCCTCATATTACTCCTGTAATCACAGCATTCAGGGTTGAAGGTGTGTGTTGTGTGGTGGAGTCAGGAAGCAGCCTCTGGCATGAGGCACCTGTTGGGTCCATCGTGTTTCTGTCTGTGGCCCGTTCTGACAGATTCCCCCAGAACCATGGCTCGCAGCCCAAAATATTCCCTTAACCACCAATGACGCACATGCAGCCACTGCCAACACTTAATAGAGGCTTTTCATATTTTCACCCTTGTCAATCGCTTTCATTTTTACCTATACCATTAATATGGCTGCTTTTTTACTGCTGCTTCTTAAGTGTTAGCTTATGGTGTTTGTACATACTTATAATGGTTGAAACGGCACCATAAAACATCTAATGCGAGTGTTGCGTGCCTCACCCCGACAAACAAGTCTCCCTGTGTTCGTGGAAAAGCCTTCAGGTATCCACGTTAAGACGTCAAAAGTTTCTTAACTTTATAAAAAAATTAAGTGACCCACTTATGTAAACAAACCCTGTGCCATTTGTGTGTAAACAGGCAGTAAAGATTTATCCTTTATAATCAGCACCTGGCAGAAATTCTGGTTGTAAAAATGCTCGTTAAGACAGGATTTTGATTGATCTGAAAAACTCCTCAGCTGATGTGTTTTCATTCCACCTCACAATTAGAAGATGGTTTTATAGTGAGTTACCGGGACACAGGCCATCGTCTTGTAATTCAGGGAAACTGGCAACATTAAGGCTGTTTATTGATGCTTCCTGAGGCCAAGTTGCACATCTTGCTGATGGCAGGATGGAGACAGTCTGGCCTGCTGATTGGAACCACCTAGGAATTCAGTTCTAATCCACATCAGTAAAGTTTAATTGCACATGCTGACAGCAGACTGATGCTACACCTTTTCTTTTACCAACACGTTGTGCTGTGTCTTTGTTTGTGCTTCCAGGTATATGACTGCATTGACAGACTCTGAGGAAGAAGAGCTAAGTGATGCAGAACAGAGGGATGAAGAACAACCTGCAGACAAGTTGTCTGTCCTCCTTGAGAGGATTGACCGTTTGCATCAGGGCTCTGAATCTGACAAAAGAGAAAGTCTCAACCTCCTTTTGGAGCAGAGAGAGGAGGTGTGTTAAATGTGTTGTTAACTCCCTGCATAAATTAAATTGATAGATCTTACTAGTCCTGTAGCTCAATACAGAGCAGTATATTTTAACACTTTGATGTATTTCTGTAGTTTGGACAGAACTCAACATTTCTTTGGCGGCTAAGCCGAGCTTACTGTGATGTTCATGACATCAGCTCCACTCTGGAGGAGAAGAAGACCCATGCAGAAACCGGTAATCTACTAAACCTTGTGTTATACCTCATTGGCCACACATCCCACTCTGGATGTCTGTATTCCAGAGTCAATTAGTTTAAGTTGTTGCCCCACAATGAATTAGCAGAAACAATGTTTAACAACTTACAAATTGTCTGTGGAACTTGCCTGATTGTATTACATACAGTACATATCCCTGTTATATGTATGTAACATAGCGCTGATGCTAAATGAACAACACCTGTTGTTGTGGAAAGGGCAGTGTGCATCAACTGACAAATATCAAAATTGATATCGTACAGTCTGACACAGATTGTGACCAAGATTTTGTGAGAGCTTTCAGAGACAAAGTTTTTTGATAATCAATTGCCCCCTGAATTAACAGATTGAAATTGCTATAGAGAAAATGTATTCCACATAATGTAAATAGGTTATGCACTCAACAAAGACGACACCTTACACTGTTAAAGTCAACTTCATGATGACAAAACATTTTTCTCGGTGATCTCCCACATGCTCTTTAAAAGCAGGGTACAAGGACTTTCCGTGCTTGTCTCGTGTTACACTGTAAGACTTTGTACGGTTGTACGGTTGCTTTTTTCTTCAAACAGAGGCTGTTTTGTGATTCTACTGAAGATCAGACTGGATTGACCTGTTTCTCTGTAATCCTTCCTCATCAATGTACCTCTTATCAGAGCTGGCCAGGTGCTTCCTGCAAAGACACCTGTGTCAAAGCAATTGACAGTGTTAGAGACATGGCTATTTAAAGCAACAGGGCATCATATTTAACATTCATTTAGATATTAATAGAGCAGATGGAATGAAACACTTTCCACTGAGTGATGAAGGATTTAAAACTGAGCTCTCTTCTTGGATTTCATTTACTGCATCACTTCTGTTTTTATTGCAGCGCCAGGTGATGTTGCTTGATTTATGTATATCCTGTTGTGTTTTCTCAGTCAACACACCCCTTGACTCTACTAATCCACGCTCTCTTCTTTTGTTGCCTGAACAAGAATGTCCGGGGTGAATTGTGCGTGTTGAATTTGTGTTTCAGTGGTGCATCATTATCTGTTGTCTGTCTTTTCTTTCCTCTTAGGGAAGAAAGTTGGTGAGGAGGCAGTGAGCCTGAACCCTACATGTCCTGAAAGTCATCAGTGGTAGGAGTTGTTTCCTTCCTTCCACATGTCATCATTTAAAAGCTACTCTTTGTTCTGTTTAATAAAGTCTTTAGAGTGGCCATTTCAAAAGCAAATCAATCAAGGATACTTGAATATGCAGTTTGATGGCATGTGACTTGCTGTCATAAGCCCCATTATGTGAATCACTTATGGTTGAATTCTAATCCAGTTAAACTTTTTCATTAAATGCTATGAGACAGAATGAAAGCATAAACACAGGTACTTTCCCCAGATGAGAGGTGTTGGGTCGGCCTGGAGCAGCTGTTCCTCAGTGTCTGAATGGATGTTTGACTCCATTTCTTTGAGCAGTTTAGCAAGTATAACTTGAATGAGGAACATCTCAGAAAGCCCACATGGATAAAAGACAGAGTGACTTAAATGTGAAGTTTACTCACATTTAAACAGACTGGAAAATGCAAAGAAAAGTGCATGTTTTGTGAAACGAGTCAAATAGTGGTTTTCAGCAGAGCATTACTGCGTGCTTTGTAGACATGCATGTTTGTGAGATAATAGTAGCTTACCTTCCAAACATCTCCTTCCTGCAGATCACCCCCTCAGCCACCTGATAGCATCACATCCAGTTTTAGGAATGTAAACACGGCCTAGGTTAACTTTGCCCAGATAGACTGATGGTTACACTGGAATAACTTGTGATAAATGATCTTCTGTTATTGCAGTTGCTGTTCCTGTATGTTAGTGGTTGCTTCACAGCACGAGCTGTACATATTTACAGCTGTAGATATTCAATGCTTGGGGTTATGCTGGTGATACATATGGTGCCAAGGCATTGTGGATTTGTGTCCAGCTATGATGGCTGTGGTCTATTGTCTGACTTGTCCCACAGAAATTACAAAAAAATATCTTAAAAGACATTTTTGTTGCATCCGTCTGATGCTAGTGGACCTTTCAAAAGGGGAATTTTGCTGCCGTAGGTGATTCTCAGACAAAGAAAATCAGGTGAACCTCCTCTCTCCCTTGTGTACCTCCCTGGTTGCTCTGTGACTCAGGGAAAAATCCCCTTACTTTTAATTGGTTGTACAGAGTGGGCCTGATGGCATGATTCCCGTTTGTATTGTGCAGGCCCAAGTGGTGCATTCCTCATCTGAAGCACTGCTCATGTCAAAACTTGACTGCTGATCATACATGGAATCCATGGCTGGAATAGAGAGATGAAGATTGCACCAGATGCAGCTTTTGAGATCAGTTTGCAACTGCTGGGTTTTGAAAACAACTGCAAAGTCTGCTTCAGATGCAGCCACAATAAAATGATACAAAATTCCTTTTATTTAGATTTCTTTAAACTCATGTTCAACATTGAGCATTGAGCATGTATGAATTCCATACAGTAAACAGTGTACTGTGTTTGCTTGTTTATATAATGCTAATAGTTTCCCCAGTGTACATATTTGTTACCATTAATTACATTCCCTGAATTAGTGTCCTTTGTAATTGAGATCATGTGGTTACTTTCTGTGGAAAACAGACCGAAACTGCCTGCTCGAGCCAGCAGCCCTGTTTGCTCTGTTCGTTAGGGAGTAATTAGCATTAGCTCATGCACATACCCCAGCACTCGAGACGTCAACTGAAATAGAAGGCCGTGTTTGTTTAGTTAATTAAGAGCAACAGCTTTAAAAAAGCTTAATGCTTAATCCTATATCCACTAATGGAATTTGTAAGATTCTTAAACCGAGCAGAAACGCTGTCTAAAGTGAATGGACAGGGCAAAGTAGGTAAAGCCGCACTTTGAGAAGGGAGGAGGCAGGGACTGGGGACGGTGCCAGGCAGTGTTGCAAGGAAGTTTATGTCTGAGGTAACTGTTTACTTAGTGTACCGATGCCGTGAGAAAACTTGTCACCTGTTTTCCTGAATGCTGCCCAGCTTGTCACAATTTGGCAGATGTTGTTAAGATGCGCAGTTCCTGCTCTGCCACTGAAACCACTTGAGTCTTCTTTACATAGCCCAAGTGAACGGATGCCTTTTTGAACCTTTCCATTGCCATCTACCCTAATTTAACTCTGTTAAGGTTTAGGAATGGGTTCAAATGGATGCTGAATATTTCTTCGAATGTGTATGATCTACAAATTATTTTTAACTTACATTTTTGTAACAGTTTTTTTAAATCTGTGAAAATACATGCACAAATAAAAATGATGCAGGCATAACTGAAATGTGCATGCAACACACTGATGAAATATATAGCATTTCAGCAAATAATTACCACAACAAAATATGACATTATTATACTGTAGGACTACAGTATGCTGTGTACTGTAAGTTACAGGCAAGGGCAGAGCTTTCGGTCTTCTTCACCCACCAGCTTGATTAGAAAATGAAAGGTGAGTCCGCAGTGTCCTCCTCTGTCCCTGCATGAAGGGAACTGTTGTTAGATGCACTGTAACTAACACCATTATTGTTGAAATGTGTTAATTTTAACCACATTTGTTTACAACCTCAGTGTTAGCGCTCATTATGTGTTACGATAACCAAAACAAGGCCTGCTGATTCTTTCTTAGTCTTCATGCTTTAGTACCACAAAATTCTTACAAGGCAGGTATAATTGAATGTTCACCAGAAAACTTTGGAGCAAATTCTACAATTACAATTCCCGCTGAATGAGTTTTAAAATTATTTTATCTGTAATTTGTGGAAATCTGCTTAAGGAGATACAGTATACCCAGAACTTGTAGCCGGTAAACCATAGTGGCCTCATGCATATTCACTCAGACATCTTTGAGTGACAGCTTAGCAGGTAGGGTGAGGAGGACAGTCTCAGCAAGCCTGCTCTGTTGTATCTGTAGCTTGCAGGGCAAGTCACAGATGTTAGTGAATACACTGTGTCTCCATGAAAGGTACAACCGCTCTAGCTGTGTACCATTTAAATGTGGGGTATGCAATTCTGGAGGGAGGTTTCCCAGAGCCAGCAAACCAGCTCCAGACAGCGATACTCACAACTCTCCTGCTATTATAGCTAACATCACAACAACAACATATCTTGACAAACTAGAAAGTAAGCTGAATGTCCGTGGGCAAGTCATTTAACGTTACCTGACACACAAATCATGGCTGGAATGGCTGGAATAGTGTTGTGTGGCCCAGTCCGAGCGACTTTATTTATTTCCCATTTACAGAGCCAGGGCTGTGTACAAACACCAGAGTTTTTTTTTTCAGTGCACACACTACACAGACAGCAAGCAGAATTTGACAAAAAGGTTGAATACCCCACCTTTAAAGGCCTGGATCCCCCAAATACATTTGAATTTAGATCAAATATGTCTTAATGGGCTAATAAAGGTTGTCCTCCTTTCAGTGGCTCCTCCTAATGCAGCACAGAAATACAACCTATACGTTTTACTCATCAGTATCCCATTATTCATCATGTGCTGGCGACATTACATTGACAAAGTGATCATCTTCACACCACATTGCAGGTATGCTGCAGAAGGAAAGTGTGCTAATCCTGTAAATATGTTTTCCTCTCATTACATTTTGTCCAAATGAGCATAAAACAAGATTAAGAAAGATCATAAACAATAAAGGGGCTGATATTATTGTGTCAGGAGTCTACAGTATCTGAAGCACTACCTGCCTACTGTGCAGAATGTCTACAAGAGCCCAACCGATAAATCGCCTGATGATATTGGCTGATATCAGCTTATTATAGATATATCTGTATTGGCTCATACAGTATGTTGGCTATGTGAAAAAAACTATATCAACTGATATATAATCAGAATTTTTTTAAACTCTCCAATATCGACATTGGTATCGGCCTCAAAAATCCAGTGTCCGTATTCACAGAAACTTAAATGTAACTACAAGTTGAAAAACCGTGAAGTCGTTGCACATAGTGAAAGATCTCAGACTGTTATCATAGAACCAGGGATTACACTAAATCTTTTACCTGTTAAAAACTGTTGTTGCTGATGTGCAGCTACAAGTTGCAAGACATTTGTGAACCTCAGGCAGTCAGAAACATGCAGCATCCTTTCCGAGCCTGTACATTGGCCGTTTGAAGACCTGAAGTGATGAATGAAAGTGATGTCTGTGTAACAGTCATCACTTCACAAGAGATTACACATACTTTCCCACTCTGTCATGCACCAAATCTCTGTACTTTTTCCAGGAGAGGTGGACTAGGATTCTTTTGAAGTTGGACGTGAATGGAGGCACTTCAGTCAAAGAGCACCATTGAGATGGATTCTTGCGTCTCCACAGCTCTCCACACTGTCACCCCCTAAATTTTTTAATTCTCTGTACGTGTCAGAGTAGATGCCGCCACCTCTCAGGTCTCATTCTTCAGAAGCACTCCAGTAATGTGTAGCTGTCGTGTCTGCCATAGAGCTTTCTAGTAAATCACTTTCCAAAATAGAGCTGATATGTGGACCACAAGTGAGATATAGCATATGATGTGTTTTTGTCTTTGTGTGTGTATGAATGTGTGTGAGTGAGCATACAGTATGCATGCATTGGGTTACATGGGGCGCTTTCATGACAGTGAGTGCGAAGCCTATTTGTATAATCTCAGCAGGCTGACGGCTGCGGGATGCATTCTTGTATCGGCAGCTTTGCTTATAGGTGCGTTTTCAGTGACCCCACCGTGTAAATACCCATGTAAATCCCTGACTATAGGGCCTTACTGATTGTACAAAGGCCCGCGGATTAAGCAGGGAGCCTGTGGCAGTGCCAGTCAGAGGAGGGGGGAGGATGGGGTCACTTTGACCTCTACAAAGACAACTTTAATTTCAAACACGTGCCTGTGTGTACCGCGGTCATCGTTAGTGTCACTGTGGCAGCATTGTGCTATGTTCCCAGTAGCCGTGGAAACCCTGTATGTGCGTGAACTTCAGTGCTCACTGTACTCTGGTTCATCACTGTGGGAACACTTGACACACAGCAACAAATCCCACCTCCCATGCAGAGAAAACGTTATCAGCTCAGTATATCAGCGCACTTCACACACTCTCACACATTGTCTCGGACAGGTTGTCCTTGAATTCCTCAAGTTCCTCCTCCTGTTTCTGTACAAGTTTTAGCCTGGAGTCCTGCCTGGCCCTCTCTGTCTTGAATGAGCTCCCTATGTTTGGATTTGAAGGCTGAAATCAATCTGCTCTTTCCACCAAGCAGCTGACACTTAGGCCCTTTTGTTTTTGCCCAGTGGAGTGGGGGATTTCACTGAGCTGCGATAAACGCGGACTAACCTTGCGCAATTAAGTGTTCTATCCTCCTCTCATCTTCACCTTGTCATGTTTTGCCGCCGCCCACCTTTCATCCTCCTCTTGATATTTCCCTTTTCTTGACAGACAGTCGAGGAGAGATAGTATTTCAACTCAGAGAAGAAAGGAAAGGATAAAAAAAACAGCAGGTTGGCTGAGCCTAGACACACCTCTACACCTTCACATCCCATCTCCTTATACACTCCCTCCCCTTACCTGTCTCCGCCTCTCCACTGAAGGCCTGGTGCTGTTTCACATAATCAACACACACTCCATCTCCTGCATGGTGCAGAAAATCTGATCTTCATTTTTAGATGTTTTATTTTTGGAAATTACCCATATAGAAGACAGAAGCACAGGGTGAGGATGAACTTTGACATAATCACAAATGCAAACTCAGAGATGAGCCAACAATATTATATGCTGGTCCAATCATGAGCAGCTTTGCTACTGACACTCTCGTGTCCACATACTTCTCAGTAAACACTGCCAGAATTGCTACATGCTGAATAATGTTTGCCATTCAGAGGGAAGTAAAAATATGTCTTGCGGTAGCCTGGATGTTGAGCAATCTCTCCCACAGCCCTCACCTGGGCAATGTTGGATCTCAGTTATGATTACTATTCCCCTCTGGTATGCTGCTCTGGTCGGTCTCTCATCTCACCAGTAGTAAGATTTATTGCATTTAATCACATCAGCATATTACAGAATGCTCGTCGAAAGAGAGGAATGACTAACTGCTTAGTATCACTCTTGAAGGAAGATTGCAGTTAGCTGAGCTCATTAGTTCAGTATTGACTTGTTGGATTCACAGAGCATTGTGGGTGATTTCAAGGAGTGAAGAAAAGCTAGGAGTACATCTTGTTATAATTTATTTTGTTGATCTACGTATAATAAGAACAGCACATTGCATAAGGCTGTAAGTAACGATTAGTTTGTATAAGCAATAAATTTGCAGATGCATTTTCTCAATTAATCGCTAATGTCCAAAAATATTGAAAAATGGTTGTCACAATTTCCCACAGCCCAAAGTGCTGTCTGCACATTGCTTGTTTTGTTCAATCAACAGCCCAAACCCCAAAGATATTCAATTTACAGTGATATAGAAAAGGAAAAGGCAGCAAATCCTCACATTTGAGAAGCTAATTTTGTAGCATTTTTTCTTCATAAATTTATGAATGATTAATTAATTTTCTGTTGATTGATTAATTTTTTATTCAAGTGTCAGTTGTCTCAGTTATAGTATTGCATTACTGCAAGTATTGAGTAACAGCACTTGTTGAGATATTTGAGTCTGGACCTAAGTGGCAGACCTTACCAACATTGCCATTCATTTTAGTGTGGCTAAAAAGTGTTTAATCAAGAAATGGTCCCCAAGCTGTTAAGGGCAGGTTCACACCAGTCTTGTTTAGACCATTTGAACCGAACCCTGGGGCATTTACCCACTCGAACTCTGGACTCGAACTCTCGTGCAGACCAAACAACCACTCTCTGGTCCGCCTCGAAGGGGTGGTCTCGGACCGCTGTCAAGTGAACTCTGGAGCGGTTCATTTCTGGTGTGAACACCATTCGAACCAATCACAGGAAGCTTACCATTGTATGTGTCATTTTATTGGTTAAAAAAAGTTTTCTCTTCCTGTTTTGGTGACTGGTGAACTAGTAGCGCATTTGCTACCAAAATGACAAAACATTGTGATTTTTCCATGTTTGCAGTTGTGAGCCGCTTACCTGACTGGTCCACTTTGCATGGCAAATGCAAACAAGCTGTTGTAGGATGGCATCAGAACCAGCCGTCTTCTGTGATAAGACCGTCTGATGGCAGAGCATCTTCCTCGAAATGCCTGCATAATTCAGTTATTTAATACCCGCTGTCTTACGAGAGGTTCATATGCATGGTCCTCTAAAGTCTGTTGATATGCGCTCCAGATCAACATCAACATGAACAGAACCTGACGGTGCTCTATGATGTATGATATCCAGGTAGAAATTCTGAGGTGTTTGTTGTCTTTTTACCCGCAGACTGTATGACCAGTAATCGAACGACATATGGCTTGTGTTTACAATTTCTGGACTCTTTGAGTTTTGCGTTTGTGAATGCAAACCAGACCAGCTCGAAAATTGAAACAATGTATGATCCTCGCATTGGTTCGATTCAGGGACCGGTTAAATGCTCATCCAATACACCAGCTCCAATTGAGAATCGTTCACACTTAGTACTAATAATGTTTGAGCCACTGTTGCTTTGATTTCCTCATTTTGTTTGAATTGTATCATGCAGCCAGATCATGGAACCAATGGATACTGTGAGCAACTCTTACTACTGATATGACAGGAGCTCAAACTTGGACTGTGTCCTCGCTCTGTTTCCTTATAGCAGATATTTAGTCACCGGTGATGGATTTGCTCAAAGCCTTTACATCTAGCTGTCTGTTTTCATTGGAAGCTAGGCAGTACAACTGCAGACAGATAGCATCTCTGCTCCTGTGATGTTGTGGAGCTCTCCACTCATCAAGCGCCAACCAGCGGCAGCATGGCCGCGCCCTGCCCTACCTTAAGAAAATAAACTCGGATCTTTTTGGTTACAGTTACAAACAATTCATTTCCCTTTGTTTGCTTTGCAGATAATATTTAGGGCACTTAGAAGTGATGTGGTTAGTACTTGTCTTATCACTGTTCATTTTCTACACCACCCACAGTAAGTAGGCGTGATGGTTAGCACAAAGATTAATGTTTGCATGACCTGAATGATGTATGTTTTTTTTTTTTCTTTTAGTACATTTTGATTAGTTAGTGGTTGGAACATTGTCAACTGTGTCAAATCACCCAGTTTCTTACTTGCCAGTGAGAAAGATCATTGTGCCTACTTTATCTTAATTTAGTAATTATCTGCTAATCATGCAGTACAATTTGCACTCTGCCACAGCTCACTACATCTTTTTTTTTTTTCTTGATGTTGTAATCTGTGTCGGCATGCTGTGCCTGATCACAATCCAGAGACCGAGACAGAAAGAGTGAGAGCAACTACAGAGAACAGTAGCCCACCGCCAAATCATGCCCTGTTAGAAAAATCCATTCACACATACTAGACACCTCAGTACACACACGTGCAGTCGCACATTCCATCTACCATCAGCACCACCATGTCAGACGACATTGTCAGATGACCCTTGTACCCACTGATCCTTCATATAAAAAGGTGTTTATGTCGCTCTGGTGTTTGACAGAGTACCAGCAGGATTAAAGCAGCCTTGCGGTAAAAAGACTTTGATCAGCTCTCTCCTCTCCTCTCCAAACCCACAGTGTCATGTTGACTTACAGATCCCAGAGCTGAAATCGCTCTTTGTTTCCCCTCCACCTGCCCATTGGTCCAAGTCAGTGTATTAATTAGTGGGTTCAGGAATAAGGTGAAGCAGCTTATCTCTGCTGATGTTTTCAATGCACCTTTGGTTTGTCATTGTTAGTGACCCAGAGAAAAGGTGGTGTGAATTAAAGGTGCTGCCGAATTTCTCTCCAACCCACCCACCTACGCAAAATTTCACTACTTGACTTCTGTATTGTAGTCAGTCAGGACCGAGCAACCAAAAACTGTGCCAGTTGCTATCGTTGTAATTCTTAGAGTTCATATTAATTCCAAGTTGTAATATGGGCATAATGGCGCACACTTTCAGACAGTCATTGCTCAAAAGTATTGTTGAGCAAATATTGTATTGTTGAGAGCAATTGTGTTCAAACCCTGCATACTTTGTCACCTCCGCACACCTGGCCAGTCACTGCATGAAGTGGGCATGCTCATCATATTGTCTGTTTTGGAAAGAAGAAAAAATAGATAGATGCAGCAATTGTTATGTCAGAAAGGTGTGGGGGGTTACAGACACTGTTCAACCATCCACCAAGCACTTCTTTTGAAGCATACTGACGCCTTTAATCTGTGTCTCACACTTGTGAATGTAATAATCTGTGTGAATGTGAAGCGTGGAGTACACACAAGCATGCTCCTTCTAGTTTGCCAGAATAAATAAAGGAGGAAAAAAATGCCTTTATGTTCAAGCCAAGCATATGCATCCCAATAGGGCATAATCAGAACTCATTATTTTCAGTTTGTATCAAAGAAAATATCCAGGAGTTTCTGTGTTTATGCCACTTATGGTGGTCATTGCCTTCTTGCAGCAGGAAACAGTAACTTTTTTGGGTGCGGAGGACATAAAATCTGTGAAAATCAGTTCAAAACAATTTTCCATTTTAATAAATCTGTTGTTTTTTTTCTCTGTAAAAACTGGGAATGGTGAGCCAAGCAATATAGCCTGATACACAACTGATCAACACAATATTGTCTCACCACAGGTATGCCATCATGTGTGGAATTATGGCAGAATATGATACAGTACAGAACAAAATAAAGAACGGATACATCTTTAAGGTAAGTTGTTTAACCCAGACAGTACTCTAGTCCTATGTTGTGTCTGGGACTGTGCACATTCTGAAATGTGTTGTGACTACTTAATGAAATGTTTGCACTACTAAGTGTGTATACATTTTTCATATATATATATATTGGGCATCGTGTCTCCCATGTACTTGGAGTAGAGGGAATAGCTACTCATATCATTTAAGCCAGTAAGCCACTCCTACAGCCATTCAGTTGCATAAGATGGTGTGGAACAGCAGCACGTAGCATTTTATCTTCTGTCAGCGGCTTCCCCCAAACACTGTGTACCTGCAAAACTCTTGACAGGTGAAAGAGAGAGCGCTGGAGAGGGAAGATATGAAAAAAAAAAAAAAAACTGAATCAGAGAGAGGGAGAATGGAAAAGAACGAGGGAGGGTGTGTGACAGCCAGGAGAAGTGTGGTCGCTCAGCGAGATTGCGTGTGTGAGAGGTGTTTGTGAAATACTTGTGGGTTGGTGAAGCAGGACAGATCAGGTCAGAACAGAAGGCAGTGGAAATAGCAGTCATGTCATGAATCAACAGTGAAAATCTGTCTGTCTGCCTCCCCTCCCAGGATCATCTGGATAAAGCCATTGAGCTGAAGCCACAAGACCCCATGTCCTACTACCTGCTGGGCCGCTGGTGCTACGCTGTATGTGACTCTGCCGACACAGTGCACCACGCATATATCTCTCCCATCTCTCCTCACATGACAAACAGTAAATTTATGGAGGCTGACATGTCTGCGTGACCTCCTACCTCCCTTTGCTAACCCACCCACAGTTTCCCCTCATTCATTCCCACTGTTTAGACTTCCCTGAGGTTTGTTTTTCCATCTGTGATATTCACAGAAAGCACTACGGGAGGTTAACACCAGCCATTGTTAGCTGTAAATCAGATTGTAAGAGGGAGATATTTTCATCCTGTCTCTATTCGGCTCACGTTCTTTCAGTGCAAGCAGTTGTTTTTGATGCAGCTGATGATTGACCATCATTTCTTGCCTGTCAATCATTTCATCTCTACTGGTATTTTTGAAAATAATGTGTGGTGATGAATTACTGTCATTTAGATATAAAGGTTTACAAACCTGCTGCTGCTGAGTGTTCCCTTTGTTTCATGAGCAATTTATCACTTATCACGCAACTTGGTGCCAGTTGTCAAACTAACTGCCTGAAAGGAAGGAAGCTATTACAGAGATTGCTCTGATTACATTTTATAATACTCACCTACACTGTTGGTACCAGAGAAGGAGTGAGGGACTGTGCAAATTTAGTGGAGGAGTAACACCTGATATTTTCAGGGATTGAGTTTTATGGGCTGTCTGTGGAGCGTTCATGTTCAACAATGATCTACTGTTTGTATTCAGCCAGCGGTTCTGTTTGAAAGGTCCTGTGATGACGCCAAAGCAATGCTACACCTGCAATTAGACGTTGCTCTGATGAATGGTGCGAGGCTGGAACATTACATGTTTGACCCAGGCTTCTCCTGGCCATTATCATCTTCTGCGAATAGTGTCACTGGAAAAATATCAGTGCACAGGGTACCTATGGTCATGGAAATACTGGAAAAGCCACAGTTGGGAAAGTGTGTTTTTCTGGCCTGGAATAGTTATGAAAAATGATACATAACCAAACCGGCAAGAAACGAATACCCACAAAATTCATCCTATGTTTCCATTAACTGTTAAAGCACTTAATTTCACTGTTGGTTGCTCAGAGATGTAATTGCATTTAACAGACTAAAAGGAAAAATCTTCACATTAAATAAATATCTCAATAGATATAAATAGTTAAACATAGAATATTAATTGTAGAATTTTCACTTCATGTCATTGAAAAGTTCTGGAAACCCGAGGGAATGTTGACCCTTTTTGAAAATCTCGTTTTTGCTGACCTCCAGTGGTTTAACTTGTCACCTTGCTTCCGTGATGTACAGCTGGACTCCAGGATCACTGTGACATTCCTGTCACCACAACCACACCCAATCACACCCAGCATGTAAAACTTTGACCCAGAGAGGGCAGTGATACACTGCTTTTAAGCCTGGTGTTAAGTTGCTCTTAAACTAATATGCAGAATTGTTTTTTAACTTGAGGTGTTTCATTATTTTGCAGGTGGCTCAGTTATCATGGATTGAGAGGAAAGTTGCTGCAACATTATTTGGTGAGCCTCCAAGTGCCACAGTTGAAGACGCACTGAAGAATTTTCTTAAGGTACTGTAATTCATTCTGTAATCATTCCCCTCTGTACTTTTTACTCTAGGTTTGGCTCCTTAAGTCTGGCATATGCTAAAAACGAACTAGTTCTTAAAATGTGTCGCCCACGTCTGAATTAAAGTGTTTATAGCTGTTTCACCCCAAATTAAAAACACGGTGTGAGATGCCTGCCATCATAGAGAGGGGTGAGACGCAATGACTCGTACACATGGGGATAACGGTGCGCACTTTGTTGCTTCCTGTAATACACACAAGTGATGGAAATAGTTGTGTGAAGAATAAAGCTTCAAATGCTGCCTATTTTCTCACCTCCACACACCTGGACTAACACTGCATAACGTGGGAGTGACTTTTAGTTTCAGAAACGTTTAGTTTCAGAAAGCTATGGGGGATGGGGTTTCAGATGTGGTTTGATGGTCCGATAAGCACTTTCTTTGAAGCATACTTACGCCTTTAGGAATGCTCAGTCTGTGTGCATTGTATATTAACGGAGTTAACTAGAAAATAATTACACAAAAATAGGGACTGATGGTTTCATTTCTTATGGACTATTGTTTTTATTTTCATACTGATAAATTGATTGCATGTTCTCCCCTGAGCTGCCCTGATTAATAAATGTAAAATGTCTAGCGTTCACTTGCAACTTGCCTCCAGTTCGCTCCAAATGTAATGGCTGTTGTTCCAGGTCTTTATAATGATACCGATTGAACTCTTGGCCATGCCTATGTGAAGATCAGTGTCTTCATTTAAATCCAGACCATTGAAATCCTAATCTGATTAATGAATGTCTAATCAAGTTAAAAGAAATATTAAAATGAATATCAGCAGCTACTATACTAGTACAGCTTTACTGGGGAATTTTCTTGAATATGTTAAATATAAAATACTAGAGTAGTATTGTGATATATGCATTAACAGAGATAAATGGTCTTTAAAAGCTGAAAGAAAACTTTTTCTTTTTCATTCAGGTTGAGGAGATCAGTCCAGGATATTCCAAACTCAACTATGTGTTTCTAGCTAAGGTCAGTACCAGAGGCTTGAAAGGGAAATGTCATCGCCATTTTTTATTTTGGGACTACACTGTGCACTGTTCTGTGGGATCCTACTGAGACTAAACACTGCTCTGACAGTTTCTGTCCTTTTCTTTGGCAGTGCTACAAAGACCTGGGGCAGAGGGATAAGGCTAGGAAAATGTGTGAAGCTGCTTGTTCAAAGAATGCTGTGTCCAAGGAGGTAGTCCTCATCACTGTCAATACTGTATTTACATCTATCTCACAAAATCATCAATCTCATAAAATGCATCATGAATCAGGCAAAATAATATACTGTTGAAATATTTTATTGTATTTTAAATAATGTTGGGGTTTTTTTTCTCAGGATGAAGAGGCACAAAAGGAGCTGGACTTACTCTACCCAGCGCTTGGACTGTGATGGCAGCAATCGCACATTCTTTTGGAAATGTATTTTCCATGTGCTACAGGTGTGTGTGGGGTGGATATAGTGTGTATTGAGAGGTCATTGTGTTAATTCACTCTGTGAGTGGAGGGAGGTGTGCTGTGGCATTATATCATCAGTGGGAGCAACAGGCTTCCACAGTCAGAACCATATGTAGTTTTTTTAATCATAAGTTCAAATATATATATATATCCCAGTCGATGTACTGTATGTGTACAGCAGTAGCACACATTCTCTCTCAGAGGTCTGAGTGCACTGATAGCGAGAGTCACTCCAGTGTGTCTCAAAGGATACCAAGTTTCCTTGGCAACAAAGACCTGTCGCTTTTTGGGAAAGTGACCCGCAGGACTTGCTGTTCTTTCCTGTTCCGTCCTGTTTTTTGGTGCGTCTCCCACCACATAGTTCAAGTGGCAATAACAAAAGCACATCAGACAATGGCGCACCCAAATAAAGATCTTGGAATGCTGTGACCACTGGACGACCTCTTGCCCTGAGCATGAGTGCTCACTGGTTACATTTGCATGCAGGCTTTGTAAAATTATTTGATAATGCAGTTGTCACACATATGTGACAACTGCATGTATGTCCAAACTCCACTGAAGACTACGAATACGATACGAATATATCAGTTTAAGCGAGTTTCCTAACATTTTTTAACCCTGGGTTATTAACTGACCCTGGATATTTGATTTTCATAATTTCTGACTATACACCAGATGTCCTCAGATTAATGTGCTCTTTTGCATGTTTTTCCAGATCATTGACAACAAACCTCTAAGACAGGCTGAGCAAAGAACCCATAAGTGATTTCAAGGTTGCTTCTTTAAATCAAAGTCTCAGTACATAACCCCCCCGCACAGGTGTTTTTGAGCAAATCCAGGTTCCTCTGGGAACCTTTCAGGAAGGTTTCTCTTCCTGGAGGAGTTCCTAAATCCTTTTTTCCCACATGTTCCTTTTTGAACGTTTACATGGAGCTTTTGACTCCCTTACATTTTCTTGGTCTTATATTGTTTAAATATTTGTAATCTACAGTCAGTTTTATTGAGGCATCTGTTTTATTATGAACTTTTGCAGTGTCAGAAAGTAAGCACACTACTCGTACTTGGTACGCCAAGTTAAAGGGTTTAATGTTTATAGAAGGCTCCTGTTACACTACATATACTGCATATACAACACCTAATTGTCCTGGTTATGGTTCAGTTAAGGTTTTGCTCAGGTTTCAATTAATGTAAAAAACACCCCGTTAAGTCCACGTCCACAATTTTTCATACATATAGTGACAAAAGATCATCATCATCATCATCATCATCAGGCCTCAGCAGTACACTGACAGACAAATAACATAGTAAGATGAAGGTGTTTAAAAAAAATGACCTTACTGGTGTGCGTGTAAATGGAGTCCTTGACGGGGAAACTGGAGAGCAGTTTTTTTGTCGCCTGTATTTCTCTCTGTAACAGAAAGGTTGGACCGATGGCTCTCTAATGACTAAAGCAGAGCATGATGTGATGGTGCATACGATTGCATTCCATGCTAGATAATGACACTAAAATGTGATCCGATCAGGCTGAAGCAATGTTTAAATGTTTAATTTTATTGCTGTCTTATGCATTCCTAATTATTTTACACTTGTTAATGTTTCTACTCAATCTTGTTAAGTGAAATGCATTTTAGACATGCATATTGTATGAAACCACGAGGCTTTAGTTTTGTGTACTGTTGAGATTTGTTTTGGAGCGGCCTATGGGTTTAGAGTCTGATTCATTTAATTTCATGTTAAGACTACGTGAATTGTGAAAATTACAAGAAGAATTGTTTTTATGTCACTTTACAGATTTTTCTACGAGCACTCTGAATGTATTTGATTTTCTTCAAATGCCAAAGCAGATACAATATTCCTCAAGGTTATATCAAATCTGATACACTACATAGAGATTATACTGTACAGTATCATAGGCATTGTGTGCACTAAATGATTAACGGTACTGGAGTCAATAATTAAATCTGTGCAATCCTGATATGAGTTGTCAGTTTGTCATTTGTCTTGCTTGTTTAAGTACCTGAGCATGTTTCTCTGCTTGTTAGTTTTATTGCTGTTTATGAGGAATACCCTCTCGCAATAAACTATGTAATCCGTAACTTATTATTAAAATGCTCAGTGATTTGATTTTGTCATAAACTATGTTGATTATAATCCAAAAAAAACAAAATGTAACAAGCAGGCTCCTGCACGACTATAAATGATTGTGGAGTTTTAAGGCATCCCTTTCCTTTTCCCCAGACTGTACATTTTGTGCCAGGGCAATTGGGAATTTGTTACTGGATCAGATTCAGGCCAACCTCCCACCAGTCTAGTCATGTCTCAGCATTTGTTTCCCTTGGTAGAACCACACTAAATGGTTGCCTCCCAAATGAGCACAGGTGTTTGTTTATACAGTCATGAAAACTTCACCTTTCCTTGACTGATTTTATAGCCTTCTGTGCACTTTATTTAAAAGTCTCGGTTGAGACAGCTGCAGAATTCACTTACGGCTGTTTTTTCTTAAATGTGAAGGAAATTTTTGATGTTTTCTATTTATTCACAGGCATCATATAGTGTGTGATTGCATCTAATCTTGATGTCTGTACATGCTGGCATAAAAGACAGGATAAGAAATGTTGCATAGGAATTTAGAGGCTATGGAAACATATACTGGACTATATTGAAATGATAATGTAAACTTGAAAATGTAATTCCACAATAGCATAATTTTCCACATATGTATGTGTTATCTGAGTAAAAACTTAAATGAAAATACAATAATCCAATTTTCATTTTCACATACTTATATGGCCGTTCTATGACTATATTAAAATGAAAAAGCTGTTTGACATTTAATTTTCAAAGTCAAAAGTGTTCCTTTAACCCTCGAAAAGGCCACAGGCCTTCTGACCCTCCAGTTTCTTCCACTTGTTCCCGCACATTATGTACATATTTGATAGTATTTGTAATTAGTTTGTGGTAACATCATTAACCACAAACTCTGGGTACATGTGTCATGTAAGCACAATATAAACTGAAATAATAAAGGGCCTTGAAACTAGATTTGAACTTCACAAGATCAAGATTATGTAATAATGCAGGTGTCACCTTTAGCCTTTCATGTCAGTTTGTATAGTGGTGCATGCTTACAGGATTGCCAATTGATCTTCATTACTCAGTCTGCTCTGGTCTTGACCTGAACTCAAACCTCCATGCAGGGTTGTCTTCACCCCAAATGGCCTGGACCAGGTCTTGCTTCGGATTCAGCTTTGATAGTGTTGACTTAAGCCCCGCTGACATTTCAGTGCTATTGTTCATTCCTGAGCTCCTATCAGTGGGTCTCAACCTTCTCTCTGAACGTCACGGTCTGTACGGTCTTGCTAACGTTCATTCAGATCTCCACATATCCCTCCATTCACAATCTAAGCTCAGCTATGTCTAAGTTACACAACTTACAGTCAACAGCAGAAGGATCTTGTTGTGTGTATGTGCTCCTCAGTCAAAGCAGAACACAAGCTTAAATAGAGAGATTCACGCTAATCTTGTTAATGCAGACTTGACAGGTCTAAGCTGTAATGACATAGGATGTGTCTTACCACTACTTTATGTGATATTTCATCTTTCTCAGCAGGCTTATTCCACCACAGCCCTTCTTGTGATGCGCATCCGCCAAACTCATACAAGGCACCTGCTTTACCACGCGAGACATTTCTCCTGTCATCTTAATTTTTAATCAGCAGGTACCTCAGGTGTTCATGTTTCCTTTGTGTTTCATTTCCATGATTTGCAGAATATCACAGTTCTGTGGTTGTACTGTATATTGCTCCCTTCTGCAGCTTGCTGTAATTCAAAGAGGGAAACACAGCAAAAGCAACAAGCCCTGAAGGCTGATATTGTCTGCAATTATACCTCAAGTCATTATCCCACTGATACGACCATATTAACCATGACACTGTCATCGTCTCTGTACTTTTCAGCTCATTTGTGTTTGATGATCTGTCGGCTCTGTTTGACCCCTTATTTTAGCAGAGAGGTGCAAACTCTGTGTTTTCCTTCCGACTCATAAGGATTATGCTTGGAGCGTTGCCACACATGACTTCACTGGCACTATTTAGTCTTGAGATTTAATTTTGTACTTGTAAAAAGGGAGAACGGTGCACGGAGAGAGCCATATCAGTAATCATCTACTGTAGTTTTATCTGAATTTGTCACGCACTCCGAAAGTTGGCTGGCCGCATGGCTGCGAGTACAGGATGTTCTGGCAGGGTGAGATAAAACGCTGTGCAGGGAATGGGATCTCCCAAACACTTCCCTTTTGTTCCCACCTGACATGGCAAGATGCCAAGAGTTTATAGCATTTTTTTTTTTTTTTTTTCACAGTGAGACTGAATGAAATGTTGTTAATCAGCTCTGCCTGATCAGCAGATAGTACAGAGTCATACTGGTATCAAATCTTTTGAATGAAACAAACTTACATGTATATATTGTTGCAAAGTTTTTTATTGGACGCTGCTTTCTCTGCTTAGGAATTGTAAGTGTAAATTGTAAAGGTGTCAATTACATTTTTAAACCTTTTTTTTTTTAAACCTGATTAAGACTACATCAGTGACAAACAAAAGAATAGTTTAAGTGTCTGTTTATTATGTAACTGTGCAATATCATTCACAACAACTTGCAGGCAAGCAGACTGAAAAAATACTAAAATAAGAGCAACATCACAGCTGCACTTACAGTATGTGTAGTCAAAAGCTTTATTAGTATTGCTACAGTGAGCATTAATTAATGTCTTTTGTTTCACTTATATAATTCGTATAGTTCTACAAAAGAAGCATCTGAGGTAAAGACAGTGTAAATGTTTGGATTTGAAGTATTTCTTGACCCCCGTCATGTTGACTATATTACATACTAGCTGTTAGGAACAGATCAACTTTTTATTATTTGGTGACAAAGGCTATTTTGAAAAGATTTTCAGAGTTTTGATATATGCCTTTTATGTTCTTCTCCTGCACGGTACACAACAGTACTGTATGTAATACATGATATGCAGTATTTTATAACATGACTCAGAGGCCGTGACCCACGCCACCATTTCAAAAGATGTCATTTCAAACATATCATGACACAACCAGTATGTGGACCGGAACATTTTGTCATTTGAGTTTACTGAGGAAAAGGGAAGATGAGCAATGCAATGCTCTGACTTTACCAGTTGAACTATGCCATCAGTGGTACATTTTCACAAAGATTATGCTTTTACTTCTGCAAGATCATCCTGGACCGTCATACTATAAGTCTTTTCGTTTGTCTTTAGTTAGCTGTACGTTAGGGTTGTTGTTTCACTGGGCTCCATTCAATGGATAGATTGATATTTACTAAGACATACAAATAACTAATACCAGGTCTGTTAACATTTGCTTAAAGTCACCTGCTATTTCAAAGATGAATTACATTATTCCAGAATGATTTAGCAGGAAGCCAACAAATGCTCAAATCCAAGACTTCAGTGTAATAGTCTCCCATGCTGAGACAGCAATTAGATGAGTCTACAAAACATTTTAAAAAATGACCCCCAGTGTCCCAACCCTCATTTTGACAGCATGAATATTTCTGTAAATAAAACAACATGAAGAAGACATAATTTGGTTACTGGCATCTTGAGCGTGGAAATTAAAAGACGGGGTGAAAGGTTTTCCATAGAGCAGCATGCTACAACATTCAGACATAAACAAAACCTTTGAGTGAGTAACAAAAAAAGAGAAATAAATGACTAAATAACACTGATCTAATATTTGTCTTTTCATACATGCATTGGATAGCAGTTCACAGACACATGCAGTGCTTGCAGCAGGTCTGTTTGGTGTACCCTTTACGCTCCTTTGCCTTGTCCTTTCAAACAGCATCTACAGTAGGTTTCAGAATATATTAGATGACTTTCAAAAGCATTCTAATTCAAATAAATGCCAAAAAATATTATTCCTGAGTAACAGAGCTTTTACACTATATATCAACAACTACACTTAGTACTGAACATTTTATTTTATTAGACATTAGACTTAAGGGCTGATGCACTCCATGAGCTTATTCGCCTGTTCATGCAGAATCACTGCATCGGTCAGGAGTCTGACCTTAGATACATTACTTGTGTTACATAAAAATCTTGTAACTCCAGTTTTGATTGTTAACCTTCAACTATCACATATTTTTGTATCTTTTGATGAGTTTAGGATATTGCATTAGAAAGTTTTGGAACCCTTATTAAGAAAAACAACATTAAATAAAATGACTAAGAATGGCCAAATTAAAGGGATTCCTGAAAAGCAGACGTTTTGGAGATACATTTTTGTCTTTTTTATCTGACGGCAAAAATGTTAATAGACAGCATGACAACAGTATGATGTCCCTGTAAGCTTGATGGTTTCTACTAATAAATCCTTGCAGCAATGGCATTCACACTAAAATCACAGGGGTGTGTTACAGCAGCTATTCAAGCTTCAAACTCCTGTAACCACAATGTTGCCTGTGCTGAGATCTGGTTGAGGCTGATCTGCGGTGTCGATGTGCAGCTGACTGCACTCCTCCACCTTGATGAATCAAAAGAAGATGCTAATTGCTAAGGGTATGTCAGATTGTGTTTGATGTTGTAAGAGACCAGATTCATCCCAGGTGAACTGCTGGTCGTGTGAGACGTGGCGTGTACGCACTGCACTACGCCATGTCTCCTGTGAAACAGATGCCACGTCTGTTCCCGCCTGGCATTATAATACTTAAAAATAAGTCAGCAATCGGTGATCACAACTATTCACTCCGTCTCAACTCATGTTGAGCATTTAAAACAATGTTTAAAGGATAAAAATTTAGCCTGAGATTTCAGCTTATAAATATAGTTTTCAGCCCACAAACATGAGCTATAGTTCATAAGTCTTTTTGTGTTTCAGCCTTCAGTTTGTTTGTTTGTTTGTTTTTTGTTTGTTTTGTTTTTTTTTGCTTATTACAGTTTTGATTTGTTTTTTTATGAGTCTGATGAGGGCTCGCCTTCGACCTCCTTAGTGAAGGCCTGCCTGGTAGCCGCATCCAGCAGCCTCGGGTCTTCACGCAGCGACACTGCTATGGAGAAGGCATGAGGTTTCAGAGTCAGCCCATAGCTGTAGTCCAGTTTGGGCGGCCTGGCTGGGTCCGCAGTGATGTGGCACTGGTGGGCGATCAGGGCCGTGAAGAGGAACAGCTGCAGCTTGGACAGCTCCTCGCCGATGCACCGGCGCTTGCCCAGGGAGAAGATGAGCACGCTGCTGGTCAGGTCCTTGTTCAGCGCTCCGTTCTGGTCCAGGAAACGCTGGGGGTCAAAGGTCTCTGGATGGGACCACATGGCTGGGTCGTGGTTGATGGACCACTGGTTGATGAAGATGACTGTGTTCTTTGGGATGGTGTAGCCCATGATGGAGGTGTCCGTGGTGGTGGAGTGGGGGATGGTGAGTGGCACGAAGCTCGTGAAGCGCATCACCTCGTAGATGAAGGCCATGACGTAAGGCAGCTTCAGCTGGTCCTCGATGGAGGGGAGCTGGGTGCGGTCCACCACCTTGTCCACCTCCTGCTGGAGACGTACCTGAATCTCAGGATACCTACATTCACAGATGAGACCTACGTCTTAGGTGACTACTCCACTCATTTATTTTTCACTTTTATTTAATGATAGAACATGTGAGCCACTGTCTGTGTAGAAAGCTGTGCCTGACATTAAGTGGCATTTAGAAAGTGCACCGTGTCATTTCATCTGAGGATATGATGCACATTTATTGTCCCCACATCACTTAACCATTAGAGCGCTTTACACACTGTTATAGAGAAGTACCACAGAAGTAAAATAACTATCTCTTTCTAAAAAAACATAGTGGCTCAAGGCCTTGTATGACATCAGTCTGCTGATCAAGTAAATGGCCTGTACTTGTTATCATCTAGTGTTATTTCCCATTATAATTTATACCATCTAATGTCTGTGCATGTAAAAGGTCAGAACCTTAAAATGATCTCTGTAAAATGAGAGGAAACGTTGCTTACTTGACAAGTATGAGGATGATCCACTGCAGCGCAGTTGACAGCGTGTCTTGACTTGCTCCAAATATATCCCCAACAGTGGGGGACACGTAGTCCTTCCCTGATAAAAGCCCTGTTTTATCTCTTAGTTGGTCCAGCGCCACTATCAAAGCATCTGTCATATCCCTGATGGTGCCTGACTGGATTGTTTTCCTGTGTTCAGTAACTTTATCTCGAATGAACACGCCAAACTCCATGTTGAGCTTCTTGAAGTTGTCAAATATGGTTTTGATGGGGTTTGGGAAGTACTGGAGCCAGGGCATCACGTCCACTATGCTCCCTGCCCCCACTGTTTTGGTGAACTGGTCGTTCCTGCCCACCACCTGCTGAAACTCCTCGTCCTCATATGAGTACATCTTCCCGAAGCACACCGCGCTCATTATGTTGGCTGTGGACACCACGAGATATGTCATGGGCTGGAAATATTCGTGCGCCTTGGTTTTCCCCACAAAGAGCTGCAGCAGCTCTTTGACCTCGCAGAGAATGTGGTGCTCAAATGTCTTTTTGGTGTGCGGGTTCCCGGTGGAAAACATCCGGACAGTGGATTGGGCCAGTCTGCGGTGCATTTTCCACCAGTCCGTGATGGTGCTGAAGGCGACGCTGTCCCCGTTGGAGACGTACTTGAAGGAGGTGAAGTCCGGTCTGCCGGCAAATTCGGGTCCCTGCTTGACCAGCGCCTGTTTTATGGAGTCCCCATTCAGCACCACCACGGTCCGACAGCCAAGTTTAATCTGGAAGACGTTGCCGTATTTCTTCGCCATGCGCGTAAAATACAGGTGCGGTGCCTTGCCAACTTGCGCAGCGTTCCCGATGACCGGCCAGGCGAGCGGACCGGGCGGGCTGCGGATCGACCGCAGCCGGAGCCGCCGCCACAGGTGGAGGGAGAACAACACAGTCGCACATGTCAACAACAGAGCTCTTAACATCTCTGGTTTAACCCCCTCCATTGTAACATCCATGGTGGGGTGCCTGCAAGGGGAATATGATAATAATATCAATATCAAAGGCACATAGTTAAGGTTTAAAATATATGGTACAGTATAGGCTGTAGGCGTGTGAAATTAAATGTAAAAAAATAAATATTGTTGAATCAGGAGGTGATTAAATACCTGCTTATGTCCTTGGTTCATCAAGAAAAATGCCAGCCTACGATTTATCCAAAAGATTTAATGCTATTTCTGTTTCAGATAACTTCAAATCCCACTTCAAATGTGTTTATCCATCAGCTGAGTGGACAGACTACATTTTAACCCTCAAAAATATGTTGTTGTTTTTTTTTGTCTAAAAAAAAAAAAGCTTCCCTAGACCTGATATAACAGTCATTCACAAATTGTGCAGCCTTTTGTGCATCCAGACAGTGTGTGAAAGCAGTGTGTGTGTGTGTGTGTGTGTGTGTGTATGTGTGTGTATGAATGTGCGCGCGCGCGTGTGTGTATGTGCGCGCGCTCCCTGCTCTCTGTCCGCGGGCTGCCCGTGCTTTGGAAGCCACAGCACCAAGTGGAGCCATTTATCCCCCAAACAGCGCAGCATCAGGGCCCGTCAGCGCCTGTGTGCGCCCTAGCTTTGTTACAGTGGGCAGGTTTGTTGCAAAGGGTGTCACCCCCACCCTCCCACCATCACCTCCTCCTCCTCCACCCACATCTCCCTCCCTCCTTTAGTGTAGGCCTGCTTACTCACAGGCGACAGGCGTTATTGTCCGACTTGTAAATGGGAGCGTTCAAACTCAGCAGCAGTTGTGAAAGTTGAGAAAGATAAAATGAACTGAAGTGTTTGGATATTCTTTCTAATAGAATAATAGAGTAGGACTATGCACGCGCCGTTATACTTAGATTTGGCCATCTTAAATTACTTAAAATGTTTTATAATAACAATAAACGCTTTAATAGTTAGTAAAAACGTCCTATTATTATTATTGCTCGTGGTGGTATATTGTAAGTATCTTGTTAAAATGGTTAAAACAAACATGTATAATAATAACAATAATAATTCTAATTATTATTTTACATATAAATCATTCTTATACACCACATCACTTCTTCCTCAGCGCTGTTAGAAAACAAGGTGTGCTTGTAACAGCGTGCTTCGCTGCCTGAGGGGAGGTAATACCCGACACAAGTCAGCGGAGTTCAGACTTTTAAAAATAAATTCTACTGCTCAAATCCACTGTCAACATTCATTTATAGCTGCTGCTTTGACGTAGGTGTGACGACGCATTTTTTGTTCCATTTTTACGCAGCGCAATTTAGCCCAATCAGATGATTAAGATGCCACATTAAAAACATAATGACACTTTTTAAACTAACTTTTTTTGTATACACATTTTGTGGCTTCACTGATTCGGCCTGTATGTGATTTTTGTTCCTCGAACTGTGTGATCACATTATATAGACACCCGTTACTGAGTCCGTATGTATATTTGGGTTGTGTTGTTACAAATTGCAGAAATGAATCTACACTTCTTCTCCTCACAGCAGCATTTGGTTCGCTGTAATGAAAAGAGGGACGAGCCTAATTTCACAGTTTCACTCACATTATCGGCCTATTTGCTTGTCGGAATCAGAAATACTTTATTGATCACCGAGGGGAAACTCTTTGTATAGTGTTTGCTGTGTTTCCTCTGCTGCCACAGTCTCAAGTTGTTTTAATGAAATTACAATTGAGGGTGCGCTTTCCCACCAAGCCACCAGGAGGAGGCGAACCCCAGTTCTAATTCATTAATTCACCCTAATTAACAAACATGCAGAACATCAGACCTGTCCTGCAGGGCACTACAGCCTGTAAGCTCTATCTCAAGTACCTGTTCATACTGTATAACAACACTAAATGTGGGAGGCAGTTTGGAGATGCGCCACTAAAGCTTAATCAGGGCAGATAGTGATGAGTTTATATGGTCAAGGCTGGATGGTAATCATTACTGTTACCTGTCTCTCTTTGTTCACTCCGGCTGAGGCATGTAGCCTCCAAAGCCAGAGTCAGACCTGCCTCATCATTTATAGAACACTCATTTATGGGTTGTTTTTTTTTTTGTTTTGTTTTTTTGATTTTCTGTCTATTTGTTTGGATTAATTTTTAATTTTTATTTTTGTTGAGTCTGCAGATGATATTTGGGTCTCTGTCCTCTGTTCGGGCCCTCCTGCTCAGGTCTGGTCTGGTTATGATGGGATTCGGGGATCCTGCTTCAGCACCGGGGACAGCGGCTCAGATAAGCCGGTGATGTCCTCTGACCCTCAGCTGCTCCTCTGAGCTGCAGCTCTAGCATCTTTTAGTTTGAACAGAAACTACGGCCGCACGTGATGCCACTGATTTTATGTTTTGGTTAAAAAAAAACCAAAAAAAAAACCCCAATAATAATAAGGAAAGAAAAAGAAAAAAAACATTAATTAAATGTATTCATTTAAAAAATAAATACAATTAAATAATAATCTCCAGAATATTTTGCAGCAGGCCTATCGTAATTTACTCAGAAAATACTGACCTTATTGCACTTATATTTGGATTTCTGACTATCATCATAACCTATCGGTCTTGATATTTTCAAACAGTTTATTTTAGGGTTGCGGTAGTTCGAGTACAATTATGAAAAAATATTAAAATGTTAGACTATCCTGCATCTAGAAAACGAACGCATAGTTGGCCTTTAAAAGAATATTGGTAGCAGCAGATTATTAATAATACATATGATTAAAGTCTAAATATAACCATATTATCATAAATGATAAATTACAGAATTACAAATGAAGTTCTACCCTGTTTTAAATGCTAAATCAGATTACAAATATATTTAGGTAAAGTGAATGTAAAGCACACACTTACTGAGTCAGGACCCTCCGGTTGTCCTCCCTTCATGGACCTCTCACAAGGTGACAGTGTGTGAGCTTGCTTTATTCCAGTAGTGAATGGATCCATGAGGGTGGAGACAAGCTAGTGAATGAACAACTGCTCCCAGCCTCCTTCACTGGCAGGTCGCAGTTATTAGGCCAAACCCCAACAGGTCCCCCTGCTTTTATTCCACATGGTCCTTGGGTAAAAAGCATGCTGGATTTGCTCAAATCCTCTCATGTGACCTAATAATTACATTTTTGTAAACCTTGAATTACTGAAACTAATATTATCTATAACTGATAATACATTAATGATGTAAAATTGCAAATAAAATATTTTTATTTTCATTTATCTGGTCCACACACACTGTCTCTCTGTCTCTTGTGTGTGTGTGTGTGTGTGTGTGCGTGTGTGGTTAATGGTCAAACTAGTGATCCTGAACATCCCATGGTCATGAGGCCGACTTTTGTTACTCAGTAAGTCTTTGGTTTAACTCTGTTTTGTTAAAGGACCACATACTCTGTGCTTGAATGGCCATAATGAATTTACTCGACAGTTTAATCCATATCAGCTCAAACTCTCTTCTTCTTATTAGTCCTGCAGGTTAATTCATTTCCCAAGACCTTAAATGTCTTAATATAGTTAAAAGACAAGATTGAGAAAACGCTGCTTTGAGTGATAAAAGTGGGATGACATCTTTATTATCATTCAAAAATTACCTGAAAAAATGATACTACAACTTCCTCCATTTGCAATCTTCATTACATTCCCTTTTGAAACTTTTTTTCTACTTTTATAGTCTTTTTTTTCCACTATTTGTCAGCTGTACATCTGTACAGTGGAAGACGAACAATTAGATCACTGTAGTGGACTAGGATCACACATGCTATATTTGCATGAGGCTGCATATCATTTGAAATAAATTTTGTTAGAACGCAAACATTAACATTTATAGATATCAGTGCAGCTTCATGCATAGAATCAATCACCAGTGAGCTCTGTTTCTGTGCAAGACTATAAATACGCTAAAGATAGTCCTTAGAACCACATTTGTTTGTGTTTGGATGCCGAGCCTTTTAGGTAATCCCTTCAAAGGTGGTGAGTTACCTGTAGGCTAGACGGGCCCACACAGTGGCCTCTGCCTTGGGCCCCCAAAGCTCCTCAGCGCTAGCAAGTTCAGTTTCAACACCAGTTTCCCTGCCCGCTTGACTGACAGCTCAATTGCTCATCGCGTGTGAGTGAGCATGGAGGTCAGGGAGGAGCTCAGGAAGGTGTGATGATTTGCTCAGACAGTAAAGGTACAGTTACATTGTAAAGTTCCAGCCTGGCAGGGCAGCGATCACGTCTGATTCCAACAACATTTCTCACATTCAGAACATAGTTTCGTACAGGGGAAATCAGAAGCCATATCAGGAAGTTACGTCATCTGCAAACAGGAATGGTAAATGAAATGGGCCATTATCATCACGCACAGAACCTCGGAAGAGCTGTGCACGTTTTACAGCACTTACCAAGCTTATCTTACTCTCTGAATCAATGCCGTGAACTTCTGGGGAAAACAGAGGAACAGAGGGGACTGCCCAAGGCTATTCTAAAGGTGCGGAGCAGTCACGCACATGTGCTTCATCATAGGGGTGACAACTATTCATGTAACAGGTTTATAAAATTAACAATGATTTCTATTGCATTGCTTCAGGAGAAGCAAAAAAATGTAATATGTAGAACTGCACTGAATTATTTTATTAACAGCCTTAATAATAATAGATAATACAGAAATTGGTAGCCTATTATTAAAGTGGCCAGTTTTCCAGTGACCAGACATTAGTGACTTTGAGAACTACAGGGAGTAGAAAACACAATACAGCACTTCTTGGAAAATGATCATCTCTAAAGTAACTTAATTACAGGTAGAGACACTAGGAGAGTTGTTGGCTACAAAAAACGTCTGGCAGTCAAGGCTTTGATAAGAGTTTTCAGAGCAATAAGACGACTCTCAGGGCTCCAAAAGTGATAAACCATTTGCGTAAAACTGTAGGTGCATTGGTCAAGAAAAATGCTAAATTATTTAAAGCTGCACCCATCAATAATTTGATATTAACAATGGATCAAATGACTACGTGTAATGTGAGACGGGTTACTTGTAATGAATTATCACCCAGCTCTGCAGTTACCCTCAGATCTACAAAGCATTTTAGCATCTTTCAGCTATATTTGTTTTGGTTTACAGCCTACTACTTGTTTTGGTTTTGTCTCACTGCTCATATCAATTTCATATCCAGCTGCAGCAGGCAGCTGTTTTTTGCGAAAAGGCTCCAATAAACCATCTGTACTTTAGCTACCTAGCACCAAATGGCAGACAGACAAAGTTAGCGCGAAGCTGGTGAACATAATGGAGCATTTAGCTGCTAATGAGCCAGATATTTACCTTAAAGAGTTGGTGAAGACCAAACCAGAGCTAAAAGGAAAGTGAATTTTGGACTTGTGAATGTTGTGTTTACAGACTGTACAGCTGTCCCCAAGTGGCCAAAATGAATCAATAGTGCTGCTTTAAAGTACGTAAAGTTCCCTGAACTAGCGAATGTTAGCATATCTTGCTATTACATCATCCTAGACAGCTAATGGCACAAGCGCTTCTTTGTTTTGCTGCCCCCAAGTGGCCAAAAGATCAATTAATGCTGCTTTAATATGTCAGACAACTTTGACGACATATCCCAAAAACAGATAAATTGAAGTTGAAATGAACCATCAGGATATTTGACAAGAACACTACATGTATGTATATAATGAGTTGACTCATGCTGCTGTCTGGCATTCAACCTAACATGACCCACCACTGTAGCAGTCTGTGCTTCAAGGATAAAGTCCTTTTTCATGAGGTGTTTACATAATTTTGTCTACCTCTTGTCCAGTTTTACCATCTGTAACAAGTGCATACACAGAAACACAGAGAGACACACACAGACACACACATCAGAATTGTCCGTATGGCCCCGTCTTGTTAATTACTTTCCATTAGAGATGAATCAACCTACCGCCGTGTGATTGGTCTGACTACCACCAAACCAAACTGTCATCTGGCTTGGCGATGAATCAGGGAGAGTTGAGCACTGGGGCAAACACTTTTACTTTGGTCCGACCGCGAGCGCCTCATTACGACTGAATGACCCCGGTGACTCCAAATGTCAAACTGTCCCACAACAACAACCCCCCCCCCACATCCCAATATTTCCCAGAAGTCCACAAATCCTGTATTTTTCTTTTCTTTACTGCCGCTGAAAAAAAACAGCCCTCCATTTAAGTTCATGAGAATGATGCTAATGAGTTTTTCAAGTATCCTAATGACCTTGCAGCTTAACTGAGCGTTCATTGAGGTACCTATCTGTATGGTCTTTTTTTTTGTCTGGCCAAGTTCTACGGAGGCCCTTGCCAAAGCGTAGTCAGCAGCCCGTGAAGGCGTCTCCCGTCCATTCTCACACTAAATGGGCATTTTCCCCCTGAATTCTGAATCACCGTGCATGTCAGATTTTTTTGTGTTACTGGAGGGAAACCTTTTCAGGGGTTTGTGGAGTCCAGCTGAACTGTTGGTACTTCTCTGGAAAGAATGGGAGGCTTATTACGTGTTCAGCCGCATGACTGCGCATTTCAACTCCACTCCAACTAAAAAAGCCATGCCCGCTTCCATTCTTGTAACTGTTGTCATCAGTCATTGTTTTTATTGGCCTAATTGAAGAGACTGACAAGACGCCCATGGAAAATAACCAGTGAATGGAATATGAAGAGCTTTTAATGAAGGCAGAGGTGTTTTGTTTTTGCGGATTACTGAGTAAAAGGAATGAATCAAGGATTATGTGAAAATGAATGTTGATAAGTTTGATCAGGACCTCACATTTAAAAATTGGACCCATTTTTGCTCCTTGTGAGTTTTGTCCCAAACTGCATCTAGTAAATGCTGCTCCGATCAGTGGTGTGCTTATGAATGCTCACTTCCTAGAGGAAACTGTGAACCGAGTGACCTCTGAGGCACAATTCACATGTGATATTGGTGCATTCTGTGGATATGTAAATGAAAATTCCACCTCACACACAAAACACACATTTGTGCTCACACAGATGAATGCAGAGGAAAACAGAGCACCAGAGGCTGCCACTTCTCCTCCCCTTGCCTGATGAGGCCTAATCTTATCTAGTCTCTGCATGACGACAGTGTTGCTATTCTAACCCAAACCAGGTCTGTCATTAAAAGTAACTGAAGCTTAGTTGTCTCCCCCATCGTGTTTATCTCTGTCCCCCCTGTGAGAGGTCAAAGGTGAAGCAGCGCTCAAAGGGAAGCGAGGCCTCTCCTCGGCAACCCCCTCCCCGGGCCTGTCTTTGGTGTTTTTACAAGAAAGTAATGATGACGGACAGTCATGCACGATGGGTTGCGGCCTGCGGCCTGCAGCCTGCAGAGAGTGGAAGTCACGCGAGGTGCTTCGTCATGTCCCAGACAGAGCTCCTATCTACCAAATGAACCGAAACAGCAACGTTCGAAGAAATTCAAAGTTGAGAGCCGTGATGAGCAGTAATTAGCCCAGCAGAGAGCTCAGGGGCAACACTTAAAAATGATCTCAGGATGGAGAACTCCCTACATTATACAACACGTCTGTCTTGCAACATGCAGTAAAAACACAGCCTTGTTCTCGGTTAAAAACGTCAGCAAAAACACCACCACCAACACCTGCTTTGAGGAGGTGCTTCAGCGATTTAGTTCCATAAAATTGCTGAACTCACAAGAGACACATTTGAAAAAGAATGGTCTAAATCAAAGCAGCAGAGGATGAGATATCCACATTTTTAGTCCCTAGTATGGTTCAAGCTCCAAAAACACAGAATCCTACATTTCCCATAATGCAACTCAATAGCATCTTTTCGTTATCTTTACGTCCCTGTTATACATATGTAGTATGCAAGCCAAATCAAATATTACCCTGATGACATTATCAGTTGTTATTTTCTCAGCTTCCTCGAGAGCCACAGAAGACATTATGCAACTGTTTTCACAGGCTGAGTAATATTCCATGTGACAAGTAAACTGGCAATGATGTGTGAAATCAGTGGATTTCCCCTTTAAGTTCAAATATAAACAACGCTAAAACTGGAGTTACAATGACAACGGCGATAATAGTAGTAGCAGATAGTAATAGTAGAATCTCTTTATATGAAAAAAACAGTACAAAAATAAAAAGGACATAGATGTCCCAGTTACACAAAAGCTCTCAGTCTTTGTATCACATTACAAATTGTTGTCTTGTGTTTGTGTCTTCATGGCTGGAAAAGCCCAAACAAATCCAGCATCAGTTCTCTGAAGCATTAAACTGTGACTTATTTTGCCAGTCATGTGAAAACAAAGGGTGTATAAAATGCCCAGCCACAACTCCCAAGAAAGTGAATGTTGCAGGCGGTGTATTCGTTGACATGGAAATGGACATGGACTGTTGTTTCCTTTTTACATTTTTTAGTGTTTGATGCTGCATCTCAAGGTCACAGAAACAGGAGCCGTGTTTTTGGAGGAAGATCATCATGAGGAGTGTAATCAGAGGGTCGACTCACAGGTCATCTGCTGTACTGGATTCTCAGTCTTGGCTCCATTCCTACCTCCAGAGATGCTCCTCACTTGTTTGCTTCATTTGCCTTCAGCGGTTCTTCTGACTGCGTGCTTAATCTCACCTGAGGTTTCTTTCTGATGGTTCTTCTGCCAGACATCCTGGATAACATCACACCTCCACAGAGTCATGATAAAGATACTGGAAATCATTACAGTAGATCACAAACATTAGCTGCTAATTGCTGTTATCTCACCTTTTCTGAGGATATCTGCTGTTCTATTGATTATATGTTGGAATGAATAAACCAGCGATTGTACTGGAACACTCTGGACAAATGTCTGTTGGAAGTAAGACTGGATTTGACAAAGACTGTTTGATGCTGTTTGCTTGATTGCATTAGTTTCAGCTTCGTGATTTTTATTAGTAAATGAGCTGCTTGCCGTTGTTATGAGCCAGATCATATTTTTATCCTTGGATGGATGTTGCATGTGTTTTTACATTGTACATTTCAATAATTTAAGCCAGTGATCAAAGAAAAATGAATTTGATTTGCTTCATTAGTGAAGCTTTTTAAAGGACTTTCCCATGTTTTTTGCAAGTTTTAGCTTCTTAACTACAAATGATATATACTTGACCTTTTTGCTGACCATTTTCAAATTCGTGCTGTATAAGTTTAACTGTTCCAGACAGCCATTGGCTTCCATTCATTTCCATATGAAAATCTAATGGCAGACTCTTGAAAGTTGCATCAATGTTGCATAATAAAGCAGCGTAGACTTTTCAAGTTCTTCTGCAATTAAACTGCATTACCAAGTACAGATAATGTGACATGAGTCTGCTAATATATTTTCATATTGTATAGAGATGAATGGAAACAAACGGATCCCTGGAATGGTAGAAAAAGTACATCCAAAAAATCTAAAACACACCAGCATGGCTTCCAAAATGGTTATCTTAATATTAATTTAAAATATTCCTGATTTGCAGGAAATGGGGTAAAACATGCAAAACATTTAGAAAGGTCCAGTCAAAATCCAGGTGGTTATTTCCCATATTATTCTGTAATTTCTTTTTAAAATCATCTCACAACAAATGCGGTTGTGTGCAGTTCATCGAGGGCATGGTGTGGCCATGAGTCTTGCAGTCGGAAGCCACATGAGATCCCTCGCCTATAGTCCCATATGAGAGTCTATTCAGGCTCTGAACTGTATGTTCTTAGCTTATTGTTTCACAGGGGGATTGGTATTTCCTCTGGGCCTGAGGTTGTTGCTGATACAGCATTCATAGTTCATCAGATGGTGTCATATGGAGGCAGATTAGGTCATGTAATAAGGCATTAACATCTTGTAAAAGCACTTTTGTCATTTTCGATTTCATTTCTCTTCTTTTCTCTGCTCTATTTATTTATTAATGGCTCAGAATGACAGGATCGACTGTGGGCTGAGAACAATTTGTGAAATCATGACTTACAAATAGCATCAGAATCAGAATCAGAAATACTTTATTGATCCCCGAGGGGAAACTCTTTCGTTACAGCTGCTCACTATCACGTCAGTGCACACAGGAATAGAAGTACTAATAGAATAGAAATAGAAATAATAATAGAATAGTCCGCAACAAGACCATTATTTCTAGTAAGAAATAAGAGATGTGCAAATCAAAATATAATACACTATAATACAGCTAAGATAAATTAATGAACTAAATTAATAAGCTAATGAACTAAATACAAATGTTTGGAGTTTGGAGATGATATTTTATTTGACATCATATTATTATTATATGATTGTGCACAACTGAGTAATAGTAATGCCTTTCTCTGTGTTTTCCTTAATCATGATCAGAATCAGAATCAGAAATACTTTATTGATCCCCGAGGGGAAACTCTTTTATTTTTATCTAATCATGTAATAATTACCAACCAATTTTTTAAAAGGTCGTCCATGCAGAGATACAGTATTCAGTACGTTCAACAACAACAAATAAAGTAAGAAAACAGGTTAGGAAAAGTTAAAAAAGCTGATTAAACCCAGGCCGATCCCTTATCAGCTTGTACAGCGTGAGAACTTTCTGTGACCCTTTTCCTCATGAGACCGTTTCAATCTCAAACTTTTCTAAATAGTTTGGATTTTAAATATGTGAGCTTTCATCAGGGCATCACGCAGATATTACAGAGGCTCTGTAAATACAAAACATGATATGAACATTACATTGAGAAAAGGGCAAACAGCAAATGACACACCCTGTTGTGCAGGTATGTGTTTTTACTGTGCTGATAGATAGGAATGGCTCCAACTGATAGTGCAGACAGTGTTTGGTAGAGATGAGTCAGTCTGTGAACAGCGAAAAGCAAGACAAAAAGAAAAATGTCCAGAATTTAAATATTTTTTGTTTCTATACAACTTTTAATACAAGAAATGATGCCATAATACTTACATATTCTAATTATTAATATAACTTTTGGAAAATGTATTAAATATCTCAGTTAAGGCATCCTTCATTCTTAAATTGAAATGTGGTACATCTCAACCTCAGTATTTTTTTCAATGCAATTTTTCATAATCTTTCGTATGCTGTGTGTTTTAATCAGTGCGTGTAAAATACAGTCTGTACTGTAGATAGTCAAAAAAAAAATCAAAATTATTTTTAGAAATGATGGTCAATTGAGTAGAGTGAAGGAGAGAGATGGGTGGGCCTTTGTACTAAAAAAACAAACCACAAAGATAAATATATATCATCGTGTAATATGTTGCTATAACCTGAAGTGGAAACAAACTACTTCCTCTCCACCCACATCCCCTTCCCCCCCTAAAAACCCCTCACAGAAATAAAGTCCCAGCGGATCTGATTCTATTGAGAGAAGGAAGGGTGGAGGAATACAGAAAGAGCAACACAGAAAAACATACCTTATCATCTGAGTTAAAAACCAACCCCCTGTTCTGTTTTAATTTGCTTAATTTGATCACAAATTATTAAACAGACAGTACATGCTTTAATTTAATTAATTCAATCTATGCCTTTTTGACAAAAATCATTCACTTTAAATTCATCATTAAATATGAATTGAATATATTAGATCAAATTTAAAGTTAGAACTCAAAGTATCTTCCATTCAAGTGTAAAAACTCTTATGATCGTATTAAATTTAGCAACAAGCTGCTTCCTTCTAGAAATCCTAAAGTCTCTTTCAGTTCTTCACACCTCAGGATAAGATTCATCACTATCACTGGTTAGACTGGGGGTGTGCTGTATGATCAGGCTTTAGTCCAAAAGATCAGTGTGAAGCAACTGTGTCTATAAAATGTCCTTATTTTTTATCACGGACGTCATGCAAAAAGATGCATGTTTACTTAGGATGACACACTTTCTCTAATGAGTAGGGAAATATAATCACTAGCTCTTTTTTTAGTACTTGGTGGTAAAACCTGGCGACTGAGAAACAAATAATAATATATTAATAATTCAAGCTTCAGTCCTTCAAAATCCAATTTGATTTGGCATATTTGCATTAAAGCAGAGCTAAAGTGGGAGTTAATGTGATAATAGAATAGTGGTGATTTGGCCCCTATACATCAAAGGGACCCCTGCTAAATAAATAACCCATAAAGTGTGGCGGTCCCCTGTTGTGGTGGGAGGAAACGGTCTCACACACACAAAAAAAAAAGACTCCAAACTGACTGTGAGACAGTGGCGACAGAGCTCTCAAGCGTGACGTCCTCATCATGTTGCCACAACATTGTCAGAATGTCACAGCTCCTCAACATGTTGCAGATGAAGGGGGTCCGGGCACACTTGGACAATCAATCTGAAAAGCGGGGAAGGATTTGGGGGACATGGGAGAGTGAGCAGTGAACCATTTTGTCAAAGGTAGTGGTGTGGTGCAACAATGGTCGCCTTACAAAGTCTTTCTGCACTTTGAGGTTTCTTTAATATGAAATGAAAAAGAGAAATTTCCATGATTTAAACATTAAAGCAGCACAAACATTTTTAAAATAACAACTGATCAAATGATTACATGTAATGTGAAAAAAGTCGCTTGTAGTGACGAACCTGCAAAGAATAATAACCTGACTTTGCAGATCCCCTCAATCCTACGAACTGTTTTAGGACCTTTCAGGACATTGTTTTGGTTTTACGGCCTGTTTCACTCTCACGCTCTCATCAGCTTTGTTTTCAGCAGCAGCAGGCAGCTGTTTTTAATGAAGAAGCTTTGATAAAACCCCATTTAGCAGCTAAACAGCTAGACATTTTTCTCACAAGCTGGCGGAGAACGCCAGAGAGCTAAAAGGAGAGTGAATATTGGACTTTTCAGGTGGCCAGAAACATGACGCCAAATGAATGCTAACATTGCTCTGTGTCTGCTGGATGTATACTGTACAGCGTTGTGCAAGTTAATCTGGAAATGAAAGTAATCAAGTTTCTTTTCTGATTAGTTTTTTTCAAAAGCAATTAGTTACATTACTAGTTACGTTACTCGCCCCCACCCAAAAAAAACCCAACAGAATAACCTTTTTGGCCCGCTTATGAGTGTGTGGGTATTTTCTCAATGATGCGGTGAAAGGAAGGTGAGTCCACAGTGGAAATAGGTAGCATATCATCCACGATAAACCTAGCGACGAGTTTGTTCAGTTCGTCTCCTCTTATGGTTGATGTTGGACAGGAGAAATCCAACTTCTGTTGTTTAGCTGGAGAAGGACATCCACTGGCACCGGACTCGACAGTAGAAGTTGATGCATTGGTCTCATCACTCGGTGCTTTCTTGATAAGTTTTACCGTGCTGTGCTGCACCTTTCAGGTGTTTTAATAAATTAGATGTGGTTTTCCCCCGCATAGTTCACAATGCACAATAATGTTCTTGCCTTTGACCGAAATAAACTCAAAATAATGACTGTATTTCCAGCTACAGAACGCAAACATTTCGCTCTCCATTAGATTGTTTTGATAGTAATCACCACTCAGGCGCTTACCAGTCAGTAGGTCTCAGGTAAATGACGTTGCGTGGGCAACAGACAGGGATGACGCCTGATGCTAAAAGCTATTTTTCTTTTTACAATCTAGATGATAAAACGCTGAATTCTGTCGGCAACGATATAACGCAGCTGTAACGCAAATTGACCTGGGCCTGTAACTATACTCTAATTACTATTTTCAAAATTATAATGCGTTAAATTACTCCGTTACTAAAAAAGAAATCAAATTACAGTAATGCGTTAGCAAGAACAATGGTACTTTACATGGTAATCAATGTTGTGTTTGTTCTGCTGCCCCAAAGTGGCCAACATTTTTTTATTAATACTGCTTTAACCAAATGTTCTGAATTAACTGTACAAATACCGTCTTCCACTTTTTCTGTTTTGTAACTGTTACTTTTTCAGAAAGAAAAATGTCCCATTCGAATTTTGATGATCAATTCCTGTATGATGGCACTTGGAATTTGAATACAAACTGAATTCTGTATTTCCAGGACTTAAGACACAATTTCTCCCAAAAAAGCATCCTTTCCTCTCAAAAACCATTTTTACATCTTGGGCTAATTTAAAAAAATGCATGTGCATGACCTACGATACAAATGTTGACAGGTCTAATTGAGGTCAAACATATGTAGGTGCCTGTCCTCTGCCACTGTTTGGGTGTGTCTAACAGTCAATGGCACAAAGACAGACATGCTCTAATAACTCAGACTGAACTCTAATTAGATCCTAGCGTTGGTGGGTCTCCATTTGGTTAGACTGAGTCCCTCCCTCTTGTCTGGATTGACAGAAGGACCTCTAACTGCTCGCTTTTGGATCTCATGGCCCTGATGCATCATGGTCCATCCACTAAGAACTTTCATCTATTCTAGTTCCACTGAGGCCTTCAAACAGGACTGGCAACCCTCCATTTACAGTATGATGCACACTATGATCAGTTGAGCTGACGTTCACAAACCACACTCCATCTTTTTGCAGTCATCTGCAGCTTTCCCATGCTGCCACGTTACGTGTCCACTCCCAGTGTTAACGCCAGGCGCCCTGGTTGCCAAGGCGCTAACAAGGTGTACAAAGCACTGCTGCCAGGATCGTGTGGGATTGTTTTGTTTCTCTGACTTAAGATTGAAAGAAAAAGAAGTGCTGTCATGGCTTTGGTACTCTGGCAGAGAGGTGAGAGGCTGGCCTGTCACTCTGGATTACTTCTGTCTCAGCAGGGCTTTGATGTGCACTGACAGCCTCAGATAACGTTTACAAGTTGGAGGAACATACGCTTCCTCTCTATGTTTGGATTGGCTGCCATGGACAGGACACAGATTCAACTGGCAAGAGCATTTGCGAGCATTTCAACTTTTCCAGGAGGAAAAAACAACTATTGCGACTAAAGCTTATTGTCTGTGTGAGCTATGTACATGTTTTAGCTTGAGAGATGGAAGTGGCTATAAGAGCAACATTAAGTCCTTTTAACTCACAACATTGCAGTTTATTGTATTATTCCCTCTCTGCAGGCAGCCCAGACTCAGTTTGTTCAGGCACACATGATGCATGTACATTCAGATGGATTTATGAATGGTATGTGAGAAAGGCTTTTTCCATTCATAAAAGTCTCTGTGTCCTGCCCTGTGTGTCTGAGTGTCTTTTTTTTTTTTGCATCAACATTCTTTGCAGTTTGCATTCCTGTTTGTAACCAGGCAATGGAGTGTGTGTGTGTGTGTGTGTGTGTGTGTGTGTGTGTGTGTGTGTGTGTGTGTGTGTGTGTGTGTGTGTGTGTGTGTGTGTCAGGCTGAATGGAACACACCAAACTGGATAGACAAGGTTGTAGCAGCAGAAGCACGCGATGCTCTGTAATCTTCAGACTCCTGCAGGCACACATGTATGCATGCAAACACACCTGCTGGGAGATTTGCTCTGCAGCCTCAAACACATTCAAATGCCTCAGAAATGTCCTCTGCGAGTGTGTAGATTTTTGGGTTGAATATTTTTAAAGATCAGCAATTAAAATGCATTTATGTTGCATTGATTTTTTGTCAATACTATGAGCTGACTGTTTTCCAACCATTCATAGACTATGTATGATTTATGAATAGAAGGACTTGGCCTTGGCTGCTCAGTAGATGGGAGAAGATGAGGGTGTTCAGAGGTAAGATGAGCTGTCGACGAGTTATTGTTGCAGCGCAACCATCACGTGTGGTGGCTCTGCCCTGACAACTCTCTGTTGCACCGTCTTCTCACGAAAAAAACGAGCGAGGGAGGGGAGGATTTGCAGCGCAGTGCAATATCTAATGAAGAATCTCTCAGAAGTAGCTATTAGAGTCTTTTACATCAGATAAACGGTGAGCTTGCGTGGATACCAAGAGTTTGCTGAAAGCCTTAGAAGAGCTCAACTCGGTGGGACAGAGCTGGAGGGGTGACAGTACAACAGAAAAATGAGCTGAATGCTTACTGAGAGCATGTTTCAATGAGTCAAAGCAGCATCATATATCAAAGTGAATGTACAGTAGACAATGAATGAAACAAGGTTTGAAATGACACTCACCAGACAATAGCATCAATATTTGCAGATTTTTCAAAACCCCAAATTACATACGATGACAACGTTCTTACAGTCGATGAAAAGTCAAATCAATTTTATTTATACAGCTTAAAGTCACAAGGGACCCTCGATAACAGGATGAGAAAAAACACTTTAATAATAAAAAAGGAAGAGCAACAGAAAAGGAATCTATCTTCCATGTGCAGAGTAGACAGAACAATATAACAATAGTGAAATGACAAGAAACTGAATGACAATATGAGGCAAATTTAAGTGCAAACATGCAGTATATGAAGAACTTCCTCTCTACCACGTGGAAAGACAACAGACTACACATACACAAAAGTGGCAAAACTCAATAAATAACTAGGCAAACACTAATTGTAGGCCTGTGACAAGACGAGAGCTCTGGTTTCTTGAAAGGAAGCCACACACCCATCCACCATTGAGCGATGCAGAACCGTCCAATATGAACGGAATTACTATGGATACTGGGCTGACATGATAATGCCTTGTGTGTCATTAATGATTATTCCCAAAAATGTAGTTTTTGTTTAATTTTGCTGTTTCTAGTAGCTTGACTTCAAAAGTCGATGCCCCTGGGAGACAGAACCTGCTGTTACTAGTTTTCATGGGGAAAATATTTGTTGACTTCTTTTATTTCTCTGCTGGGTTTACATCACTGTTAACCATAAGTTAACCACCAGCCTCATTTAATTTCCAATCTGTGCTTCATTGAGAGCCGCCACTTAAGTGTAATTTCTTTAATCAAGGCCTTTTCAGTGATACTTGAGCCAGGCCTCCTCCTACAGTATAGTACAACTGAAATAAGTGTAATTACCAGACTGCTGATTGTGGCATTGACAGCTTCTCATTGTGTTGTGTAAGCCCTGCCAGTCCTTCTTGGCGTTGACATGTGTGTGCTGAATTTAACACAGAACTTAGTGACAGACCTTTGTTTTCATATGTTTACTCGTTGCTAATTGATTGTCAACATCTACTACTTTCCTTCCTCCACCACAGGTAAAAATATAACACATAAGACCACATAAGAAAACATAGAACATGCAATAAAGTCAAAGGTCATATATGCAGAATTCATCAAAAAGCACAATGAAGTTAATTTTACATCAATACTCAATATGTACAGGACATTATTTTATTGCAAAACTCAATTATCTTGTTAACCAATAGGTTCGAGTAGAGCTCACTTAAGCATAACGTGCCTCTACCTTCATACAACAATGTCATCACCATGGATTGTATGTTTTTACAAGCATTTAGGTGTATTAAAGCAATCTCTGTCCCACCCTTGGAAATAAAGCAATGCATCTCAACTGGAACCTGGTGTGAAAGAAAAAGAAAGCTCCTGGGTAATGGTGGTAAAATAAAAAATCAATGTGTGTCACGGTCTGCATATCCACCCCCATGCAGCAGTTGACATATTTCCTAAAAAGTGATTGTCTACCTGTGCAGTACGTGATATTGCCACATTTCTATTTTTAACACTTATGTGTTCGCTGGTGGCTGCCATTGTGTTTGCACAGTTGGCTCAGTTTTGTCGCTTTGATGTTTGGTTGGAAAATAACCGTCAGGCCAGGTACAGTAAACAACAATGTGGTGCCATTTTGTCTGTCTCTTTTTATCAAACCATTTACAGCTTCCTGGTTTTGGATTTAGGGGGAGGGGAAAAAAACCTTTTACCCTACCTTCTAAATGACTTTTTATATAATTTCCAATTCTGTTGAAGTCAAAAGCACCAAGGGAATGTGTGTGTTCATCCGTATCCATGGGTGTATCAACACTGGTATTAGTAAAAGGCTGTATTTGACCAGAAAGAAGGCTGCAATATACAACAGGAGATACAGTGTGACCTAATCAACCTAATCAGAGGCATTTAAAGATAAAAGATGCTAAGTCTTATTAGCTGCCAAAGAAACCTGCTGCCTAGGTCATTTTGACTAAAAGAGATCACCTGTGGTTTGTTGAGGACATTCATAAGACTGCAGGTGTAATAATGCAAGAAAGCCATGGTGACTCAACCTGATACAACATACATATTTACTGTATAACACACAGGCACAATGTCATGAGAAAGATAATCCAGTGGCAGGATTAGGCAATAAGACCCAACAATTATCTGTGCTACAAGCACGCTGTTCCCCCTGCAAGCAAGTTTGAGTCACTAACATCATTCCAGGAATGTAACCATAGTCTGGGTCATCATTAGCTTACTAGCACACCATACCAGCCTGTACAAACCCAAGTCCCAACACATCATTACCAGCTTACTCACTATTCCTTAGTCATGGAAAATGAAGTCCTAAAATCATTTTCAACATGTACTTTATGTACCCTGAGGTTACACCACTCACACCAACACAGGCAGGAATTGTCAGAAATCCCAGTCATTGCTAATGTCGATGCTGGCTGAATGGCAGTGTGTTACTCCACAGGTTGATTTCTTGTTCTTATACACCTATTTCATAATTAGACTAAACTAGGTCACATGAAAAGAAAATGTTTTGTACAGAATTTTCTAAACTCAAAAAAGAAAGCGGAGGTGCTTGTGCTATCACCTGTCAGGGATGATAAAATGTCACAGTTAGCGAGCTATGCTAACATTAGCTAACGACTAGGTTAATTTTACCTACTTACTTTTATTACACACTAAACTTGCTTTTATTTAAAGCAGTAATAACTGATATTTCTTTACCACTTGTGAGCAGAGGAAGAAACTGTACACAGAACATATTAAGTCCTGACATCACTCCCGGGCTAGTCTTGCATAGCCAGACCTATCTCCACACTTCATTTCAGCGTTGTGCCAGCGCTGGGGAAAGGTCTGGCTGAACCATGGATGTATAATAAGACCTGGATATGGCGATCAGCCTTGCTCCCAATTTTTTCCGGAGGCCACTCACGGTATTGCAGTGAAAAATTCCCCTGTGGCCCAAAATGTATTTTCCCCATAGGCCACCATTATAAAAGAGACGTCTGTTGACAGGACACCTAAAACTGTAAACAAGGTCAATTATGACTCTTTCTATTGTGAATTTTTGATCCATGGAGGTTTTATATTTGTAAAACTTTCCTCAAGCCGAGAAAAGTGATTAAAAAAAATCTGTGACGTCATCACAAGGTAAAGTCTATGGGTCGAAACACTACTGTGCATATTCAGTGGGCCTCATACCCCGGAAGTAAACCCGGGCCTGGACCCGGTACCTGCCGGCGCCAGTGCTGGCCTGTTCCGCCACGCTGGTGAGCCGGCTGGAGCTCTGTCAAGTAACCAGTCTCATAGACAAGCGGCTTTTATTTCCCTGTTGATGGATGGTTTAAATATCACAACATAAATGTCACGTTATAAAATTAATAAAATTAACCAGTGGTTATCTGCCTTGTTGTCTTGTGGGGTGTTTTGACAGTGATTCAAGTCTCTTTCCCACAGCGAAACAGCTGAGAGAAGCTCCCCAAACTGGCGCGACCGCAGGCGAGCTCACATTATTGTTCCCGCTTGTTGCATCTACTGGAACTAAGATAATGTGACGCCAAAGCAAAAGCTCTCAGCGGGGTCTGTGAGCGGGCTGGCCGTCTGGCAAAGCTAACATAGCGGTCAGTAACCAGAATGTTCTAAAACCTTTTGCCTCCTGACTGGACAGTTTGACATCGTCTGATTGGATGGTTCAATGGGCAACTTGCTGATTGGCTAGTCAGCTCAGGTGTAAAAACAGGGTCATAATTCGTGCTTGTAACTCGTAGCTTGTAACTTCAGTGTCACATACGCATGTAGGAAATTTGTGTGCCCATCTCTCAGACTTTGTGAAACCTCTCTGTTGAAAATATTCCTGCACAAATTTTAATTACACATACACAATCTATTTCTACAGCTGCAAAACTTGTTTTTATTACACATTCACAAACTTGAATTTGTGAGAAAACGTTTTTTTCACATGCACACAAAAGGTGCTATACAACACCGGGCTGGCTGTGAAATCATTAGTCAACATCATTTCACAAGCTTAAAATATTAATGATCCTTATTTGCTTCCATAGTAATGCAATTTTCTGCAATCTTTTAATTAATTAATTAATTAAATTTCTTTGAAACACACTAGACTTGACATCTACAGTGTTTTTTGAGTTTGCCACCCTGTCATATCTAATCTTTTTATTTTATTTCTATTATGTCCTATTTTTATCATCCCCCACTACTTTATGCATTCCTATAAGACTTGTTGCGCACTCTGCTTCAAGGACTACCTTCTGTAATAGTTTATTATTGTTACCATCTTGTGATGTGCAAGCTCAGTGAGCCATAGCAGGGCTGATCATCTGATCTACCACAGCCATGTAACAGCAGATAAAAACTGCACCTCTACCCACATCATGGACAGACTCTACAGAGACACAGGTGAACCTGTCCTCAGAGCACAGGTTACTGATGAGAAGAGGAGGTCTCCTTTTTGTCCATTGGTGCTGCCATGCCATGCTGATAACAAAGGTTCCCTTGAGCCTCTGCGGGCCAGGTCAGAGGTCCCGTTCCCCTCAGCCAGGTGAGATAAAAGACGAGTCCGGCTATCAGTCTCCCTGGGGGCCGTCTGTCACCAGCCCTTATCAGCATCTTGGATCCTACTTTATGAAAGAGCCCAGAAAAAAGACCCCCCGTATGTTCAGTGTGGAATGTAATTCACCGGCACTGCCGAACCTCTTTGATTATTTCCACTGAGTCATTAGACGTAAAAGTATCCTTAAAATGTTTACTTGTCTTCCCTTTATGCGCTGTAGATCTAAATTTGATGTCATTCATACATTCTCACTCTATACTATGCAGTGTTTGCAGTGGTGTGTTAATGGGAACTGGTTAGTATAGTTTGGAGCATGCTTGCTTCCATTGCCGTGGAAACAAAATCCTCTTGATCCAATTATGTAATGACATAAGTCACTGCTAAAAGAAGAAATCTTTGCAGACTTTTCCAACTCCCTGAGGCAAAGGATGCATGAGAAACACGACTCCATGCAAAGCACTCCAAATTACCACAACCATCATATTAGTAATGTGTGCCATTATGTAGTTTGTATACACATCTATGAACCCAAAATGTAAACATCATGAAACAAAACAAAGGCAAATGAATATTTTAAAAACAGAGATTGGATTTTCATGAATCAATCTCACAGCTTATATCAGTCTGATATAAACAACTAATAATATGGCGCTTTTATCTTCATTGAATTACATTGTATCGGTCTTCTGCTTGAGAATTTAATTTGTGTCTCATTATTCATTACAACTACGATTTGTCCAATAAACCGTAAAGTCGTAAAGCTTATTATTATCTCACAAATTTAGTTCAATTTCATTAATAGAAGTGCGGGGAAGATTCATCCTTATGGGTTTACATCTCCCTCCAATACAAGAAACATGTGCATCTGTCATTAAATGCTCTTTCTATTGATCCATTAATCTGTTTTTGGAGGAGAATATTGCCAGTTGTGAGAATAGTAGCATGTACCACATTATGTCACAAATATCTAGCACCATGAACAGAAACTGAGCTGTTCATTAGATACAGGAAGTGTGTCAGCATGGGAACTACTACACATCTGTATCACCTTCTGTACCTGCAAAGATTTATGTAACTAAATGTGGGTCATAACAGTAAGCAGACATAGGGTATTTTTCTTCACTTCAGTTTGTTAAATGTATACAGAGAGAAGATACTGAGAAGCAAAATGGGCATTAACAGGAACAGATCACTGACTGTTCCTTTAAATTTCTGCTGTGAAGTACTCGTTCATACTAAGAAGTTTTCTTCTTCTTGACATTTATGCCAAAGTCATATGTTGGAGGTAATGATCTCACACTGAACCCATATACAAGGACGGGCAGAATGACACACAGAATCCATATGAAGTCACGTCTCCTCCACGTCAACACCAGACCCTCCATCTGGAAGCCTCTTTTAAAGCTCTGCAATTGACACTGGACATGTCATGTCATCAACACTCCTCCCTGATGAAGGAAAAAAACCTTCAAATGGAAAGTGTCAGCACCCGGTGCAGTCAGAGTCAAGCAGCTACCATCTGTTCTCTCCACTCCCTGCATGTCTGCATCGCACATCATGATCCAATCAGGGAATGCAAGGAAAGGGGGACTTGATTGGTTTGTTTTCTCATCCTTGAGCAGAACCCTGCAGAAATATTCAGTGTAAACCAAGGGCAGATGGCAGGGTATAAACAAGGAAAGTAAGGTGCAAGAGAAGAAAAAGTGATGTATCAGTGTATTGCAGCTATTCATGTGGCCATCTAGACCAGTGGTTCAAAACCCTTTTGGCTTGTGTCCCCTTAGAACACCCATTGTCACAGGTTTAATAGAATTGTATGTATTAAGCAAGTGATTTTTCCCTTCTCAGATTGTTAAATCTGAAATATTTCTTTTGGTAATACTCCATAAATTCCCAATAAGTTACTTTCATACGAAGTTTCCTGTAAAGAACCATAGAATGTGGCACTAATTATAAGTAAAATAGAGACATTTTTCAATTGGTACACTTCCAATTAATTAATTACAATTCTAAGAAGTTTGACATTTAGATGAGAAGATCGATACCACACCGCATCACATGTATGGTAAATATGCAGCTACAGCCAGCAGCTGGTTAGCTTAGCTTAGCATAAAGACTGGACATAGGGGGAAACAGCTAGCCTGGCTTGGTCCAGAGGTAAAAAAAAGAAGTATGAAAACAACACATTGGGGTGTTACGGGGTGTTCCTGGAGCCTCCGCTGACTGCCTGGCAACTTTGCAGTCACAACTGGTCCAGGAAGTTGCGACGCATGGCCAAGAAACCGTCCGGCACATTGTCAAGATCTCTCACAAACAAGATATAATGTTTTAATTTGTGAGCTTAAGAGGTGCTGGTAGGAAGGATTTGTTTCTGTAGCTGTTTCCCCCGGTTACCAGTCTTTATGCTAAGGTAAGTTTTTGGGCTGCTGGTGGAGTGGTGTTGATCTTCTTATCTCAACTCTCTGCAATAAAGTGAATAAGCGTATTTCCCAAAATGTCAAACTATACCTTTGATCGCTTAGCTAGCACAACACCTAAATTCTTTTAGTCAGCAAATCAGCTGAACATACAAAAAGTAGCAATTAGTAACAATTCAACATGTGAAAAATTATGTTTGCAATAATAACATATATTTATATAATGAAATATGAATAAATATTTACTTGGCTTGAAATGGAGAAGGTTCCTCTGGAAATCTTTTTTTAAACTCAACAAAACTACTGAGCTAACTAAAATAACAGCCTCAGAGCATGGTCTCTGTTTTCCTTGTAATCAATCCCAAATTACAAAATTCTTTTCAGGAAACTTGTAAGAAATTATTAAGAAATAATAGTCCCATAAAATAAAGCATTACCAAATTTTAGAGGCCTGAAGGGGTTAAACTATCCAGTACTTCACACAAAATTAGCACTAATTACAGAAAGCCTGAAAAAAGAAACAGAATTTTGTATGGATGAACATATTTCCGGTTGCATCCTATCCCATTAATCATCTAGTGACCCCTCAGATTTGTCTTGCGACCCCTTTGGGGGTGCCGACCCCGAGGTTGGGAGCCACTGGTCATGATTCTGTAATCTGAGACATTTTGTGAGTTTTTTTTTGAGGACAGATATGCTCTAACTTTTTATGAGTAATCATCTGACACTTGATGTTGTCAATTGGTTGAAACTTCTCCACTTTAAATGTCCCTCTAGGGTTTTTCCAAGGCAAATGTTGTGTACAAACCTATGATGTCAGAGTTTCAAAATCAAACAGGGAAGTAGCTGCAGATTTGTTTACAAAATTCAGATGACACTTGTTTTCCACAAAGTTGACTGTGTTTCTGGTATTGAATTAAAATTCAGTACCTTTTCTTTCAGCCTCAAGTGAACTCACTGTGTGCTACAACAACGCAGGTCTTTTACAGTATTTTTGTAGTTTCAGCCATTATTTGTATTGATCAAAACTATAAAACAAGACCCAATACCTTTCCTTTAAGTGTACCTATAGGTGTCAATTTAACCATGCTGAATCTCAAAAACCTGATTACATTGCTTTTCACAGTCTACAGTATTGGTAACAGCAAGTTGTGTCTGTGTTGTGGTTTGCCTTGCGTGTGTCAGAGAGAAGCATCAAAGCCTCTGATACACCTTGTCCAGTCACCTGTCTCAGCCTGTCCCATCTTGTCCTCGTCCAGTCAGCCTGAAAATTGCACCTTTGGGATACAGTGACGTGATGCAGAATGTGTAGTATAACTCCTCTGGTTTAGCAGAGCTTCATCACACACGCATACATACACTCATATTGATTTACTCCGGGCTACTCATATCTCATCGTGAGTCAGCTCGAAAAGAAAGTCATCCTCAAACAGTCTGTTCAATCCGTGTGTTTCGCTGATTCTCCTAGTTTCTTTATGAACTTTACAAAACGTATTATCTCTGATTCCTTCCACTTCCACTCCTCCCAAACTGTATCCAAAATGTATCATCAAGCAATAAATAGAAAACGGGCAAAAAGTTGATAAATGTGTTGAGATTCCTGGCTTTTAAAACTCACTTTAACAGACAATAGTGCTTTTTAAGCTATACAAGCAAAATCATTGTCATTGATGCAGTATTTTATATAATAATTTATTGTATCTTTAACAGACATTTCTGTCAGATCACACCACCTCTCTTGTAAAAATGTGACATTATAATTAGTGTCAGTGACATGCCAACAGAGGAGTGCCAAAGAACTGTTAAGGATGTTGCGACAGAAATTAGAGTCATGGAGTGCGTTTTCACATCCTGATGTCTTTATGTGATTTATTTCCCGCTAAAGCAGACACTGTAGTTACAATGAAGGGAGTAATCATTCAGGAGTGTCGGGAGTCAACAGCAGTTTTGTTTCAAGTGAAGCAGAGGGGTGTGATTCTTCAGAAATCTGTGATTTTTCTCATCTTTATTATTTATTTCATTTTTTTTTAGAATTTCCATTTAACAATGAATGGCAATAAATTACACAATGTGTACACAACTATTTAAATTTTATAGAAATAGCCATCCCTTTTACTTTGTAGAAATAGCATATTTAGGCTATTAAAGGCTATTTAAAGAGTTTCCCCTCAGGGATCAATAAAGTATTTCTGATATAGTATGACATGGGAAATTAAGTAACTAGATTAAAAAATGAATGAAACAAATTCATTTCATTTTTACTTTTTTATCTGACTTTTTTTTAAATCGCCAAGACGCATATTCTATAGTGTTGAAAACTGAGAGAGGTTCTCTGCAAGTCTGTACCTCAAACATATTCAGCTTCTGTCTTATTGACACATTTGATGGTGTATTGTTCTCCCTCTTTGTTTAGGTTCATGTGTGTATTTTCATTTATCTCTCACACTAAGCTTTATGTCCAGTGGAGGCCACTCCAGTGGTTTTACTGCTCAGCCTGTGGGCTGTTCAGCAGAAAGCCTGTGTTACAAACTGGAGGTCTTGGGTTTGAAAGAAGTGGGTATTTAGGGGGCAGGAAGGGTCCAATGAAAGATGCTGTTGTGTTGCATTATGGAAATTGTAGGATCCAGTGTTTTTGGAGCTTCACCCATACTAGAGACTAAAAGTCAGGATATTTCAGCTGCTGCTGCTTTGGTTTTGACCTTTTTTATGATTATTGTTTGGGGGATTTTGCCTTTATTGAGGCAGTAGAGCTTGACAGGAAACATGTGGATAGAGAGAGCAGGGGGATGACATGCAATAAATGTCCCTTGCCTGAATTTGACAAATTAAATGATTAATTTGCAGTGGTGTTCACACTCACCATGTGCAAATGAACTTGTGTAGAAGACTGATGCCACACTAATTTTAACTCCAACCTCAACCTTAACCAAAAACCAAGTCTTAACCCTAAAATTTTCATCTCCAAATTAGAGACGGGACCCCAAAATGCATCTGTGTGAAAAGATTTTTGTACCCATAGTATGAGCAGTACAAGTTCACACACATTCCCCTCTGCTTATTGATTTTGCTGTGTCCTAGCCAGGACTGGATTGGGACTGAATGATCTTCCATGGTCCAGGCTCTCAGGGCTATACTCCAGTGACCACACATAGTTTGTCTCCCTCCCTGCTGCTGCGCTGGTTCAGTGGCCGGTCAGGAGAACTCAGGTGTATCAGCAGACGGGGGCTACTGGAAGCCCTGGCAACCTGCCAGACAACTATGGGAGGTCCTGTCTTTTCATAAGGAACACTCAGCGCAGCCCCACTTTGAATGATGCAAAATATATAATATTTGTGCACAAAAGCCCACTAAAAAAATGGCCAATTTATGTTGATGTACATTTTTTTCAGACTCAAAGAGTAGCCACCATTGACACAACTGCAGCACAAAAGCAGATGCAAAATGACTGATTGACAATTTGACAATGATACTGAAATCTATAGACAGGATGCTGCTGCTGCTGCCTAACACACAGTTTGCATAAACTTTGCAGAAAAGCATATCGCTCCTTGATCATGGAGCGTTGCATAACCACCTGAAGAGGCACCATCCTGCCCCAGATCATGTTGTTTTTGTTTGTGTGTACGTGCAGGTTGCCAGACTCCCCTTGTTACCATGACAAGTATCATTAGACACACCAGAGTTTCTCCATTTAGACTGTACTTCATACATTCCCCTGGCCCCGATAAAATCTCACATCTATGTGTGTGTTTGTCTCAGATGCAAGGCTTGATGGGAGCACCTTGACAAAGAAGGGACAGCTGAGTTCCAGTTATCGCTTTCCTTTCTATCGCAGCAGCATTGTAACCATATTTGATCCAAATCTTTCAGATCTGAAGAATGTTCAATATTTTGCTTAATTATTGTAGATAATGGATTTGGTGTCACCCGGTCAAGAGTGGCACCGATGAGCTGTATCTGTGTGAGATATGTGGGGTGTCATGAGCTCAGGACATGCTAATAAAACTGAGGGCTTCTCTTTAAATGACCTGCCATTTAGTAAAATCCAGGAGCAGAAATCTAAAAGAGCTTAAATCCTTTGAATCCCAGGTAACAAGCCTAAAGACTCACCTGTCCCTCTGGCTTACCATAGTCCTATCCAGGCCTGACCCAGAATTTGTCATGAAAGAGGAGCAGACCTATATAAACATATACACACCCACAGAGGCACCCTCAGATCAGAAACCCCGCTGGCCCAGATGAAAGCCCCAGTTATAAAGAACCAAGGGAAGGTCACACGAACATAATCGGTGAAGTCTTTTAACTGAAGGAAAAACAGGGCAGATCAAATACTCAAATGTTATCTTCCTGCCCTGGAGAGGCTATCAGGTGTTTGGTGGAATAACACCCTTAATAATTGGCCTTTGCGGGGGATTCGTGCCCAGCGAAGAGATTGCGTGTGACTATGTGCAGCCACAGCCACCCACACAGATAAAAGAGGAATGGTGTCGTGCAGACAAAGACACCAGACCTCACCGGTCCTTCAGATGCCTCCACTTAGAGTCACACACAGCCTGTTAGGGAAGTCATTTGCTTCTTTTTATTCCTCCACATGAGAGGGGAAATTCCATCTTCACACTTGTAAGTTCGCTCTTCACGCATCCACTGTTTATGTTTCTCTTCTCTTTTTAAGGTTAAGGGTAATAAAAAGAAATGGTTCTGATTGCAGCTGATTTGCTGCATGTCTATCATTTAAACAAACATATTCCTCCTTCGCATGCAAGCGGCAGGTGCTGTTTGTTCTGATAGATAATAGCAGGTTAGTCCTCTCACACCATTTCGTGATTTATAGTTTATCTTTGGCATTTTTTTGTCCAAGGTAATTGAAATAATTAGGTCAGGTTTCTCTTAAAGACACAAGCACCTGAGCTGCAATCATAATACTCTCAGGTAATGTGAGAAAGGATTGTTGTGATTTCTGATTGAGTTTGAGAGAGCAACAGGCCTGCACACTGTTGCGTGTGAACCTCTGGCCCATTGCCAGATGAGAAAGCGAGCTAAAGGACAGGTTGCATAAGAATTGAGGTATGTTTTGAGTGTGTGTCACGGAATATGTGTTTAAATTGGCAATATTCATGGTCAAGAGTCACGTAGGGCTTTTAATTAGACAAGTGATGACACTGATTGTTTCCCTCACATTTTGATATGATCACCTCTCTAAGAATTATTTTGCAGTGTCATACTATTTAAGCAGGCTCTGGCCACAGTTCAGTCACCACCAAATGGAAAACTTGTCTACAGTGGAAAATGGTGTGTGGTGTCTGAAACACAGTGTAATAATAATAAAGAGTCAAATAAGGCAAAATGCTCCATTTTGTCCATTTCTGCTAAATAAATAATTGCTTAGTCACAGTGTGTCATGTGCCTGTAGTCCTCTGTAAAAGTACAATACAATAATCTAAAATCTAAATAAATTTACAATCACTCATTATATGATATGGCCTATATAATCAATCAATAACATGTGCTCTAGTGACTCTTCAGTAACCTTAGAATTTGGCGAGGTTTTGTATTTTAAAACAGTAACATTTGGACATCTGTAGTATCCTTTACTAATTCATTTGTAGTTTTTTGTAAGATTCTGCAGCATGCCCACATTTCATTTAAATGACACACAAAAGGTTTAAATCAAATGCATTTTAATGATTTATTATAATTGGAGCAGCTGAGATCAGTGCTAGGTCAGTGTGGAGAGCTCATTGAGAATCTTGTGAACTGCTGCAAACTCTATTTTTATTCATTGGCGTCCTCTAGCGGATGAAACCTGCAAGTACTGGAACATGTTTCACAACTACAACTCCTATCGTGCAATTCAGCCGGCAGCACTTCCGCAATTAAACGACGACGAGTATTTTGGTGTAAACGTGTATTAACAGTGTGCTCTGATAATGGACGGTAAACGTGTTAAAGCAGTATTGTTTGACCTGGACAACACGCTCATTGAAACAAGTCGGGCAGGTGGAGTGGCGATGCTAAAGGTGATAAAGTGTGGATACTCCTCATGTAGCTAGCATTTAAGGTTCACTTCCATATTTGTAACGTCAGCCTAACGTAGCCCAAGTGTTAAATGAACTAAATTAAAAGGGTGTGGACTACTGGTGACAGTAAATGTCATGTAGTCTATTTAATTCAGGTTGTTTTAATGGCTATGTTAAGCGATAATTGAGCTAAATTGGGTGTTTTGAACGGATTGGTTACAGCCGGCAGTTTCAGTTCTGATTGGCTGAGTCGCGTTCATAGGTGCTGGGAGGTAAAATAAATCCAGTTCAGCTAGCTAATTTAAAAACATTTTATTTCGCCTGAAAATATAATTTCACTGGCGTCCATTTATACGCTCTTACTTAAGACTTTCTTGGTTTTTATAATGGTGTGTTACTGTTGCCAGTGGTGGAAAGTAACTTAAGTACATTCACTCAAGTACTGTATTTCGCTACTTTTTTTGAGGTACTTGTACTTAAAGCCCACACGGTCCATCAACACCTCCTCCCAGTACTGTGTGGGCGGTTACACACTGTGATTGATTGACATAGCAGACGTTTGATGATTTGTGATAGCAGGAAAAGCACAGGTATTACTAATTAATTAACTAATTAATGATGGCTTCATTTTATTCAAGTGCCCCAGTCATGCAGTGATGGAAAGTGACGTGAAGTACAATTACTCAAGGATTGTATTTGAGGTATTTGTAATTTACTTGAGAATTTCCATTTTCTGCTACTTTATTCATCTACTTTTCTACATTTCGAGCCAAATATTGTTTTACTCCACTGCATTTATCTGATAGCTATAGTTACTTTGCAAATTAACATTTTACATACAAACATATGATCAGTGCATAAAATATGCATTGTTACAGATTAAACTGCTCAACAGTATATAAGATCATTAAAATTATACCCACCTCCACCAGCTACAGCATTAAAATTATTCTTACATGTTATGCATCAGTTATAATAATCCAATAATATGATATATAATAATACATAACAGTATCTGCATAGTAAGTACTTTTACTTCTCATACTTTAAGTACATTTTGTTGATATAACTTCTAACATTGTTGTATTGCTACTTTAGTCTAGGATTGAAATACCACTGCAGCCGTGACAGTGGTCCAGCATGCACAACACCAGGACCCTGAAACTGAAGCAGCTAAATGGAATTCAGTCACTATAGGTTTTATTATTTACACCTGTGCTTTTCATACCGTGACATGTCAAAACGTCACGTGTGAATAAGGCCGATCCACCTCACTCACTCTCTTATTAGTTTTGTTTGCACCTGTTAGGGCAGGGCAACTCACACCTTTATGATTCATTTTAGTACGTGAGCTCGTATAATTCCCATCAGAGCTCTGCCCAACTTCAACATGAACAAAGGTGCAGTCAGCCAGGATAAATAAAAGCGCCTGTGTGTGCACGGCCTTTAAGTGTTTCCTTTTGATGCCACTTACGATCCCTGCTTTACCTCCCTAACAGTTCAGAGGGAAATGTTGAAACTTTTATTACACTACTTTTATTTGACACCCATTGTTTTTTTTTTTACCCAATAGTAAAGTAGCTGAATTTGCTTCCCACTGACAAATATTAATATTAAACATTAAAATGCTGCTCCAATCCAATAATATACTACTGTATTATAATATAACAACCTGAAAAGAGCCATCCTGCGTAATGAATTTTTACTTTTGATACTTTAATTATATTTTGTTGATAATACTTACACAGTATGACTTGAGTAAAATTATTAATGTTGGACTTTTACTTGTAGTGGAGTTTTTAGATTGTGGTATTGCTACTTTTAGTGGGAGATCTGAATAGCTCTCCTCAGGGCTGTAGTCAGGATTTCAGAGGAGGTCATGCATCTTGGATGAGGTTTATATACTGTATATGAAAAGTACTTTTTGCCTGGTTTGGTTAGAAAAATGACTAACCAGCAGCCTTCTGGTTATATATATATATATATATATATATATATATATATATATATATATGTATATATATATATTTTTTAAGACACGTCTAAAAAAAAGTGAGTAAATGTCCTGTTTTTTTATTGCAAAACATGCAGGCATAGATATGAAGAAACTATGTGTATATGCTGATGTGTATACATTGTTAATTTTATTCTTTAATTAAATATGTGCCCGTTGTCTTTAACAAGATCTGACATAGTGGAATTTATATTTAAGATTTATATTTACACATAGTAACAGGTTGCTAAAACCCCCACATCCACCAAAATAAGTCCTCAGCTGTGCCTACGACCGTGCTTCTCCTACCACTGACTGTTGTATTGCACTTAAGCATAACCCTCTGAAACAATCTCGACGTTGAGCTCTTATGGTTTATTGCTGAATTAGATATTCATGTTTTAATTTTATGAGGTTGTCTGTTGTGCTTGAATCTTACAGACCAGTGAGCTTTTGAAGACCACACTGGCCCTTGATGACGTGACTGTCAGCAGCATTTGTGACAAGTTCAAGCAGAAGCTTTTCCATGAGAGTTTTGACCCCTCAGCTGGCAGATCCATTGACGAGGTCCGTGTGGGTCACTGGGAGGACAGCATCCAGGAGGCTGTGGGCGGTTGTTCCAAACCCTCTCTGGCAGCTCAGTGCTACTACCTGTGGAAAAATAGTCGCCTGGAGGTTCTCAGTCTGTCCCCTGAAATATGCAACCTCCTGAAACAGCTCCGCAGCAGATACAAGCTGCTGCTGCTGACCAACGGGGAAGCTCAGACCCAGAGAGAGAAAGTGGATGCAGTCAGATGTGAGGAGTTCTTCGATGCCATCGTGATTGGGGGAGAACATGCAGAGCAGAAACCATTCCTCTCCATCTTCACTTTGTGTTTCAACATGCTGGAGGTGGAGGCCCAGGACTGTGTCATGGTGGGAGACTCTCTGGACACAGATATTCAGGGGGGCTTTGATGCCGGAGTACGGGCTACAGTTTGGATCAGCAGTGCAGGAGGCGCTGTGCCAGATGCTTCAGTGAAACCAGACTACACTATCCCTACTGTGCTGGACCTGCCAGATATTCTGGCACAACTGAAATGAGGACAACTGGTGATTGCAACCGTATGTGAAACAAGTGAATGAGGAGGACTGTCACTTCAAGTGAGATTTGGTGGGAATTTTTAATTATGGATATGTTAAAAGATGAATTTCATGAGGGTACTTTTTTTTATGCATTCTGCTAGAAATTTTACACACTAACATGTTGTCATTTTCAAACTACGTGGAGTCCATAGTAAAGTTTGATCAGGCCAAGTGTGGGTACTCAGTTATCACTATGTATTCACACAGTGTAAATATGTATATTTTGAATGTTTCCATTTTCTGCACTATACTTATACTCCACTACATTCATCTGACAGCTATACTGTAGTTACTCTTCAGATTCAGACTTTACCTTAAAAATGATATTCTTATCAAATACAATAGATTTTTAAATAGTAAACCAGCAGTTCCCAACTTTTTGAAACATACAACATAAGTTAAAACTATCTTCACGACCTCCCAGCTGCAACACTAAAACGCTACTTATGCCTTGATGCATCAACAATTTAATAATGTATTATCAGTTGCAGGGGCCACTTTCCTGCAGAATGAGTACTTTTACTTTATTCAAATACATTTTGCTGATAATATTTTTGTTTAGAATTTAAAAGTAAGACTTTTATTTGCAATGGAGTACGGAGTCAGTACTTTAACTTGAGTAAAGGATCTGAATTCTTGGTGCTGTGGTACAGCACTTTGTTTTTATTCAGCACTCAGAATGAGTTATTTGGGTTATTTTTACACACCTCAACAGATGTCAACACATTCATTCCATCATATGCTGCTACTTGGTTATTTTTTCAGTCTTAGCTAATAAAAACACTTTTTACAAAAGGAGATAAACTTCTCAAGCACCTGGCTATTCTGACACATCATGGCTTTACAGTTTGTTTGTTTTCTTTAGCATGGTTATTTCTAGCAGCTTCACAGGATATTTTCATACAACACAGAGCAGTTTCATAAAACACTTTCTTTTGCTGTCACATTTAAGGCATGCATCTTTACTGGCCGTCCTGCAAAATTCATTTAACATCTAATTTGACTTTGATGTTCATTGCTGCCAGCTCGGCTACAAAGTAGCGGAAGACATAAGGAACAGACACTGAGTCAATAGAGTCACTTTTGCCACACAGAGCGCAGACAGTCTTACGGTGGCGCATGGCCGACCAGTAGGGTGGTGGTTTCTCTAACAGAGGGGAGAGCAGGCTGCCACAGTCAACACACACCTGAGCCACTGAACGGTCCGAGCAGTTGAAGAGGCGATCGTGAAGCAGGAATGACGAGCCGTGGGCCAGCAGGGCGTCTCGCTCCATCTCCCCAAAACGGATGCCTCCCTGGATGTTCCTCCCTCCCACTGGCTGGTTCGTCACCTTGTCTCGCGCTCCTGTGGTCCTCACCTGAAACTTGTCGGAGACCATGTGACGTAGCCGCTGGTAGTAGACGACTCCGATGAAGATGTCGGCCTCTAGCTCCTGACCGCTCAGTCCACTATATAGCCGCTCCGTGCCGTAGTAGTTGTAGCCACCAGCCCGAAGCATTTCACCAAAATATTCCAGCGCAGAGCTCTCTTCCGAGAAGGTGAAGGGTGTGGCGTCGTGGCTCAGGCCGTGCAGGGCGCCGGACTTGCCGGCCATGCTTTCAATCAGCATCCCGATGGTCATGCGGGAGGGGAAGCCGTGGGGGTTGAACAGGATATCGGGACTCATGCCGCTCTCTGTGAAGGGCATGTCCTCGGCCGGCCACAGGCGGCTCAGGATGCCCTTCTGACCGTGGCGACTGGCAAACTTGTCACCAATGGTGGGGTTTCGTGGCACTCGTACAGTGATGCAGACACGTTTAAACCGGCCTGAGCCAGTGTCGTTGCTGCAGATCTTTATATTGTCGACAACACAGGGCTCTTGGCTCCTAGGAGAAAATAGGGAGATAACACATTACTGGTTGTAATTAGCATTGAATAATTTGTTTTTTATGTATGTAGATAATTGTGGAAGTAGAATCATTATTTCATGATTTGATTGAAAATAACATTACTGCACAAATGTAGACACTTACTTGTAGAAGATGACGAAGGTCTGGCCAGTGTTGAGGTTGATATAGCTGTAGAAGGGGTCTCCATACTGAAGTGTTGATCCAATGTGTGGTAGTCCATCAGCATCCAGTTTTCCATTTAATTTAGGGTCACCTGGCTTGGTCCCAAACACCACGCTGTCTTCTCCCCTCACCTTGTCTGCCAGGTCCACCAGCTCAGTCTTGTAGATACTTCCATGGGCTAAGCCTCTCTCCCAGGATGACTTGTTCACAATCTAATAAGATCAAAGTGTGTCAGGATTTCACTCTACCAGGGAGCAAATTACAGTAACTATTGTGTTTTACTCACCATGGCATCTTCCATGTCATAGCCTGTGTAGGATATGACAGCCACGATGGCGTTGGTGCCGCTGGGGTAGTTGTCCAGGTTGTAGTGGTCGTACATGTAAGGCCTGACCAGCGGGCTCTGAGGGGTCTGGAGCCGGTACAGCTTGTTATCTGAGCGATCCATGAATGAGTGCAGGGGGAAACCCATAGTCTGTTTACCTGCAGAGAGTGCAGGTTTAGTATCTGATAGAGCCACTTCATGACTCTACAAGGCAAATGCTTCACAGCAGCTCAAAATGGCAATGAAAGGATTGCAATATTTGAATCTAATCAGCCTGTACACCATCCAGTGGTCTCAGACTTACTCATCTGACACTGGTACATGTTCCTAGGACTCTGGTTGTGGTCCGAGTAGGGGATGAAATTAGCCACCACGCTGAGCATACTGTGAGGGAAGAGCTCCTGGTGTGTGGTCACGCCTGGCTTGATCTCATCCTCCAAGATGCCCACATTGATGTAAAGCTGGAGCAAGATAGGAAAAGATGATTACATAAAAGCAACCAATATGCAAAACAAATCCACCTTTACAGTTCAGGTATTGGGCTGATACAACTACCACAGAATCTTTTAAATCCTAGTTTACACGTACTTGTTCAAAGGTGCCAATCAGCTCTTGCTTGCCAAGAGCTAAGTTACGTACGGGCCGCACCATACGACAGGGTGTTGTGAAGACGAACAGGCCTGGGTACATGCTGGCCTTGCCTGTTTTTGGAACCAGAACTATCTCAGTCCAGGGAGGGATCTTCTTCTCATTCAGCACCTGAAGGTATTTGTTTGAAATATCAGTTTTCTGCACAAATAATGTGCAAAGTACAGCCGGTTTTGTATCTAATACAATTGACATACCTTGAACCTGCGCAATGAGTCAACCACAACTTGGGCTAATTCACTCTCCACCCAGCCTACGACAGCCCCATCAAGTACCACAGGGTAGCAGTCTGAAAAGGCTTGGCCAGGAGATCCGTCCACTGCAGTAACACCTTAGGCACCAGTGACAAAAAACATCTTGTACTATGCAATTCAGCCCACTGACATGAACTTTAAAATGTGTGTCAGAAAAAAGTTTAAGCACAGAAATCCCGTTTTATCCATAATGTATTTGTAGAATTGTTGATTGAAGTGATCACTCACCAAGGGAACAGAGCAGAGCAGGCAGGGATATGGTGGGCAAGGATGGTGCCACAATCTCACAGCTGGCCGTCATGTGGTTCATGAGTCCACAAGGCTCTCCATCTGGAGTGTGGACGGGACACAGGAAGCCCCAGGACTCCGGCAGCAGCTTACGAACAGAAGTGGTCCTCATCTTGGCGAATGCTGCTCCTCTGTGGACACAGCGGAAGTGGGACAAGTAGCGGATGAAGTTGAGCTTGTCAGCTACCACACACAGACCTGTGTTCTGCAGCATGCCAAAACCTGTGGACAGAGGGGAAAACAAGATTTATTTAATCGATGAACTACATTTTTACACCGTACCATGCACTCATTCTCAACTCATATGACCATACCTGTTCGGGAGCTGAGGTTCCCAGTGGCCAGCAGGTATTCAAAGGGTTTGGTCAGGTCAGCGCACATGTTGAATATCTTGATCATGTTTTCAGGGCTACATGCTCCACTCAGTCTGCTGCCTCTCTTGTCAAAGGACATCTTCACAGACGCCAACCAGGCAGCCAGTCTCTCCTGTTGAGGATATTGTAGGGGTTAAATCCATAGCTCAAGATTTCTAAGAAAAAATAAAGGTTTCCTTTGGTGTACTACCAGTAATTTTCAGATGTTTGAACAGGAATGTGTTGTCTTAATTTAATATACAAGTATTTCCACTGAGATTTAAATTCTCAGTAAAAAAGGCAGCATGCTTACTTCTTGATACATTCTAACACGGTAAAAAAAACCAACTTATATTTCTATAGAGATTTGGTAAAACTGCTGATCAGTGCCAATGATTTACTGTTTACTTTGCCAAGTGCTAATATTTCTGGCTTTAAAGTCTTACTGTTAACACTCAGTTTTGAACACAATGGTGTGTAGACACTGCAGTTCCTTCCTTTCATCACCAGAGGCCAATAAAGGACATACATCACTCAGTACTCATTCAAATGATTTCATGACCTTACCTTCAGAAACATGAGGTAGAGCTGACCAGGAGTGAGCACTTCCTGACACATAATGCTGTCGGGGTTTTCCTCCATGCACTCCTGCTTGGCAAACGTGAAAAGCTTCCTGGTCATCAGACACAGCAGGTAGAACTTCTCCACGTCTGACTTCAGGTGGATACAGATGCACTCCCTGGTCAAAACAGAGCACAACTCATTTTAATAGATGTATCAAAAAAAAAATAAAATAAACTGTGTTGTTTCTGTCATTAAAAACTTACTCTAGCAGGAAGTTGGCACACTGCTCATTTGTGTACCACTCAGGAAGGTTCAACTTAACCCTGAAGCGCTCTCCGAGGTAATTAAGCACTTTGCTACGGGTGGTGCAGCCCTCCTCCATGACAATGCGCAGCATCTCCGATGCACAGCTCTTGTAGAAGGAATTGTCCTCTCTGCCCTTGATCAGCTCCTGGTAGATCTGGAAGTCTGTGAAGTCCACCAGGGCCTGGAGGATAACACAGAGAAAATGAGCTGTAATAACAGATCATACGGCACCAAAGGAACTTATACCTCGTGTTTTATTATATTTTTCTAAGATATTCTGTTCTATTTCCATCTCATCTCTCGTTTCACATAATAATGAATGCTGCAGAATTGTTCATTTCCAAAATAGATTAACCCTGATTACTACCTTGAGTGCAAAGCCTAGTGGGAGGAAGAAGAGCTCTTTCTGGTAGATGAAGTTCAGCATCACAGTCCCATTTTCCAGGTAATGTAGGTTCATGTTGATGGCTGTGTGCTCTTCCTTCACGCAACGCATAGAAATACCTGGGAGAAGAAAAAGATGATGAATTCCATTTTTGAAAGATCTACAGCTTTAATTGTAGAGCCTAAACTATTATTACACTGCCACTTACACTGTGTTTTTGCACATTATCTAAAAGGTTATATTTACCATACTGAGTGTATCCCTGGCCCCTGCTCTTCCACTTAGGTCTTGACATGGCAATAGGATAGTTCCTCCTTGGCATTATCAGCATACGGATAACTTTCTCAATTCCATTCACAATGAAATAACCTCCCATTTCCTGTTAATGTTAAAGAGGGAGTTTGTACTTTATTCATTAATAAGGATGCATGTAATGAATTTCTGTTCATCTTGCAAATCTTTAAAATGTGTGTCTTACCTCTGCTTCTTCATGGTGTTCAACAAGCTCTTTGGGGGACATGCCATGCAGGTTACACAGCTTGGACTTTACCATGATTGGCAGCTGACCCAGGGACTGCTTGATTATGCCTTTGGGAACTCCGTTGACTGACCAGCTGACATCTGCCTGAGATGATGCAAAACATAACCAATTATAGAACTGACCAAAGTGTTATCACGCCTCACACACACACACATACACAGTTTAGATCCTTTATTGGCCAGTCCTTTAGTGTGGCACTTCCTTGTTGCACACATCTCAGACTTACCACTAGCTTTCCTTTGTATGAACATCTTCTTCCCCTGCACTCTGCTGGAAACACCTTCATTTCACTGCAGATGCTCCCTTTGGCGACCACTGGGTTGTAGATGATGGCTTCGACAAACACAAGGCTGACCCTGTCATTTCTGAATGTGAACTCCAAGGGCGGGATGGACTGAGAAAGACATGTCACACCACAAAACAGTGAGAAACTTTGTACAAAAAGCTAACATTTACTGGACTTAGCTGGGTGTCATTTCAGCTGACGTTAACTTTGAAGACAAGCCGCTGTAGTTTCGATTTATTAAACGTTTTTCAGCTTCATAAGATGCTCAACTGACACGTGGTTTTAGTATATCTTAAAACAGTAATGTGTGAGACAAAGTTCAAAGTGAGACTGACCTGCACAACGCGATTGAGTCCGTCGGTGACAGCCTGGTCAAACGACTCGATGTGAGCTTTTGTCAAACCCTGAACAGCAGCATGTTGAGCCTCCTTCAGGACGCCAAATCCTCCCTCCGTCAGATTCTTCAGACTCGGACCTTTGGGCAAATTATTCCACTTTTCTGAAAAGTCCATGCTTCCGCTCCCAGGGATACATATGCTTGTTTACCACATGTGCATGGTGACACAGGAGGTACATCCCTCTGGAACAGGAAGTCTTCTTCTTCTTCGCTTCTGTGGCAGACCGCATCTATGTTGTTGGACTACTGCCATCTTGTGGTGTCAGTTATCTCCTGCAATGTCCGGTTCTCTAGAAGGCTTTTTATTCCATCATGTGTCATCTCTGCCACATTACAGTTTCAAATTCTTGATATTGTTCCAAGAGGATACTTTCCCATTATTTGACATGTGCTGATGAGATTACTATTCAGTTTATATTTAGTGGGGTTTCCCATAGATGATTTCTTTCATCTGTTTTTCTGAAAAGCTGAAAAATACTGATACATCTGCAGCTGCACTTTGCATGAGGTTGTGTAACAAAAACTGAAGCTACATCATCACCTGCACCTGAAGGCTGGAGGCCAAGAGTGGAGCTGCAGCTGGCATCTGAAGTTTGCAGGCAGAAGCAAAGGGTGGCTACCAAAGACCACAGGTGGAGGGTGGGACTGCAGCTGGCTGCCTCAAGCTGCAGGGTGAAAGCTGGGAACTCAGCTTGCTGTTGGAGGCTGGTGAATGTAAAGGCTGAGGCTGCATATCTCTGACAGAATCTACAGGTGGAGGCTGTGGGTGCAGGCACTGACAGTGGAAGGAGATGGCAACTGTAGGGTGGAGGCAGAGGCTAGATCTGGAGCTGGTTAAGAAAGGCTAGTGGAGGGTGGCAGAAGTTGCACGTGGAGAGGGGCTCTTCGCCTGGCTAGTGGAGGATGTAGGTGGAGGTTGGGGCTACAGTTGATGGCAGAGACTGGAGGCAAGTAGCTCCTTAGTCCTGTAGCTGTCTGCCACAATCTGCCGGTGGAGGTGGCAAACTGCAGGTCGCTGGCAGAGGCTGTAGGAAGTTGCTGGAACCGTAGAGGGCTACTCCAGGTTGGAAGCAGAGGTTGGATCTGTAGCTGGCTGGAAAACGGTCTAGGTGGCAGAGGCTGTAGGTGGAGGTTTGGGTCGCAGCTATCGGTGCCAATCTCCAGGTGGAGGCTTTGGCTGTACGTTGCTGGCAGAGGCTGTAGTGGTTGACAGAGGTTGCAGATAGAACAGGTTCTTCAGCTGTTAGAGCCGGTAGAGCTGGTGGAACTTGTCTGGAAGAGGTTTTAGGTGGAACGAGGCTTCACAAGTACAGTAAAAGCAACAAACAACCCTGGATAATGTGAATTTCATTCCACAATTTCCTGCAAAAAATTCTACTTTCCCCTAGAAAATGACATTACTTTTCATGATTGTGTAGACCTATTAGACATGGAGTTTGTTGTCCCCTAAAATTTCCCCATAAAAGGTTCAGATTAACCTGCCAACGCCCCTCAAAGCTATGTCACTGGGCCCCTATTAAACCCTGATCCTCACACACTCTGTGCAGTGTCTACAGATTTTTGGTGCAGGAATATTATCTGGCATATATTATCAGCACAAAAATGAAATGATGGTCTTAGAATTTTGACACAGGAGCCTTCTTCAGGAACAGGGCCAAGATCAGGTAATAAAGCAGGACCCACCTTAAGGCCGTTAAATACACATATTAATGTATAAAAGCACATTTCTTCTTCGGACTTGTGGTAGTGTATTAGTTAATACTCTTCAATTTGTCAGATAATCCACAATCCTCTCTCTGACCTTTAAAACGAACTGAGGCAGATGTGAACCTACAGTAAATGTAATTACACACATTTGGTTGACACTTACTTTTGCTTGCTTATACAATCATACATGATGGGAGATGTTAACTTAGAAATGAATACATTGATCGGAACAGTAGAAATCTCTACACTCTATGGCCTAATACCTCACTTAAAGGTGCTATCGATAACATTGATAACATCCAGCCACGAGATGACGCACTTCCCCCCCCCTTCCATTCCATTCCAGTGGTTGCCAGTTCATTGCACAACCTGCATATTTCATGGCCGAGTGGAGTGAGACTCAGTCATATCAAGTGATGAATCTTATGTGGTAAAGTAATTTTGCAACATATAGCTATACCTTAGCTATAGCACATGACATGACATGAGACAGACAGCTACAGTAAAAGTTAACGTTAGCTAGCGGTAGTGTTAGCGTTGTGTTGACCTTACATTCTTGCTGAAAACAAATCTCACAGCAGATTGTAAAAAACAGCTTAGCGCCACACAGCAGCAATGGCTACAGCAAGACAGGACAACTGTATGACCATGTCAGTATTTTCAGATTTTTATATTAATGTGAGTACCATAGTTGTTGAGCTCAATGCAGCTGGCTACATGGCTAGCTAGCCACAAGTACCTCATCAAAGTTATTGTTGTTCGGATGTTTAAGCTAAGATAGCTAATATGTGCTAATGTCAGTGTCCGTTTTTTCCACACTAACTGGCAGCTATACTACGTGATACCAACATCGTTATACTATTGGCTCACAAGCCTTGTTAGAAGCAGGAACCAAACAGACATCTCACACAGAGATAAACAAAACATTCATTTTGGACCCGTCAAAATTTCTAAAATGATTAATTCACAATCATAATTTTTTTTTAGGAAAAGTGATACTTTTATTCCGCACCTTTCTAAAAGCTCTGTGGATGTTTTTTGTTTTTTTTTTGTTATTTGTAATATTTGTCTATATAAAAATATTATCAATTTGGCAAACTTGTTAGCAAACAGACAACATTAGCATTCATCTGAAGTACTCTGGTCACCTGGTAAATGTAAGTCCAATATTCACTCTCCTTTGACTTCTGTTTTGCTCTCTAACATCTCGTAAGAAAAATATCTGGCTCTTTAGCTGCTGAATGCTCCACTATGTTCCCTTGCTAGTTACTAACTTTGTCTGTCTGTTGTTTGGTGCAGTATTTTCATTTCTCTAAAAATCCACTTCTGTATTTACCACAGAGAAAATGGTTTGAAATAGTTTGGAATCATATTTGTCTCCTTTCGTCTCAAGTTCACAAGTGAGATAAGCTATCTCATTATCTCAGAATAGAAAGAAAGTGTTTTCTTGTGATAACGGCTTAGTTATCAAAATTCTGTTTTCTCAAAATTAGAAGTCTTTTTCCAAGCAATTGCTTAAAAAAATATCTAATTTCTTGGAAATTGTAATTACAGTTATGATTTTTGTTTTGTTTCTGTGATCTCTTTATTGCTTAAGTTGACTGTGGTTCGCCTGCCTACTGCAGGCTACATTACTGAAAATACTTGTAAAAAATGCCTTCTTTGGACAGGGTTGGTATGAAATAACCTCTTCAAATAATCAACAACCCTGGCTGATGCAGATGTGACATTTTAAATCTAATTACACACATTTGGTTCACACTTTTGTGTTTGCTACTAAGATCATATGGTACGATACTTAGAAGTTAACATTGATCAGTAGAAATCTCTAATCACTTAAAAATCATGTGTGCATTTATCTTAAACTTCAAAAACATGTACCACTTAGGTGATTTCTACAAGAGACAGCAAAGAGTTGACTCAGTTTTGTCAATTGGGCTTTTGGTTTGAAATGTTTCTGGTATGAAATCGAACCAAAACATTCATCTTTTAAATCAAAAGTCGGATATGTTTTTCTTTGAAGAAAGTTCATCATGTCACTCCAAAACATGTTACTGTAAGTGTAGTCCCAAAACAAATGGACTAATGTTTATTAATATATTTTACAAAAAGCACACGTAGAATCAAAACCATTTATATTGAGACAGAACAAGACGGTGTAGTCCCTCATTCGTCCAGGAGTGTTCTATCTTAGAAAAGGTTTCAGTCGTAGTCATCTGGACACTGTTTTCAGAATCAAGACGTTTCGGCTCCCATCCGGAAGTCATTCACAATTGAGAATGACTTCCGGATGGGAGCCGAAACGTCTTGAAGGATCAGCGGTCTGCCGCAGAGTTTCCAGAAGTGCTCACTGGGTCACAGTACAAGCGGGACATTAGATACATAGCTGATTCTGTATCCGTTGGATCAATGGACACAACTAGACTCAGGACTTTTTCTCTCACACATTGACATTTTATATAAAAGTGCACAGGTTAACCCTCCAGAGACTGCTAAACCTCAGCAGTCTGTCAAGGCCCCAACCCGTCAGGGTGTCAGCAAAAAGGGCCAGGCAGGGAAAGGGGACCTAAACTGCACACAGTCGGAGACAGTGCCCAACTATTGCATCCTCCAAAGGCAACCCAAAGATGCTCCACAGCAGGCTGCTACACCTGAGGGTGTACCACAACAAACAGGTGCACCTTCAGGTGCTCCACAGCAGACTGAACTGACAAGAGGCCCTGTCCAGAGGAAAAAGCTTTGGACACCACCACCACCACCGTACCGTACCCTTTTGAAAGCACCTTCAGGTGAGGTTAAAGCCAATCATTTTAAAAGGGGTCCTGTCCAACAGCTTTGCACAGCACCACGCCACCGCACCCCTCAGTGTGCACCTGCCAAACCACAGCAGGCAGACAGGGTCAAGGCTTGTGATGGGGTTGAGGCTTTCCCCAACTCAGCTGCTAAAGCTGAGATGGAGCAGTTAAAGGAAACGCTCCAAAGAAACAACACTCTCCATGATGAGGTTATGCTGAAGAGGGTAAGCAAGATAATGGACCTGGAGCTTCAGCTTTTAGAGTAGAAGACCACTGAAGCTGAGTGTAGTAAAGATCCCTATATTCTTATATTTTGGTCTTTTCCTTTCTTCACCTACATCACTTCCTTTACCTCACTTCCTTTCCTTCCCTCATTTACCTGACTGAGTAGACCTGATCACTCCTTATTTAAAGACTGGTAGTTCTGGTAAGAGGCATTTATTTACTCTTTATTTCCTATTCTATGTCAATGTTAGTTTGACTGAGAATCTTAATTAATTATTATTACCTTAAGATTGACATGTGACTCTAACTTGAGTTATATTGTGTTAAGTTTACTCTTGTATTTGTTCTGTTTCAACAGCCCATGTGTGTTTGTCCTCCCTTTAAGCTCCTGAATGCGATTACTTTGAGTTTATAGAGAATATACATTTTGTTCAGCTGAATGAAGTTTCCTGGCTTTATTTCAAGCATTCTGATCAGATGCCCATGATGATAGTCTACATATCCTTTTGAACCTCCTACATAACACTGAGGCTCTCCAGAAGCTGCAGCAGATGGAGAAATAAAATATGCTTTTTAATTGTAGAACATGTACTTATTAAAGTACAGACTTGGTCATACCATAGACTGTTTGGTCATACTCCCTCTCTCTCTTTATTTTGGTCTTTTTATAAACTTGTTGGGAAGTCGACAACATAACTTTGTCTTAACGTTGTTAAACATTATAAGAAACGTCCACATCTTGACCTAATATTGGTCCTAGAGTCATCCAGTATATATTTAGGCTACACAAGTTAGCAGCCTGAGGTCAGCATTGCAAACTCCACTGTAACATTTTGTAAACCATCTAAAAGTACTACTCCCAAAAAAAACAGGAATTTTTGGCACCTGAACCTATATGCTATAACAATGAAATCCTGAAAGTTTCGATAAAACTGAATGAGATAAGCTGTGCTAGCAGCTCTGTGGGGCTGTACTCAGGCACAGCGGTGCTTTGAGCTAATGCACATGTTTACCATGTTCACCATCTTAATTTAGTGTGTTAGCATAAAATTTGCTAGTTATCACTGAACACATTGGCTGCAGTGGTCTGTGTGGCTGTGGGGCAAGAGGGGTCTGTGAGCGTGACTGGCCGGCTGGCTAGCTAGTTACCCACGCAGGCGCTTGTGGAGCTTCTCAGCTCCGAAAATGTTGGAGCACATTTTCAAAAACTAGTGTGGTGCTAGAACCATCTGCCTCGCAGTCCGCTATTGGACAAGCTGAAGAGACACAATGCATTTTGGGGTGGTTGAGAATGTGCAGTAAGCTCACGGCCATGGACATATGATAAGAACTGGATATGGCGCCGCCGCTCAGCCTTGCAGCCAATTTTTTCCAGTGGCCACTCGCGGTATCACAAGGAAAAATCCCCCTGCGGCCCAAAAGGCATTTTCCCCATAGGCCACCATTATAAAAGAGACGACTGTAAAACTGTTGACAGGACACCACAAACTGCAAACAAGGTCAATTATGACTCTTTCTATTATGTAATTTGTGATGCATGGAGGCTTTATATTTGTAAAACGTTCCTCGAGTCATCATCATCACAATGTAAAGACTATGGGCCGAGTGGGAACTCGTGGGCGGGGCCAGCAGGAGAAATACTACTGCACATACTGGGTCGCATAACCTAGAAAACGTTGGCATATGCGCCAGGTGAGCAATTTTCATTGGAATGAATAGGCACCATTTTGGGGTCCGGTATCCAGTTCTCATACTCATTTTGATGTCATACCTAGTATGAATAGTACGTTAGTATGTGATTCTGAACACAGACTCTATTACATGATTCTCAGAGCATATTGAAACACATGGTTGCCATGGTAAACATTTAAAAATACATAAAAAAACATAAAAGAGAAACATTCCATTCTATTTCCCATGATACATCATCAGAGACACATTCTAGAATCTTCAGTCTACAAGACTCCCACAAACTGTCAGACCAGTCACAAATACAAAGACACAGAGATCGACAGCAAACAGAAAGCGTCAAGTTTTCACGATGGAGAAAACCAAAGACAAACAAAGAAAAAAAGGCAAGAACAAAGTGAAGGAAAACTTTATCCAGCCAGCAGAGGAGGTATCAATCACCTTTGGTTCCTGGAATAAAAGGATTTCCACTCTCCGCAGGCAGAACGAGGCAGCTATGTCTGCACAGGTTAACCCTCCAGAGACTGCTAAACATCAGCAGTCTGTCAAGGCCCCAACCCGTCAGGGTGTCAGCAAAAAGGGCCAGGCAGGGAAAGGGGACCTAAACTGCACACAGTCGGAGACAGTGCCCAAATTTTGCATCCTCCAAAGGCAACCTGAGGATGCTCCACAGCAGGCTGCTGCACCCGAAGATGTTCCACAGCAGGCTGCTACACCCACAGGTGCTCCACAGAAGGCTGCTGCACCAGAAGGTGCTCCACAGCAGGCTGCTACACCCACAGGTGCTCCACAGCAGGCTGCTGCACCAGAAGATGCTCCACAGCAGGCTGCTGCACCAGAAGATGTTCCACAGCAGGCTGCTACACCCAGAGGTGCTCCACAGAAGGCTGCTGCACCAGAAGGTGCTCCACAGCAGGCTGCTACACCCACAGGTGCTCCACAGCAGGCTGCTACACCAGAAGATGCTCCACAGCAGGCTGCTGCACCCACAGGTGCTCCACAGCAGGCTGCTACACCAGAAGATGCTCCACAGCAGGCTGCTACACCTGAGGGTGTACCACAACAAGCGGGTACACCTTCAGGTGCTACACAGCAGACTGAATTGACAAGGGGCCCTGTCCAGAGGAAAAAGCTTTGGACACCACCACCACCCTACCGTACCCCTCTGAGAGAACATTCAGTTGAGGTTAAGGACACTGCTTTTAAAAGGGGCCCTGTCCAACAGAAAAAGCTTTGGACACCTCCACCACCCTACCACACCCGGGTTAAAACCACTGATTTTAAAAGGGGTCCTGTCCAACAGAAAAAGCTTTGGACACCTCCACCACCCTACCGCACCCAGGTTAAAGCCAATAATTTTAAAAGGGGTCCTGTCCAACAGCTTTGCACAGCACCACGCCACCACACCCCTCAGTGTGCACCTGCCAAACCACAGCAGGCAGACAGGGTCAAGGCTTGTGATGGGGTTGAGGCTTTCCCCCAGCATGCCACGATTCACGTTCCTGAGCTCGAGCCACAGCAGCTCAGGAGTAGAGAGACGGAGCAGACCACCGAGCTCGAGAGGGCAAACGAGGCTTTAGCAGCTCTGCTGGAGCAGTTACAAGAAACGCCGGCCAAGGCCTGTGATGGGGTAGAGGCTTCCCCCCAGGAGGCCAGAATTTACGTCTCTGAGCTCGAGCTTCAGCAGCTCAGAAACAGAAAGACAGAGCAGACCACCAAGCTCAAGAAGGAGAATGGAGCTTTAGCAGCTGAGATGGAGCAGTTAAAGGAAACGCTCCAAAGAAACAACGCTCTCCATGATGACATTATGCTGAAGAGGGTGAACAAGATCATGGACCTGGAGCTTCAGCTTTTAGCGACGAAGACCACTGAAGCTGAGGCTCTCCAGAAGCTGCAGCAGATGGAGAAACACCTTCAGAGGCAAAAGGAGAGCCGGAAAGAACTGGACGTGTGCCTGGCCCAGCAAACAGAGGAAAACAACAGACTGACGGCTGCGCTGACCCTGACACAGAGAGAGCTGGAGAGTCAACAGCTGCAGTGGCAGGAGGAGCGGTCCCGTCTCCTCCAGTCCCTCAGCGACATCCACCACACCCTGCAGGAGGAGGAGAAAGCTCAGAAGACAAGATGGGATGGGATGACGGACAAGATTGTCGACCTAGAACAGCAGATGAAAAAGATCGACAAAAAGCCTAAAAGACCCTCTCTGAGGAGAAGATTCCTCCAGTTATTCAAGTGAAGTGGAGGAGAATTCATCCTACAGGCTAACCCCCAACTCCCACCACCTATCCCTAGCTCCCGCTACCCCATCCCTATTTTCCATCTCTTATTGCTCTTCCAGCCATCTGTGGAGAGGGGATCTCTCTTTGAATTGCCTCCCCCAAGGTTTCTTCCCTTTTGGGGAGTTTTCCTTGTCTTCTTAGAGAGCGTGGGCTGGACATACAATGTCTCAGAGGGCCTGTAGCCTTCTGAGACATTGTATGTAACTTTTGGGCAATAACTTCTTTTAAATTTCCCTCATCCTCAAAAATCCTCAACCCTCCTTTCCTTCTGTTTATTGCAAAATATTAAATAATAAGAAAAATAATAATAATTGTATCTGAATCTGAATGCATTTTTCCATAGATATTTCTACGTTTCTCTACAGATAACACTATATTTACAACATTGAACACAGCAGGACAGAGGAGAAAAGGTGTAAGAATTATATTATATTATACCTTTTCGTTTTTACAATGGCTTTCCATCTGTTGGTGTGGTTGTACAGTTTAAACATTGTTATAAATATTATGTTTTTCCTCGGTATTCATCATTTAAACTGATCTAACTTTGGAGTCAAATAATGACTTTGGATTATTATACTTTTAATTAAAATATTTCTTGTTATTTTTTCCATTAAATTGTTCACTTGTTTATCTTTTGTACGGTGGAAAATGGACCAAAACTTTGCCTTAAATTTGAAACATTTTAACGCCATTTTGCTTAAGAACCTGGGCTATATTTTTTAATATATTATATAATAATATATATATTATACATGGCAAAATATATTTTATCCATATTTCTACATTGCTCAGCTCTGAGTGGGTGTGAGGGAAAACAATGAAGCTACCATGTATATTCTGCTGTGTGCTCGGTACTTGATGGGAAGTAGGTACATAAACATGCAGAGAGGTCAGGAGGTGGAGGTGACCATGACTGCATGGGCATGATACAATATAAGGAGCTAAATTGTATTTATCTGAGAGAAATGGAGCATTCTGCCTACATCTATCCTTGTGTTGGTGACATTTCATCAGGTCATCATGCATACCTAACATGATGAATTATTTTACTGGACAGAAAAAAGACAGAGAGACAGTGTTAAATGTTTGCAGTCCTGATGTTCTGTGTGTCTGATTATCATTCCTGGAGGAATTTCTTCTCCCGGTCAACTTAATTCAACCAGTGAAAGAAACCCCTGTGAGCTTCCTGTATCTGTGGCGCTGCATTGCCTGCTGTGATTGATGGTCATTGCTGCTCTCCTCCAGGTGGAGGCGCTGTAGGACAAACAAACGCAAGTGGTTTGTGAAGGTTTTCAGGGCAACAAGAAAATAAAGCAGCAGCGATGAAGCAGTGGTAAGGTGTAAAGACACAGTTGTTGAGCGTGTGTGTCGTCACAGCGGTGGGCTGAACAGCAGTAGGAGTGTAAAAAGACTGGGTCCCGCTGTATTACTCAGGCTGCACTACAGCGTCTATTCACAGGCGCGATCCCACTACTGAGCGGCACGGGGGCTTTGACCTGCTCCGTTTCCGACCTGGGCCGGTGCACCCCTCCTTAGACGACCTGGTGGTCCCGGGCTCCCCTAGGAGCACCATATCGATACCGAACTTAGTGCGGACACCCGATCGGCATAGTCCGCTGCAGCTCAGAGCTCCTGAGCTCAAACGATCCGCCAGCCTCAGCCTCCCGGTAGCTTGGATTACAGGCGCGCGCCACCGCACCCGGCGACAGAGCTCTTCATTCACAGAGGTTTTGGGGTTTTACAAACGTGACGTCATCAGAGCACGCTCAGCGTGACTGACAAAAAGACTTGCAGCTGCAGTGTTGAAGGCTGATCAGTATTTGTACAATGTTCCTAAAGCTTCTTCTGTATTATATACTAACATCCACAAACCACTGTTCACTAATTTCTTACTTCTTACTCTTTCGGGTAAGTCAATAACAGGTACAGTTAAGTTCACAATATTCACCAACAGTCAAAGATAGCTTTAACGTTAATTTTAGTAGTTGGCACGAATCTGTAAGTGTTATTTGTATTCCCTTTCGACAATTTAATTCTATTAATATGAAATTGTACTAAAATTGATAAGAAATTCACTTAAATGAACATTTTATGAATTCAAATGACACGTCGTTTACTTTATTATTTGTTCAAATCAATCCAACCTAAGTGCCCTTAAAGGAAAAACATACATCCATAGTAATTATACATTAATGGCCATCATGTATTAAAGATGTTCCTGAACTTTCCCTTTCTTAAAATGTACATTTGATTCATGGTAGCCTATTTGCTGTATAATTTGTTGTAGCCTATCAATTTCGGTGAACGTCAGAAACAGGCAATATTCAGGACACCAAAAGCACACTGTGTTGTGAAGGACCCGCGTATATAAGCCATGGGCGGACTGCTGTTCAGCCTCTGGTTGGCGGCTCTCTGCGCAGTTGGATGTAGTAAATGGCTTTTGGGTGGCTTCCTAAAGGGTGTTTTAGCCTTATGTAGTAGTCATTGGACTGAATGGACGAGCAGCAGCGTCCGCGGTGGTTCTTCCATGCTCCGCACGTGGTATGGCGATAAGGCCACTGTAATGGAGGGAAAAGAACCTGACTTTAACCAGTGAGCTCGGTGCTCTCCCCACAGACTGTAGCATGAGTCTCCTCGTTGAGTCTGCCAAGTCGAAGACTGGTTGTCTAAGGAACTCCTGGAGAACCAAGTTTCCAGATGGATGAATAAGGTGAGTGGTTCTTTGACCAGGGGGTACCATAACACATTCGTTTATAATATTGATATAAACAGAAGTAAATACAATTATATCAATATATAAATGCAAGTTTTTACACTAATTTTGTGTTAATCCCAAAACAAATAAAAGCATGCTGACACTGTACAGAACTACTTGAACTGACCACCTCCTTTTTTATTTGTTTACCTTTTGAAAATTCTCTAAATTAGATCTTCAGACTTCATGATGGCCTGAATGGTGTTGAAATACAATTGGCTGGCTTTTAAATACATGTGAAATGTGTGTGGTTGGTAGCTACAGTTGTGAACATCTGCGTGCAATCAAAGTATTGATTACAGTGACTGTGATCTTCCTGTGTGTTCATGAGACTTAAACAGAACAAACACACATTAAATATTTATAACAACATACAAAAATGAACTGTAAAGGAAAATGACCCACTTTACTGTTTCAGGATCACACTAAAGATGGATGCAGCGGCCACCTCCAGGCTTCTCAGAGCACTGAAGGAACACAGTTTCAAAACAGGCTGAGTACTGTATTCCTACCATGAGTCTGCAGCCATGAGCTGATGGTGAGTGTCAGGATGTGATGCCACAGAGTGATATTCTGTGAAAACCAATATGCTACTATGATGATTCACAAGACTAGAGTCTCTGATTATGCCATGAAGCTCTTTCACAGTGCACTGAGCATGCATATTACTGATTCTCAATACAAGCTGCAAAGAGTAGAACTGGTTCTAATACTGTTTTCTCTGTACTCACCAGGTGTATAGGGAGAGTAGATGGAGACTGCTCTTCTAGGTAAGTCTGGCATCTCAAAGCCTCTGTTCTGTAATACTGTTATGTGGAATGATGATTTCATAGACTAGAGTCTCTGAGAAAATCATGAAGTTGTTTTCACAGTGCACTGACCACATAATCACACCAGTGATATGGTATGTTTTAACCCATTTACTGCAAGTCATGTAGACATTATATTACAGGTAGACATTGTTCAAAGCATGCTGTGTAGTTTTTACTATCTCCAACCAGCTTTTCTTTTTAAATAAATTCCACATCACCATGAAAATCAATTTGGAGACACCTGAAACTTGCTTTAGTTGGTTAATCATTACATGTCTGACTGTTATTATTCTGCGGTGACACAAATATGGACCGATGGGCTTAAAGTTGGTGCTCCATACACTTAAGTGTAATTTTTATAGAATAGGCAGACATATTATTCATTGGATTACCTAACTCACAGGTGTCTCTACTAAATTACAAAAACTTTTTTCTTTTCTTTTTAACTTACCCTAGTATAATCAGACCTGCAGACAAGTTAGATATAATGTACTCTGGTTATAAGAAGTACAGCTTATTTCTGCTGCCACCTCAGTACAATGGAGGTGAATTAAGGTTTTTGAAGCATTGGTAAACTACTTTGAAGAACTAATCACCCAGTTATCTGGGACATTATTGGACAATTTTCATAGGGACTGTTTCTTTGTTTCTTAAAAGTACTTTTACCAGCAGTTTTTCAAAGCTTGAAGTGAGTGCAGTAAATAGGCTAAAACAGCCAAAGAACACTGGTGTGGTCCCTGAACCTGTCCTTGTTTTGGCATGCTGTGGTATTCATGATGTAAATTTGTCTTGTAGCTTGTCCACACATTGACAGAAAGGAGATTGGGTGACCGTTCCACAGCTGTAAGTACCAACTTCTCCAGAAGTAAAGCCCCATTAGGATGTGCAGCATGTGGCTCAGCAATGAGGTCTGGGTTTAAATCATGTGATCGCTGTCACCATTGGTCTTAGACAATCTTTGATTTCAAAAGGCTGTCTGGACAGGACTTAATTGTGGGAGGAGTCATGAGTGTGCCAAAAAAGTGGATCTGGGACTGTACTGGGCCAAAATCAAAGATAAACACGTAATATTGAATTTATCCAACCTTCTTGATGAATCAAGACCATCCAAATGAGGCTTTTATCCCGTATTACTTGTGTCAACGAGTTTGGTCAATGATGATGCAGTTATTTGGTTCAACTGATCTTAACTGATGTCTACTCGCAGCGCACTGAGACACTCAGACAGTTGGAGTTTCTGTTGAAGAAATTGGTGATGCCAAACACTCTTGAAATCACTATTTCTATCTTGTCAGGTCAGACTGTGGCAGCCCAGGCTGGATAACATTCAGACACAAAGAAGGGACCAGGTTGGTATTTATTGGGACCGTGTAAAGAGGCTTTGGAGTTTACTTACAGGCTATAAGACTTGTTCTTTAGGATGAGTAACACTGAAGTCCAAGGTGGAAAGAAATTAACCCTGTCCTTTCACAGGTGCTTCAATTTGGGAGTTGGGACTGCTACAAGCTTCAAAGATGGTCAAGTCATCCAGGAAATGGAAGCATTCATAGCTGTCAATACATTCCCATCATCTCTTCTCCCCCCCAATAAATAAAAGGTTGACAACACAAGGACTTGAGGCTTTGTTTTTATTTCAGTGATGGCAGGTTGATTTACCATAAAATGAATCGTGACAAGCTAAATACTACTTTAGGATATGTAATGTGTTATGCTTTGAGGTGGAAAGAAATAAGCACATTGACTCAAGAACTATACACTTTTGGGGTAGTTGAGTATTTGTTACTTTGTACTCCACTGCACTTACCTGACAGCTTAGTTACTTTGCACATGATACATCAATTTTTAAAACATATAAAATATGATCAACAATTCCTGTAGATGAAATTAACCAGCTTTTGGAAAGTAGTTGAACTCACAACCTCAGTTGTATAATGTTGCTTTCACATAAACATCCAATGTACATAAAGTCCCTGTCAAAGTTATCTTATGTGCAATGAGATCTCTTTCCTTTGATGCTTCGAGTACATTTTACTGATAAGACTGACAGGAGGAAGCTGGAGCGGAAACTCCAGCAGAACAACATGAGGGAGGTCTGGAGCGGCATGAAGACCATCACTGGCTTCAGACCGACTGGCAGCAGAGGAGTTGAAGGCAGCTTGGACAGGGCCAACGAACTGAATCTGTTCTTTAACAGATTCGACACACCGGCTCCTGCTCATCCCCTCTAACTCAGCTGCTGTCGGCCCTCAATCTCCTCTGAGTACTCTGCTCCCCTCCCCATCAGGCTAACGGCCCTCTCCAGACCGACGACTCCCCCCCTCCCCCACCTGTAACTTCTGCTGTGTGCCTGACTGCTGACCAGGTGAGAGGACAGCTGATGAGGCTCCACTCGAACAAGGCTGCAGGCCCCGATGGCGTTAGCCCCGGGGTGCTAAAAGCCTGTGCCCCCCAGCTTTGTGGAGTCCTTCAACACGTCTTTAACCTGAGCCTGAGTCTTCAAAGGGTCCCCATTCTGTGGAAGACATCTTGCCTCGTTCCTGTGCCGAAGACGCCACGTCCCAGTGGCTCCAAGGACTACAGACCGGTGGCACTGACCTCCCACATAATGAAGACCCTGGAGAGACTAGTGCTGGAACAGCTGCGCCCATGGTCAGACCCCTCCTGGATCCCCTTCAGTTCGCCTACCAGCCCCGACTGGGAGTTGAGGACGCCATCATCTACCTGCTTAACCGCATCCACACCCACCTGGACAGGCCGGCAAGCACGGTGAGGATCATGTTTTTTGACTTCTCCAGTGCTTTTAACACCATCCGGCCTGCCCTGCTGGGAGAGAAGCTGGCAGCGATGCAGGTGGACGCCCCCTTGTGTCCTGGATTGTGGACTACCTGACTGGCAGACCACAGCATGTGCGGCTGCAGCACTGTGTGTCAGACAGCGTGGTCAGCAACACTGGGGCCCCTCAGGGACTGTCCTCTCTCCCTTCCTCTTCACCATCTACACCACAGACTTCAGCTACCACACAGAGTCCTGCCACCTTCAGAAGTTTTCTGATGACTCTGCTGTGGTGGGATGTGTCAGCGGTGGTGATGAGACGGAGTACAGGGCTGTGGTGGGTAACTTTGTTTCATGGTGTGAGCAGAACCATCTGCAGCTCAATGCAACAAAGTCAAAGGAGCTGATTGTGGATCTACGGAGGACCAAGGCACCGGCGACCCCGGTTTCCATCCAGGGGGTCAGTGTGGACATTGTGGAGGACTACAAGTACCTGGGAGTACACTTGGATAATAAACTGGACTGGACCAGGAACACTCAGGCTGTTTACAGGAAGGGCCAGAGCCGCCTCTATTTTCTGAGGAGGCTGAGGTCCTTCAACATCTGCCGGACAATGCTGAAGATGTTCTATGAGTCTGTGGTGGCCAGTGCTATCCTGTATGCTGTTGCATGCTGGGGCAGCAGGTTAAAGGTAGCGGACGCAAACAGACTGAACAAACTGATCCGTAAGGCCAGTAACATTGTGGGGTGGAGCTGGACTCTCTGGCGGTGGTGTCAGAGAGGAGGATGCTGGCCAAACTACACGCCATCTTGGACAGTGTCTCCCACCCGCTCCATGACGTGCTGGCTAAACAAAGGAGCACCTTCAGTGGAAGACTCATCCCACCAAAGAGCACCACAGAGCGCCACAGGAAGTCATTCCTGCCTGTGGCCATCAAACTATTTAACTCCTCCTCTAAGGATTAGTCTGTTTGACCCTAGGTCACTAAACTGGACATTGAGCATTACATCTTAATAATAATTGTGCAATATTCTGTTTACTACTCAAGTGCAATATTAGTTTTCCCTTGTTAGTTTTTCTTATTACTGTTACGGATATACCTCAATTACTCTCGACAGTACATGCACCTCCGCTTTTACTATTATTTATTACATAATTAGTGACATTGTATTTATACTGTACTTCACCATCTACCAGTAAACCCACTTGGTACTCGACACTTAGTTTATCTTATACTTATACCAACATGTTACTTAATTTATTTCGGACCTGTTTATAGTTTAAATTATCGTTTTCTCCTGTGTGCACTGACGTAAAGAAGAGCTACTGGAACAAAGAGTTTCCCTACGGGGATCAATAAAGTATTTCTGATTCTGATTCTGATTCTGATAAAACTTGAATACTATGTTCATGAAATGAATACAAGCGTGCATGCATATGCACTACATTTTATTATAATGTGGCTAACTATATGGGCTGATCTGCAGAAATGACTTTTCTGACTTAAGAAAAGAGGTGTCATGTACGGTGAAGTAATACTTTGTTATTGATTTAGTCATTGAGTCACATGGAAGCTATTCAAAAAACTTCCATTAATTTCTATTAAAATATTCATGTAAAATAATTACAAATTAGCAATCAAAATGGGTCTCACATGAGACCAATTAGTATAATTCTTTTATAATTTTCATTAATATGGATAAGTCAGCACAAAGGTATTTAAAACATTGATTTTGTGTCATTTAACCAGTAATTTATTGATGGTCCCTCCATCGAACTCCAGCAGTTAAGAGTAGCTCAAACTCACCACTGCAAGAATTGTCTGTCTGTTGTTGTGCTAGATGACGCTAACAATCGCCACAGCATCCACTGTTGCTGTGTGGGGGCGCACAACTGATGATACTGGCCCGCTGCTTCCATCCCAGAAGTCAGAATTGCGTCTCGGCTCTGATGTAATCCGAATCCGCATATGACACTTAAATTCCGATTCGGCAGTTTAGTAAGTCCACGAAACCAGTACGATTTGAGTCCCTCTGACCTTTATTAAGTGTATTTTATCTATTGGGCCATTTTTGAAAAGCTTTTTATCAATTTTTCAAAAAAATGTATCAATTGAAGTGTCCCCTTTAATAAAGTGTAAAAACAAACCAAAAAAACACATCAATTTTATCTTTATATCAAAATTATCTTGTTTTTTCAGATGACACCACCTATTTTGTCATGTCCCTCATGGCCTTCCATAAAAGTGTACTTGGGATATGACTAATGAAATTAGAAAAAGTCCATGCATTTTGCCATTCACATAAACATCTATCTGATGATTATTTATTAAAATCATATTTAGTTCGTACTTCAGTAACCCTTCAACCGTATTACACGAATCATTCCCCTCCCCATAAAAATAATGAACTGATCCTTATGTGACATGAGCAACAGGAAGTGACATCATAGAAGTCTTCTGAACAACATGGGGCAGAAACAGGCAATTTACCCCTTTCTTTTATACCCCTCAGTTTTATATTTTTATATTGTGTTCGTCATGCTCAATGATTCAACCCTGTCACATGAAATAAAGACAGAAAACTATTACTTGTGAAACTATTGTGAAAATTATCTTTATTTCAACAATATATACAATTTCTTAATCTCATGCATGCATGTGCTCTCCTGTTATTCACCACATGTAGAGCAGCGGCCATCTTGAGCAAAAAATCACAACTCCATTACTTTTTTGATCATAACAGGGTTTTGTTTTTAACACTTTGGTCGTGAAGTTGTTTAATTATTTAAAGGTTCTATGTGTAACTTTAAGAAAACCGTTGTTATTAATGACACCAGTGGCCATTTGCTGAACTGCAGTCAGCATCATGTCGCTCACGCGCCGCACCCCAAAAGCTTGAGTGAGCATCATCCCGAGCATCGGCCAAAACAGTGACGCGACATACGCTAGACTGAATGCTGAAATGAACACTGAATGCTGGAAAATAAAAAATCATATTTAGAATAACATTACTATCTGTAATGTTCCTATATTTTATTTTAACTGTTGGCTCCATGATACTGACTAGCCGTTTGCAAAGCAACCAACACCACAAAGCAGCCAATGCCAGAAACACAGACTTCTGCAGTGGTGTTTCATGTTACGTTTTCTATGGTAATATCAGGACATGGCTAGGTAACCCTTTTTCCCACAGCGCTCCACATTAGACAGACCGCTACAGTAAAAGTTGACGTTAGCTAGCGGTAGTGTTAGCGTAGTGTTGACCTTACATTCTTGCTGAAAACAAATCTCATAGCAGATTATAAAAAAACAGCTGAGCGCCACACAGCAGCAATGGCTACAGGGAGAAAGGACGACTGTATGATCATGTCAGTATTTTCAGATTTTTATACTAACGTGAGTACCATTGTTGTTGAGTTCAACGCAGCTGGTTACATGGCTAGCTAGCCACAAGTACCTGAGCAAAGTGTCTCATAATAGGGCTAACGTTAGACTGCTATATGAGATGACGCCCTCTAAACACTATAATGAGCAGATTTGTAGTTGTAGTTCTGAAATTTAATTTCCCTTCGACATGACATTAATATATTGGGATCCCACGTCCACTCCGTTCTTAAAGAAGAGCGGCCGACGTTTCATAAGCGGACCAGTCTGGACCAGTGACTGGTCAATCAAATTGCCCTGCATAAACTCGTACTGGCCCCGAGCCATCGGTTATGTCAGACCCTGGCCCACTTCTAAATCCCCTCTGATACACATCTTCGTTATAACGTTAAGTTGTTTGAGGGAACTATAATGTTAGGTAACTGGACCAAATCGTCACTAATGCTAATGTATGTCCTCAGTTATTTTTATCTAACCGATGACAACACATTAGTTAAGGTTTTAAGGACTATGACTGTTGGTTGTTGTTGTTTAAATATGCAGAACTGTAATTTCATGGGTTAATGTTGTTCAGACGATTAAGCTAAGATAGCTAATATGAGCTAACGTTGGTGTCTGTTTTTTCCACACTACCTGGCAGCTATACTACGTGATACCAACGTCGTTATACTATTGGCTCACAAGCCTTGTTAGAAGCAGGAATCAAACATTAGACATCTCACACAGAGATAAAAAAAAACATTCATTTTGGACCCGTCAACGATTAATTCACAATCAGAATTTTCTTTTTTTTTTGGAAATGTGATACTATCATCTTTCTAAAAGCTCTGTGGATGTTTAAAAAAAAATCTACGTAAAAATATTATCAATATAACCCTTAAGTTACATTACAATCCGTTCACACATTGGCAGTACAAAGTAATTAATACATGTAAATTGCTTCACATTCTTACATATTAAATGAATTATTATATTTGATCAACATCCTAATACCACTTGCATATGTTTAATGTAATAATGTCCACGTTAAAGTTGTGTGTGACCCCGAGTCTGAGAGAATAGTGAACCCAAACCCGATAGGCATTCTGTTTTTTATGTCTGAACCGGACCAGAGCCCGATGCAGTTAATGTAAGCTGGAGCACTAAATTTGTATTACCCTGTCACGCAATTATTGTTACCATGGTTACAGCTTACCTGTTTACCCTGATTACACTTGTGGGCAGTGCACCTTGCAAATTACCCTCAAAAGGCATTGTTTAAAATATATAGTATATAGTTAACACACTATGTTATGTACTACGTACACAACAGCAGTTATAGATATTTCAAGTATGCTATCCCAGCCGAGGTGACCGAACCTGATCCAAACCCAAATATAATTTCCGAATTTTTGTCCGAACCCAGCATCAGGCTCGGGTATCCACCCTCTAGTGCGTGTGTTTGTACATGTGCATGCTTGCGTGTATGTGTGCGAGCATGCGTGCTATGAATATAATGTAAAAAATATATTTCAAGGAAATAGGTACAGTTAAAAAGAAAATGTTTAATTTAAAGAGAGGATGTCTTTGTTTGAAAGTAATGGCATTTGTGTACATTTTACCTTTGTTTTCTTAAAAGGTTATCAACCTGACTAAACTCTGAAGTGCTCATATTACTTTTACTAAAAACAAAACTGGACTGTAACAAACTTGACATGCACTTTGGAATAATATCAACCTTGTTAAGAAACCAACCAGACAACATTTTGGTTTTTTATACCTATGATAGCTTATTAATCTGGATATGAAAATGTATCTGCTGGTATCCTGATTATTAATTTTTGTATAAACCCGAAGCATTTGATGTACACATTACATTTCCTTATTTTTTGTGAACCCCCAACCTTAAAGTTCAAACTACGTTTATGTAACATGCTCATAAGTGCTGATGTTTAGCAGGTATGATGTTTATCATGTTCACCATTTTAATTTAGTGTGTTAACATGCTAGCATTTGCTAGTTATTACTAAACACAAAGTATAGCTGAGGCTATAAACCAAAATATTAAACAAATTAAAATGCTGACCTGAAGAACAAGTAGATTATTTCTGAATGCAGTATTTCCCCAATTGTCAGTCACAGGTTGTCATCACTTGGTGCTGTATGCACTTTAATGTTAAGCACGCTGAGTTTACCTGTAATAAAATGTGCAACATAAATACAATTGTCTTGCCTATAAAAGCATCATGTACTATACATACACATCTGAATGCACCTATACGGAAGATACATAATTAGTTGATAATCAATCACATTCAAATCATTGAAGCTCCATCTATTACAATACATTTTTATTTTGGGTTACCTGATGCTGCAACCCTCATTTGGACAAAATGTAAGCATTTCAATTTTACACCAGATGGTGCCATTTAACCTAACCCATCTATCCATCCATTTTTTATACCGTCTTATCCTTCGGGAGGACATATACTATATTAAACATATACTACATTTAAAAAAAGAATTCCCTGACTCACAAATTAACCTAACCTACATGTCTTTGGACTGTGGGAGGAAAAGATAACAGGAAATTGTTCACATAAAAAAAATCTAAGATGTTATGAAATGCACCAGTCCTTTAACATCTTTTTTAAACAGTTGCTCTCGACTACATGAGTACTTATAATGTAATTCCCTAAGCTGCGATGCTAACAAATAATATAACTGCGGGGAAAAAATATAGGCAAATAAATACTAAATACTCACTGTGATGGAAAATCTACCTCTAATAGGTTTTAAGTCTTGGGTGTCTTCGAAATACTAAATGAACTAAAATTAAATAATTAAGTATGCTGTTACCAGCAGACTTTTTAAAAGTATACTCAAGCAATACGTCTTCTCTGCATCACCTGAATGTATAGATCATAACATTACTGGTCCGACCTACTGTTGAATGAAAATTTATCACAAATGTAAATCAACATTACCTCTTCCATTCACTGTAATCCAGTATTATTTTAAAGCAAACTAATGAAAAGGGGGGAAAACGGTAAAGGCTATTGTTTGTGGTTCACATTTGATTAAAAGAAGAATTAAGAATTAAAGGTACTGTATGTAGTTTTTGACATGTAATATTCACTTTTTATTGCCAATGTGTGAATGGGTTGTAACTACACTTAAAAAATGAAACCTTCCCCGACTTTCTCGGTTGCCTATAACAGCCTGTGGACTGATTTCTATGTGAAGGACTCGGGTCAGTTTTTCCGCTTGTGGAGCTCCTCAACTCTGAAAACGTTGGAGCAAATTTTCAATTCAACATCAATTTTCTGCCAACTGCCAATATTTGAAATCTACAGTTGATTTCTCGCCTCAAACATTCTCAGAAATAGCATACAAAAATTGTTTAAAAAAAACTTTCTGTTGTTGGCCTCTTTCTCTGCTGCTTTCAGCTCCTCGCTTCAATACCGAAAGGAATGCTGGGATATTTGTGCTGTCAAGTTCATACAAGTTACCAACTGATGCGTCCTTGGTAAATGGCCGTGTCAAGAACACTTTTGGGAATTTTAACTGACACAAGAACACAGACAAGACAAGAATGCAGATTGAGAAAGGCCAACAGAGTCAAACACAAAGTCAAATCAAAGCTAAAATTACTGCAAAGCATGTGAAATATATTGTGATACTGTGGATTTAGGAGGCTAACGTTAGCTTGCTTGCTAACGCATACGAATTGCCTCCTACTAACGTAGCAAAATACTGTCTTGGGTGGACAACGTCAGCTAATTCATCCAGACTCCCGGGGCCGATCTGGTTGGTAAATTAGTTGGCTTTCCGTTTGCAGGTTACTTTGTCTGCTGGCGTTGCAGGGTGGCCGGATACATGCAGCGTGGCTGGGTTGTAGCTGGCTATGGAATGCCATTTTAGTCAATATTAATTAAGTAAATAAATACATAAATATGCCTATGAAATAAATAGATAAGATAATAATAGATAAGTCAGTATAGTTCAATAAATAAATAAATAGGTTTTTATTCAAACAAGGATGTGTTTCAAAGGACTACTTTTATTTATTTTCATTGGACTTTTATTTCATAATGCCACATTTCTTTATGTAATAATGGTGTACTAAGCAACACACACAGTGCTTGGAAGGGTGCGTATGATTTATTGTTCCCGTACTTTCGTTTACATGGCCAAATCACACTCTTTATTGATGTCATTTGCACCGGCCACGCCTGTGCAACAGTTCAACTGTTGTCTATGATTACTTTTTTAACCTTTATTTATTCGGGGAAGAGCAGTGCTCTCTTTTGCAGGAACACCCTGGAAGCTGCCCAGTAGCCTACAACCACAGTCTGATCTGCTGGCCACTGAGCAGCTCCACTGCTCGGTTGGGGTTAAGGGCCTTGCTCAAAGGCACTTAGTGGTGGTAATGAGGGAGGAGCAAGCGCTGCTTTTTAAAAATAATTTAGTTGTAATTTTCTTCTAATTTAAAACAAAACAAATTGTTATGATTTTGAAAGTTTTGTCAACATTCACAAATTATTCTGTAGCACTTACACCATTTAAATAAATAATTTGCTATGCATGATGTCAGGTGTTTCTAATTTCTTTCTACACCATACAGGCGTTAAATGAAGCATGAAGCATGAAGCTGGGGGCGGGAGGAGAACAGTATGAAGCGATGAAGGTTGGGGTAGTAGTACTGGCAAGAACTTCAATCTACTTTCACCCCTGCATGAAATAAATAAATGTGGAAATACGAAATAAAAGTCCCTGAAATAAATAAAATTAGTCCTCTGAAAAATGTCCTTTTTAAAATAAAAACCTATTTATTTATGTATTGAACTATATTTATATATTTATATTTACATTAATTTATGTATTTCATAGCCATATTTATTTATTTTATGTTTTTATTTATTATTGAATAAAATGGCATTCCATAGATGGCTGGCTAATCTTAGTTTGCTTGCTTGCTAACGTTATCGCTAGCAAAATACTATCTGAGTGGATATGTTATTTGGCTAGCCTGGCAAATTACTTAACCAGCTAACGTGACCCATGATACTAACTTATGTATTAAGACAAACAGTGTTGATTTTAGCCAACAATAAATGATGTAACGGTACAAAGCAAAGGTGTTTAACGATTGCTTTTATCAAAAACAAGAACGATGCATTGTCGGCCCACTCTAATTATGCACCAGCTCACCAGTTTTGCAGCTAAAGCCGTAAGACAGTAGTCAATATAGGGATAAGATAAGCAGGGTTTGGGTTTGGCTAGCTATTTAGCTATATCGGGTGCCTTTTGTTGAAACATGTTCAACTTTTCATAAAGTCGATGCGCTCGTCAGTGTCACTTTTTGTGAACCGACCAATCACAGCCTGGATGAAAATGAACTTTGGAAAAATAGATGTAAAATCGAACAAGGGGAACGTGTTGCTCTTAGGAGTAGGCTAGCTAAAAGGAGCCCATATTGGCACAATGGCACTGGCATCCTGGCTCTGGCTAAAACTACATCTGTCCACTGCAGATGCACTATCCACAACCTGGATGAGTAGCTAGTGTAAATTTGTGTATTAGTATAATATTATATAATTAAATAAGAAGTATAATGTTAATATAATAGTTTAATGTCAGTATATTATTAGTATATTAATTACATAATGTTAGTATATTCATTATATTTTATATAATAGTATACTATAGGCCTATAGCCTACCTCTAGTATAATATTAATTCAAGTTGGACAATACAGCAGTTTAAGAAATACACAACAAACATTTATAATTTTGTAGGTTTTGTTCCTTCATTAAATCCTTGTGCAAGAAAAATGGTCTGCAATGGTGGTTAGTCTCTAATTTGTTAATGCTAAGTACCAACTTGTCAATAATCATAACCATTCAAGCACATACGGAGCAGAGCATTTTTTCTGGTCTCTCAGTGCATACTAGATTTCTCTTGTCTTGTTTAATGTCTTGTTAGCAGTCCATCATTTAGGGAAACTTGTTTACATCTTATTCAGTCATATGAGAAGATGGATATCACTTTTATCTCTATGTCCAGTACAGAGTTGGTCTGGGCTATGTTTAGCTGAGCTAAGCATAAAGTCTGGAAGCAGGAGGAAATCAAATGGACCATGTAAGGCATAAATGTACACTTGACAGAAGCTTGGTAATAGTAATATTTTTTATTCTAGTAATATTGTTTCTGATAAAGACAAATGTCCATGCAAGATTTTGGATAAAACATCACCTAACAAAAACACAGCACAGACATCCCTCTGAATATGATACCTGCTTTTGGATCATGTTGGCCAGTTGATGTGATAATGTCCAGATTATAGCAACTACAAAACAGTATGTGACACTGAAAATACAGCATGAATTTTATCTTTGGTAAAGATGAAGAAATCCAGGAAAAATATGAAACACGTGAGAAAAACATGATAAATGGAGTCAGATGTGCAAAGAAACTCTAAATAAGAGGAAATTACATAATTGAATTGAAAACAGGTGTAATAATGAATGTATCAAAGTGAATTTTCCTCAAACAAACAAATGAAGGTGCGTTTAAATGCTGGAGGTCCATTGCTTCTTTTTATCAATATGCAATTCCCTCTAAGGCACCCTTCCCTTTGAAGGAAAGACATTTCCCTACAAATTTAATAAAAACAAATACTGATAGTTTGCTTTTGATACTTCACAAATCAGCAAACACTTGTAATCCATTTGCCAACACAATCATGACATAAATATCCATTTTCTACTTACTTCAATATCTTTCCAAACTTTCAAACATCATTTCAGCTACAGCAGGGCTATGTAATACAGCACAGAAATTGATTCACCACATTGTTCTTAGTTACTAGGATTCATGTTTATAATCCTGTGTCTTTAAAAGAAAATGATTGAATTTTGTGTGTGTAATTAGCTCTGTAACTATTCCTTCTGTCTGACCTTCAGCATATTCTTCATTTCCCAGAGTCATCTTGTAAACACAAATACACAGCAATTAAAAGCATAAATAAATGCTCTGATGGTGTCCCTTAACTTATGTTACTCACACCATGGGAAGTAAAGCCTCACATTGAACTGAGGTTAAAAGAGAGGAACAGCAGGGATTATAACATTATGAGAGACATACCTACTAAAACTCCTATAATGACTTATTCTGTGTTTAAAATGAGCCCCTGGAAACACAACAGTTGAAACAACTATCCAAAGTGCAGTCATCACAATTTTTAGCTAATTTAAAGTTTCATGTCTAAGGAAAAACTAAACATTCCTTTCTAACAAACAGTTCAAACAGTAACATAAAATATATTTAACACAAATCTTGAACAATTACACCTCTAAGGTCTCATCTATTCACGAGATTTTGTCAAAAGAAAAGTGAAAAACTGAAGTATTTTAAGGACCCCATGAAACAAAAAAATCAGTCATTCATGAAATGCAACACAAAAACAAGAGGGTAGAATGTGTCAGACGGTGACATGATCAAACACTAGTAGTAACTGAATAACAGTCAGTGATGAGACGAAGACCTGTGTCTGTATAGTGTGACTTCCTTGCAGCCGCTGGTAATAACACATCAGACACAATGTGTTTTACAAGACAATTGTAAGAAGTATGAAGTAGGGTTTTTGGTCTCCATCAGCTAAGTTATCTTATATGTAAACGTTTATTGTGTTAAGTCAGTTTCATTTCATGGGGTCTTTAAATGCTTTTAATAACCACTAACACACTCTGTACAATCTACTCTACACAGTTCAAAAACATAATCCACAACACTTTACACTGACAGTCTAGCTTTTCACCCATCAGAAATAAAACACAGACATTAGGGCAGCTCTTTACAAACTGGGGCAAAATGTGCTGAGGCAGCTTGCATGAGGATGCATACCACTACATGCTTTCACACAAACATGCTCTCTTTAAATGACAAATAAACATCAAAGTTTTTCTCGCTGGACTATTTTGTAAAGACTTTGTTTAGAACAGAATAATGTAGGCTAATACTTTATTGATCCCCGTATGAGAGTTCTCTTTTCTCTTTCCTCTCTGCCATACAGAGGTCAGAGGTCAGAGACACTTCAGCAGAACTTGTTGGGATGGCCTTAAACCTGGGTTTACCAGATGAGGGACGGTCTCCCTGTTCACCTATGCCATCCAGCTGCCCTGAATGTAAATAATATGTTGTGTCCACACGGTTGAGTTAAGAGGAATGTTGATTATCAAGGAAAACCTTGACATCTTGAATGTTTGGCTCATCAGACACATTCGTTTGGCAATAAAAAACAATAAATGAGAAACGTGTCTGATGAGAAAAATAGCATTCAAAATTACACAAATTCATCATTAAGATCTGTTATATGCTAATTATTGTGGACTGATCATGACCGCATTGACTTTATTGAGCAACAGTGCAAAGGCTTATAGAACAAGTACAAGTCACAGTAACAGAGCAAGCTAACTGGCAATATTTTTAAGGGAGAGTGGCTGGAAATGTAAGGCACTACAGTCTCAGTTCAGCGTCTCTGCATCCTTCAGACCTCCATTAATCTGCTCGGGGAGAAACTGGTGTTGGAACTGAGATGGAAGGGCGTCTGTCCTCATTCAGAAACTCCCACAAAGTTTGTTGATCAGTTCATAACCATCCTCACATTCATAATATGCATAATCAGGAGAGCAGAGCTCATTTCTGCAGTTCAGTGATTTCCATAAAAAGAAAGATTCCCTCCAGGTGCGTCAGGCAAGGTATAATTAAAGGCTCGGCTCGCTGGCCTGTGCTACTTCTCAGGTAGAGTTTAGGAGTGAGGACAGAGCATGTAGAAGCTTCTAGTATGGAGGAGACGAGGGGAATATTTGTGTGCTTACAGTCGAGTGAAAGGGCCCACGTGAAGAGGCGCTCTCAGTTTGGGAGAGGAGCAGGAGTTGGTGTTGAACATGGAGGATGGGGAGGAGGAATAAGGTGAAGAGGAAGCAGATGAAGAGTCACCGCTACTGTTCAGGGTGAAGACACTGGAAATGGCCACATCCACAATACCTTGACATAGCTCAGGATATAGTTTCCTGGTGGGGGAAAGCATAATAGAAGTGTCAACTTGCCTTCACATTTGTGTTACTGACTTAATGAGTTTAAATAAAGTCTATAGGACACACTCACAACCCACAGCTAGTTGTGACTGATTTAATATCATATAATAGCATATGAAATGAATTCACATGACAGTTTTGCATTAAAAAAACTTGACACAGAAGAGTCAAAAGTTTCCAAAATAAAAATTCATGGAGGAACAAAATGTTTAGCTTTAAAACAATGGTAATGTTTCAAACCATTTCTATTTGTGACTCTGACCCTCTATGGAAGAAAAACAACAAACAAATATTCCAACATTATTAAATGTTGATATTTTTAAATAATCAGGGAAATAGATTCAAAGCTTGTTTTCCCCATATTGTAAACAGAAGCCAAAAAGTAAATCTAAATGTAGACTAGAGGAATAGATGTGAATATGAGACACAGTACAGTACAAGGTTGTAAGATTTCTAGATGGGGAAAAAAGTGGTAAAAGAAAAGTGAAATTGAAAGGGATGCTAAGAAAGACAGATTTTTAACTTGATTGATCAGCTGAATGTTACTGACTGTGCACAGGCTGGAGCTCCATTGATCTCAATAAGCCACACTTTGAAGCTCTCGTCCACCATGAAATCAAATCCAAAGAGCTGGAAGCTCTGGTAGGACAGGTGTTTGGTGCTGATTGCCGGCTCAATACATGTCAGACAGCTCCTGTGAAACCAGACAGCAAAATCATTTCCAATCATGTGGCTGTTAATAACGAACATCTAATCAACCTCATGCCATGTGCAAACACGTGATACAATTCATTAGGAACATTTCAAGCATTAAGTAGTCACTGATCTTCACAGACCTCTTCTGCGATTTGAAAAGGAAATGCACAATAAAAATGCCTCCTGCCCAGGTCACACCTTTTTCCTTTAAGTGATGGTAGCTGGTATTTGATAGACATCAAAGTCACATTTTCACAGTAGTAACACATAAGGGAGCTAATTAGAGAGGATATGCGAATTACATGTCTAACTAAGAGGTAATACATCACTAAGACTAAATACTATATATGAAATAATACTGCTCTGTGATTTGCTGTTCTGTCTTTTCTTTAGTGGCAGAAATATTTCAAAACACAAGTCAGATGTCAGACGTGAATAGCTTTATTCTCACTCATATTGCAGTTAACAAGACTAAGAGTCTACAGTCATGCTAGTGGCTCTGTGAGACTGTACGTGAGTTCAATGCTCACATTATCACAATGACAATGCTAGCATGTTTATGTTTAGCAGGTATGATGTTTACCATTATCTCCTGTTAGTTTAGCATGTTAACATGCTAACTTTTGCTAATTAGCACTCAAAACAAACAAAGTACAGATGAGGCTGATGGGAATGTTATTGATTTTGCAGGTATTTGGTCATAAATCCAAGTAATGGACAAAATGAAATTTTGACCTGATGATGGCGCTAGAGGAAATAAGCGGTCACTAAAGTCATTAGAATTTATCCACTACAGACCTTGAATATCTTTCATGGCAATACATCTGATAGTCAAGATATTTAACCCTGAACCACAAATCTCAACCTTATGGTGGTGGTAGAGGAAAGGTCAGGGGATCACCAAATTTTGTAGATTTCATCCTGTGGGGACCATGAATGTCTGTACAAAGTGGTGGACTAACAGACAGGCCGACATCGTGCCGTTAGCACAGCTTAAAATGCCTGTATGTGCCTAAAGGGTGACTTTGAAAGCCAAAGCACCTGGAAAACTAATGATATTGTGTTTTTATTCAACAATCCTATCAAAGTTTCTCAAAGATAATATGATTTGATGCTATGGAGCAGTAAAGATCTCCCTTATTTACAAGCTGAAACCAGTGGCTTTCACATTGTCTCATCTCAGCTCTCGTTTGCATCCAACGATCTAGAAGAGTAAAATGTTGTTGACCAACCAAATAACTTGACAAGAATACGTTGTTTACTTACACTGTCAACTAGGACAGCTTTGACTTGACAACTCAATTTGGAGAATGTCTCCAACCACACAAATATGCTAGTGTTTGTGTTTGGGGTGGGACACAGTATAAGATTGATATATGAATTTAAAAAAAAACTAAAACATTATGTATTTCAGCTTTCAATGTGATATGTGAAAGCTAAGCTATCTATTAGACGAGATCCAAAAATATAAACTGCAACAAAAACAAGAAGGACCTACTTTATGATCTGCTTGATCTGAGGTAATATGGTGGTCTCCAGGGTGACACTGTGAGTGTTCAGCAGGTACAGCCTGAACTCATCAAAGAACATCTCGTTCCCTTCCTCATATCGTCCGTAGTTCTGGGAGTGCTCCTTCTGGATGCAGTGGTTGGTCAGGTGGCTGGTCATGTTCTGTAGGTCAGAGCTGTTGTAGGGCTCTGAGGAAGTCCGCAGCACACCCTCCCGGTATAAATAGATGTTGTATTGATGGTCCACTAACACCCAGCTCCTAGCAATAGCATAGCATACCCCCACATGAGCCTCAGTTACAAAGTCAAGACAGACTAGCACATTCTCTGTAGGTTTGTGTCAAACATAAAAGACTTGCCTGATGTCAAACTTCCGATGTCCCGGCTCCAGAAGCAAAGGTTTCTCCAGGTACTTCTGAATAACATGAACCTGTCCCTGATTATCAATATACTCCAGCAGCTGATTAGCATCATGGGATATCAAAATACCAGCACCTGTTGCAATAAAAACAAATATGTTAAGCTGCCACTGATGCCATCTACCAAATCCTCAATTTAAAACTGTGAAGAATACAAGCAATTGTTCACATGAAAGGGGAGTTATCAAGGGAAAATGGTTGTCTTTAGCCGAGCAAAAGTTTTCAAAATAGCCCAGAAAGAGTATGTAATCTCTGATTCAAATTAATATAATTTAATAAGACACTGAAGGGACAATGACTGACTAAGGCTTACTTGTATCTTTGAAACGTGGGTAACAGATTTTACCTTTAGCTCCAGCAGAGGACTTAGCTATCCAAACTGAGCCTTCCCCACTTTCTTTTTTAGAGTGATAGGAGGCCAAGAAAACTTCCCGCTCATCCGTCTTGGGATTGTTCTTCAGATGGCTAATGCCATTCGTAGCTGGAGCAACAGGAGTGTTGAGGTTAGTAGGATAGATGATGTAGGATTCTGGGAACCAGTTACAGGAGTCGGACAGCTCTGGGCTGGTCTTTATAAGCCTAATGGTAAAGAAGGGAAACGGTCAGCTAATGTAACCCCATTTGAATAATTTATTTACATAAAAGTACGTAAGTAGCATCAATGATGGAAAGACAAACAATTTTTCATTTAAAAAGACAGATACACACTTGACCAAGGACGCCTTTCTGCAAAGCTTGTCTGCTCCTCTGTAGTAATTCACCAGTTGCACCAGTCCTGGTTCATGACCTACAAATTCCAAGTGGGGACATTTTAAAATGCATTAAAATACCCACGTGTACACTCAGAGCCTTGACTGCACATTTAAATGAGAGACAATTTTTCCACAGCATGCTGGAGCAAGCAGCCCTGCAGTCACAGCAGCTGTCTCATCCTGAGTGGGTGTACAGCAAACAGACTTTTCTGTCTGCTGTCGGCATGATATGAAATAAGAAAAAGCATAATTTACCTAGACGCCCAAAGGGCAGTCTGTTCCGTTCACCAAGCATTAAGTTGAATCTCGGATTGTCTTTTTTCAGCCTCTTCCATTGTCCAGTTGAGAGGAGGATTTTGGAAACTTCTGCATAAACAGTGCTGTTGTCGTCACGGGTGACAAATGTGTATATCGGGGAATTCATAATGCCACGTTGACTACGATGGGAAGTATATAATAGAAACGATTGAAACTTAGCTTTCAAGCAAGTTATGAGGCTATCTGGTTGGCACTGCAGCAGTCAGACTGTTCAGGGTTATCTCCTCTGTCCGTGCCATAATGATGAGTCAGTCATATCCAGTCCACACTTCCCAGTTAACTCACACTATTGCTCTAAAACTCCAATTCAGAAGTATGAGGCTAACATTTATTTATATAAAACACCATAACATGCGAAGGATAGCAATTTAATGTTGCTCAGAGGGTTCCTTCAGAAATCCCAGACAAGGGTGTGACTGACTGCTGCTACCGGCTCCTAGGGCTGGTCCCGTCTGGATTAATTTACATCCCGTCTCCGGTTTAGCTATAACGTTAGCTAACGGACTGCGGCCACTGTGAACAGCTATCAGGGAAACTTTTCCGGTAACACTCCACAAAGACAAAGACTTTAGACAGAATAGTGCGAAATATTAACTAACTAGCTAGTTAGCTACACAATATCACAAACGCATCCTATTTTCCCAACGGCGTCGTATTCTCTGAAGCTCTGCAGCCGCTGTCATCCACTGTCGACAGCATAAACAAAAAGCTCCACGGTTGTGGTTAGTGTAGTTTACGCGTACACTGATATCAAGAGTAGTTGACATTTAACATTTCTTATACATAATGAAAGTACATGGACATAACTTGGAATGCAATTTGTGTACAAGTATGATTTCTTTAAAAATAATGTATGTCGGAATCCAGTGCCCCACTTGAAGTTCAACAACGGTGGCACTACATTTCCCAGAATACAAAGCGACATGTATCATTGCATTTGTTTAACGTGTTGTGGCCACAAGATGGCGTTGTAGACCTCTGCACAAATTAGCAGCTAGGACCCTTAAGCAGTCTATCGTAGAAGCCATAGTCTGAGTTTTAAAACTCAAGAAAAAGTTTCTCACTCTGGGTAAGACTACCTCGTAGTTTCTAATTAATTATCAATCATCAAGACGCTTTAGCTCTCATGGAAATTGATAGAGCGGCATAATAACACATTAACAGATAGTGACTAGTCTCTGGGCGAACCTGGAGGATAAATGGAGCACTTCCTAGTCGTGACAAGTTATGGGTCCCGTTCCGATATTTTCAAATAAGTTATTTGTTTCAATTTAGCTCTGTATTGTTCACACATTTTCATATTAAGTCGACGTTTTGTCAACTGAATAAAGATAAAATTAGGTGTGTTTTCGCTGGGTTCCTACATTAGGTGAAAGCGATGCTCAAAGACTAATTTAGGTCTTCGAAGAACGAATTGGAACGTAGCAGGAAGTCGTACTGTTGAAGAAGAATCAGGTGGCGGGAACGACTACACGTCTAGTTAAAGTATAATAGCTTTCAACTGGTTAACGTTGTAAAACTTGTGTTTGTAGTGTAGCAACTATTTATTTTTGGCATAATATCATAAGAAGATATCCTTAATAGTAAGTAACGTCCCTCATCGTCAGTGTTGTGGCCTGTTGTGTGGTGCGAGATATTTTCAGTGAACACTTAGCTAATGCAATTATGTCCTGTCCATAGACTGTTTATAGCTGCATGTCATGGAGGCTAAGCTAGATTTCTCTGTCAGTTGAATGGATGATAACTAATCTAAAGTTAAAGGACACTGCAGCAGCTTTGCCAGTGAACTACCCTCTAGTACAGCTACATATCCATCAAATTATATGATTTTATGGTATTTAGCCTAGTTGTATATAGTTAAAGGGGCGTTCCACCAATATTACACATAGTCATTCTCATGGTTAGTACTACTAATGTCGTGAAAACAGTTGTATACTGTTCCCAGCTTTGCCAAGACTGAGAAAATAACCCTTTATGTTTAGAGGTTATCTCAGCTGGGGCATGGAGACTAACAAAGCGTGCTTTAAAAATTGAGGAGAGGGTTTTAACGAAGAGATGCTATTGAGTTGGGATGCTAATGAGTGTAATCTAGCCTTTTTGCAGCTTGACCAATACTATTGACTTAATGTCAGGATACCTCAGCCTCTGCTGCTTCAATTTTAACCATGCTTTTTTAATCTGTTCTTTTTAGTCCCTGGACTTTATCAAAGTGCAATACAAACTACTACATATGCCCATACATATCGCAGAATGCAATGTAATGAGATGTGTTACTTTTTTGTGTGTATGGGTCAGGGGTGATGTGTGCCTTGGCTTTTACTGAGGTCATGTTTTTTTAATAACTTTTGTCTCCTCTCCTTCGCCAGACTGGAGCAGGCCAGGCATGAGTGGCGCACACCTGGACGAATGGCAGAGGAGGTCCTTTGACATTTTATCTGGCAACTGTACACCTGAACAGAAGGCCGATGCCTACCGGGCCCACATCCTCTCCATTCAGTATGCATGGGCAAGCTCCCAGCTCTCTCAGGCCGGCATGGCCAGCCTGCTCAGTACCTACTCGGAACGCTACGCCGCAGTGCTGGACTCGGATGACCCCCGCACAGGGCTTAACAACTATGCAGAGAGCGCACTGCATCTGGCCCGCAGTCAGAGGAACTACAGTGACAAATGGGAATCGTCTCTGACCATGGAGAGTGTGCTGGAGTTGCCCTGCGTGCAGAAGATGATTCAGGCTGGGACTGGGGGAGGAGGCTCCCTGGTGGCACCAGGAGATGTTAACATATCTGTAGGGCTAGAGAGCAGAGGCAGCTCCCTGTCTGCTCCCTTTACTGCAGTCAGGTCAGAGGCTGCATTGTTCAAACCTGTAGGACCACCACAGCCTAAAACAGAGGTGAACAACACTGCCAGTAATCCTGTTACTAATATTACATCAGAGAGGCCAAGAGGCTCTGAGGGGATCTCCGGTAATCCATACTCATTCTCCCGACCTCCAGCCCGACCACAGTCTGTGTTTAGTCATCCTCCTTCAGTTCTTCCACAGGGAAACCCTGGCCCAGCAGGGGGCACACAAAACTATCAGTCCTCTTTCTTCCCCACCTCCAACCCTTCTAAGCGGAAGAATTTTTACAACCCAGATGGAGGGGATGGTGGCAGGGGGCAACATGGAAATCAAGCAGGCACTGACCCGCGAGCTGGAAGCAACTTTAAAACGGCTCGCGAGCAGTTTGTTGTTGATCAACAGAAAAAACATTCCCATCAGACACAAAGAGGTCAGACCACTGGGGTGGCAGCAACTGTGAAGAAATCTCTGGGTGCTAACAGACCTCGAGGTGCATTTTCTAAATTTGTGTCACCTATTCCACGACAGGAGGAGGAAGAAGGTGGGGCGAGCAGTAATTCCAATCAGGAACCTCAGATCCTGGATGAACGTCTGAAAAACTTTGAGCCAAAGATAATCGAGCTGATCATGAGTGAGATCATGGACCACGGGCCTCCTGTTGCCTGGGATGACATAGCAGGCCTGGAGTTTGCCAAGACCACCATAAAGGAGATTGTGGTTTGGCCCATGCTGCGACCTGACATCTTTACTGGCCTCCGTGGTCCACCCAAAGGCATCCTGTTGTTTGGACCCCCAGGGACCGGAAAAACTCTGATAGGAAAATGCATAGCTTGCCAGTCAGGTGCCACCTTCTTTAGCATCAGTGCTTCATCGCTCACATCCAAGTGGGTGGGTGAAGGAGAGAAAATGGTGCGAGCCCTGTTTGCCATTGCCCGCTGCCACCAGCCTGCTGTCATTTTCATTGATGAAATTGACTCACTGTTGTCCCAGCGGACAGACGGGGAGCACGATTCGTCCCGTAGGATAAAGACAGAGTTCTTGGTTCAGCTGGACGGGGCAGCCACAGCAGCCGAGGACCGCATCCTGGTGGTGGGCGCCACCAACCGACCTCAAGAGATAGACGAGGCTGCCCGACGACGCCTGGCAAAAAGGTTATACATCCCCCTGCCTGAGGCAACCGCCCGATGGCAGATAGTGACTAACCTCATGGCCCAAGAGAAGAACCAGCTGATAGAGCAAGAGCTGGAGAGCGTGGTAACAGCCACCAAGGGCTTTTCGGGGGCTGATATGACTCAGCTATGTAGAGAAGCAGCTCTGGGGCCCATCCGCAGCATCCAGCTCAGTGACATCGCCTCTATCACTGCAGATCAGGTGCGACCAATCCTCTACAGTGACTTCCAGGAGGCTCTGAAGACAGTGCGACCCAGTGTCTCATCAAAAGACTTGGAGCTGTATGAAGAGTGGAATAAGACTTTTGGATGTGGACGTTAAACTTGGCTCCTCATCCTGATTATCCTCTACCTCTGTTAAAGTTATGTTAGGATGTTATTTTGAACTGAGTTGAGATAAACACTTCAGCTCTGGATAAATCTATAGATCTTAAATATTTCCTTTGTTGCACACAAGGCACATAGAGTGGGTGGACAAAATAGCAGGAGCACCTTACACTATTGCCTTACAATTGGATCAACAACTCTGTGACAGTCTCATCAAAAAGCCTGAAAGATTATAAGCTTCACAAAGATAATTTTCTAAATGCAGAGATGTGTGTTAGATTGCATTACACTGAGCAGGTGTTTCTGTTATTTTGTCCACCCCCTGAGTGCCCAACGGGTCATTTAATTAAACAGTTAATCTCTTTACAACCAACCTGATGTTTTCCGATCCATTAATATTACTCTTTACTCACAGGCTGTTGTAACTACACTTGAAACTAAAATATAAACATATCAGCTGAAGTGAATGGTGTGTTAACATAGTTTTTGAAAATGCAGCCATATACTTGTTATAATTATAGTTATTTGTATTCACAGTAATCTTCGTGGTGAGAGAATGAAAGACTTTTCTGTTTGGAGAAATTGCTCTGAAAATTGTTTAATGTAATGCATTAAAATTATTTTCAGGAGCTTGTAATGGCCAGACTCTTCTGTTTAGATAATAATTTTACCTTTGCTTTGTGGTTTTGTGTAAGCATTAGGCACCATGTTGGGTACATGAACTGTGTTCCAGATGAAGCATTGAGCTTGTTTTAAATTCCTTTATAGCAGTTAGCATCATTTTTGTAATACTTGAGGATGGACATCCAGCATATTTAGTATTCATTCCCAGAGATATTCTCACCTATATCATATACAGTATATCAAGACAGAACATTTTCTCATTGCTTTAGTTTGTTTCAATTAATTGCATTGCCAGAATTGTATGTTTTCCTAATAAAATGAAATTTTGCCCTGATCTACATGTTTGTTTATGTCTGAGAATTGAAACAAATCAATAGTTATCTCCAGTACATTGTGGCATTTCCCCACTTGATCCTCCTCCCCATCTAATCCACAGAGGGCAGTGTGATCACTTTGTTGAGAACTTTATTTGTACATCTCTATAACATTTTGCCTTAAGTCTTGTCCTGAAATATTCCTGAGGCTGGATGTGCTGAAGAAGTTAGGCAACACAGAGAGTATCCAGGGTCTCGTATAAAAAACTCTGAAAACTTTACATTTGCTTTTCCTCCCTTCCTGTACTGTACTGCAATGCATCCCTTTTATTAGACAATAAGCATGAGCTCCATAATTTTAATTTTAGCTCTGATCCTGATCCACAGGGTTCATGGCTGGTGTAGATGAATATATTTCAAAAAATGTGTCCAGTTAATTTCTCAGCTATCAGTATTAATAAATAAGATGGCCACTCTCCTCCACACAGCGGAAACGTGGTTAATTCATCGCCAACTGGTAGTTCTGGTCAACAGAGATTCTTGTTGATGTTCTTTGAGTTGAATGCCTCACTGGTCATACATACACTGTGCTATTGCAGAGGACCATTATAGATTGTGCACACATGAAATGAAATTCTCATGTAAATTTAATGAAACAATCTGAAAATCTGGAAGACCATGAAAAAAGACTTTCATTTATTTTTCATCTTTTTGTCAAGTCCCTGATAAATATTTCAGACGCATGTGGTTGGCCACTGTATTGAAACTTTGTTGAATTAGCCAGCAGCGAAAGTAGTCACACAACACCCCCCCGGGCATCACCGAACACAGGGACTCCTCACAGCTGGACCGGGACATATGCACAGAATTCCTCCGGTGCCGGTGGGATCCATAGAGTATGGACTGAAAACCGTGCCATATGGTATAAGTTTGTAACTCAATTTGAAGGTGGCTGTGCAGCAGTGGTCACATCTGGGGTTGTGTGGTCACAAACATACACATTACACAGTACATTTATTTATGACACTAAATAATTAATGTAACTTTACTGCCTATATACTTGTTATTTAAATTTGGAATACTGACATTTGAAATTGAAATGCATCACCTGCGACTTGGGGTATTTAAGTAACCTGGAGATCAGGTATAGACAGTGGTGGAAGAAGCACTCAAAACATTTACTTTTTCACCAATAAACCGTTAAGATTTTAATGAAATCAAATCTGTTTTTTTATATTATTTATGGTCGGCATTTTTTCAGCAATAGCAATCCAATGCATTTACATTCTGTAATTACTTCTCTAAATCGTAGTTTTCATTGTTGGTGGCGGGGTCCGCCATTTCCAAACTGGATTCAGATTGCCTTCACACGCACGAGGGATTCATAGGAAACAATGCAGCATGTAATCCAGTGTAATCTTTTTTTTTTAACTACTCGAGCCTTGTGCAGCATGAAATCAGATTGGATTTGCAGTTATTATTAAAACAACATGAATTTGTTTGGCTGTGTTGTAAGTGTAAGTGTTGTAACAAGATAAATCTGAGGGGTTGTGACATAATTAATGGGGTAGGAAAGAAGGAAAAAAAGTTTTGTTACACACATTTATATTCATTTTTTGGACTTTTCTCTAATCTTTCTTATCTCTTATTTTTTTGTTAAATATGGATAATTTTACTCTTTTGGCCTCAAAATGTTCAAATGCGACCATTTGAGAAGTTTAGAGGAGAAATGTTTCTTTGGTGGACCTGCTAACCACTCATAGACATCTGAAACGTGACAAGGGGCCCCAAGTAGACACTGCTTTTTTGTAAGTTGTCACAAGCCAGACAGGTTGGAAACCACTGGTTTAATCTTTAATCTTTTATAAAACAATCCAATGTATTTAATGTAAAATCTTAATCTGAAAAGTAACAAGTAACTATAGATGTTAAATAAATGTAGTGGTACAGTATTTCTCTCTGAAATGCAGTGGAGTATAAAGTAGTCATAGAAATACTCAAGTAAAGTACAAGTACCTCAAAATTGTAAGTAAGTACAAGACCCTATACTTGATGCACAAATTCAAGTATACAGAACAGCTTTATAGTTAGTTAGTTGGTTTTTACAACGATCAACTTGCATTCCCAAATAGATATCCAATCATGTGAAGAAAAGCCAAGAGAGGCAATCAATTGTGCATTTAATTGTGCAGTCGGCCCCTCATGTTGAGAAACACTAGTTGAAACAGTGACCAAATTCAAGTTTTCCAGCGACTATTCTGTTATGGCTGTCCATTAATGGGACACAGTCATGTAAAGTACTAACGGCTTGTTGGATCCTGTTAACAGCACAATTGGAAGTGGTTAAATTTGATTCTTAAAGGAGTATTTCAGTCAGCTGGCTGAAAGGGGAAGTGAGATTTGGGATTCTGGCAGGGCCAGAGTTGGTTGGCCAGATTATCCCTCTCATGCAAATGCCCTCCCTCCCCTGTTGGGTCCCAGTCAAGCGTGGGGAGGGGGGGCTCAGCGCTGGCCACAGCTGCTTCCCGTTTCTGCTAAATCACACAGCAGCCATCTGGACGAGGCTGTTGCCGCACAATGCCGCCGAGCTCCTCTGTCGGCCTCGGCTGAGCCTCCAGACAGGCCTAGCCCTCTGAGCCCCGGCCCCTGCCTTCTGCTCCAGTGCCTGATCCTCTCTGTCCCTGCTCTCTTCTGCTGCCGCTCCTCTGAAGACCAGCGGGACTCTTCAGGTCCTGGACACAGCACATGTCAACATGCTGGTGTGTGTGTGTGTGAATGGAGGGTCTCCACACTCATAACCACCCTTTTGTGTGTGCTGCTTATGCTACCAGTACTCCCTTGATGTCACAATTTTAACACAAGGTCTCTGAGCAGACAAATGCCACTGTGATGTGTTAGCCTTGTATTCTCTGTCTGTTTGGCATCCTTGTGAATTATAAGATAATACGAGACAATGCTTTTAGCTGGAAATTATAGACGTTATGGTTTATAACTACAAAAACACTGAAGTAAAGATCAATATTTGAAGGAAGTTAGCTTTTTTGCTAAATCGAGACTATACTTTGCAGCCACACATGGTAATTGTACAGCATGTGAAGAAGTGTTTATTTATTCACCTCTCACTGTAAATGCTGTTTCAGTGTGTGCAGTGTTCTTCTAATTTGTTCTCAAATGCCAGTCATTCACTCTTTTTTTGGCTCTTCCTTGACAGGCAGCAGTGAGCAGCATCTTGAATGACATCTAAACTTAATTATTTCAGAAGGTTCGAGAGTGTGAAATGAAATCTCCATATTTCTTAGGAAGGCAAAGAAACTTTGCATTAACTCCGGGAATCATTTTCCTGAGCTGGACCTAATTTATGGTAGACTTTTTAATAGTTTTGACTATTTAACAATTTAATATAGACAATTCCACATTCTTTGACACATGCTTAATATAGTGCAGTAAAGAAATACTATCCTATAAAAAACATATGCATTTGCCATAAAATATCCATATGAATAAATAAATATAAATATAAAGATGATCCCTAGTAGTTACAGGTCTCTATTCATAAAACTATATCTTCAAGAATAAATTCTGTTTTCTCCTTATTGCTATACTCATTCACTGGGAAAAAAAACCCACTTCCCCACTTTTTGAGCATATATAAAATATCCTTTATTGATATTTTGCAAGCATAAAGCTTCTTCAAACCTCAAATGGCTCATTTTCATTTTGTGAGTGAAACAATTCTTTGCCATCAGGTATAAAAGAAAAGGCCAGGAAAACATTTTCTTCCGATCCAACTGAAAACAGCTTCCAGCAGCAGTCATGTTTTTACCTCAAACACATATAGTACAATTAGACAGAAAGAGATGCAGCTTTTATTAACTACTCTACAGACAAACATCGATCACCGTAATAAATACAAAAACAGAAAGGCGTGTGTAAATGTGATATAAATAATATGTAGGTTGTTACAAATACAGGAACATGTTGAAACTTTGGAAGGAAATGTGGGGTTATCTACATTGATTGTTAAGTTTCTACTGATTGTATTTAATACCAATAGTAAAATGGGTTTTCCTGCACTGAAAACAACTGCATAATAGAATCTTTTATTGACATTCCAGATGCTTCAGTACAAAGATTTGTAAATATAATGTGAAAATCTAGAAAAAAGTTGCCGCCTGGTTTTCCAAAAGAAAAGAAACATTGGAAATGCTGTACACTGTAAATACATGATTTAAAACCTATGTAGGATGTGGCACAGTAACAGCTGTGTTGTGTTGTCTTCACTGAACATTACATGAACCTTTTCAGCATGGTATTTGAAATGAAAATAAATGTTTTTTTAATATACATTTATCTGTGTTCAACAAACATGCATACTTTGTATAAAAAACACAACTTTCAGACAGTGTATTTTACATTTTGTATTTCTATGCATTTATTTCAGGTGCATGCCAATGAGTGTGTATGGCATGTTTTCCAGATGGTTTGTTTGTGTGAAAGTGTGTGTTGTTCTCTGGTCGACGGGGGCTCAGTAACGATGCTCCCCTCGCGTTATGTGAGAGGAGAACTCATATCGGTCTTGACTCCGGTGACCGCAGAGGTTGCACTCGAAGGGGTCTCTGAAGCCATGGCAGCCCATGTGAATGGTGTACATGACGTGGTCCAGGAAGAGAACGCGGCAGTGTTCGCACCGGTACGCCCTCACCTGCTCCCCGTCTGCCGTCACCACCTTGAAGCCCTCGGAGGCCATCTCCATGCTGGCCCGGATGGCCTCGTACTGCCTCTGCTGCTCCTCCTTCACCAGAGGGAGCACGCCGTTCCTCACCCCCGAGGTGATGTGGTTGGTCAGGTAGATGAGGCCGGGGGCCGTCCCGCCTGGACGATCCTCATTGTTGCTCTCGGTGTCTGTGGAGTCCTGGCCGCTGTGGCTGGGCGAGCCGTCCTTCTCGCTGGAGGCAGACTTGGAGTTGGAGAGCAGCAGCAGGTTCTCAGCTGCACTGTCTTTGGCTGACAGGCTGTGGCCCGTCCCCGTGTGGCCCTCGGGAGCTTGCTTGTGAAGGGGGTACATGGAGCCGAGGCCCACATCGGTAGAGGAGGCCGGGGAGGTCTGGACCAGAGGCCGGAGCGACTCTGCCCCCAGGTAGCTGATGGCGCTGTTGATGGCCTGGTCGATGACGTTGGGCTGAATCAGCTCACCTGCTCCTCCGTCGTAGGAGAGGTCTGACAGCCGTTTGTCACCTGAGGGGCCAGAGAGAGACAGAAGAGCAATGTGAAGGTTATACTTTACTGACACACTTGAACTTTCACCTACGTCCTGTGATTTCACCATCTTAATACTGAGCCTGTTCCTCTCTAGCTGAGTTTGAAAATGACCCACTGTTATTGTTTTTTCTGATCTCGTGGTCTGCTTATTGGTAGTTCTAGTCTGATACTAGCATTTCCCTCAGCCTCTTAATATTAGATTTTCTCCCTCTTTTGTTATGAAGATTATCATCATCTTAATGTAAAATTAATATACAGGGTTAAACACTAACACTAAATATTGAAACATAGTCTAACAGCAACTAAACAAATTAAATTCCTGATCAGGCTTAATTGCAAAAATAGACTCTTTTCTGTTACACTGCGTGCATTCTGCAGAGCCAAGAAAAATTCTAAACTAATTAACACAAAACACATTGCAGCTTCACCTATGCAGCCTTCATAGGTGCAGCAGTTACACTTATATTTCAGCAACAGTACATACAGCGACATTGTATTTACACAAAGGAAGCAGATTTTAGCCCTTACCCACAAACTTCTGTGGCATAGTGCTCTTACGTTTAGCTACATTATTAGCTAGTCTGTCTAGCACCAAGGCTCTGTCAGATCCCGTCTGGCTTAAGTCTTCCCTCTGCTCATTCTGGTTGCTTTCTTCCTTTACTACTGGAAAGCAAGACAGAAAAGTAGATTTCAGAGTTATTTGAGAGTAATTTGAGTTTGTCCTGTTTAAAGTGATGAACTGGCGCCTGATAACACATGATGGTAAGTTCTAGTCTGATGGTATTTTTCTCACAGAGCACAGAGCGGACTATTCTGACACATATGAAGCACTTGGTTTATAAATATAGTATTTGTTCATGCTCACAGATGAGGTGTAGATGTGTTTCTAGGATTCAGTGGAGAGGTTTACAGCACCCTGCGCATTAAGTATCTCAAGAATGTTATAGTGTGTCCATTCAGTTTATGACTGCTGAGTACATATGGACAAATACAGAACTTTATACTGACAACATGATTAAATGGACTTAATTAGCCCTGCAGTTATTTTGAATAGCTAAATAACTTCTGCATGAACCTACACTGAAATGGAAATGACAGTAATTTAACCTGACCTGTTGGAGCATTTAGTAACAGCGACATTATCAGCATGGTAAACTGCTGTTGCATGCATAGCGGGTCCTGCACTCTGGGTAAAGTAGGTCATCAGATTTGGGTAAAAGTGAAGTGCGCGTTCTCATGAGGCACCAACCTGTGTAGATGCTGCTCTGCAGCCCCATGCACTGGAGGTAGTTGTGACACCGCTCCTTGTGCTCCTCGAGAGAGCTGCGCTGCTTGTAACTCCGCCCACAGTAAGCACACTTGTGGGGTTTTCCAACTGCAAAAAAAAAAATAAAAAAAGCAACAACATTATGTCAGTGAACAGAGCAGTGCAATATTTTATGTGATAGCTGATATTAAAATGCTAAAGGAAAAGGCCTGGCAGTAATGCCTGCACTGTTTGATCGACAGGGGGATCTTTGGAAAGTCCAGTGCAAAAACTTCACAAGTAGATCACTTTACATTTCTTGGTGTGGCATGAGCATGGTTGGGACTTCTGCTGAGGTCACTGAGGTCGTGTCCTCTGTATTTTTTGGGGGGAATTCGGGATCAACTTGGAGGAGTTTACATTTTACAAATAATAAGTTATTCATGGAGGGTATTTTATAAGCTGATTCCTGTATAGGCTTGATTTACATTTAACTACTTTTATGCCAGAAAAAAAAAATGAAATAAGGGATTGACTATTTCCCCACCAGAAGCTTATTCCTGGCCTTGTAGAAAAGGCTTTTAAACTAAACAATAATAGACCCAGAGTTGCTGAATATAATCTATTGAAAATATAAATGAACAGTTGAATAACTAAAATAGTGAAAATACAAATAGTAAAAAAATATATCTTATGTTGTCTGGTCAGAACTTTTGGAGGGGGAGGAGGGAGCCCTGGGAGGACCTGGCCTCATGACCTCAGTATTTCTAAAATTATGGCCTCTACTGAGACCAAAAACTATAGAAAATTCTTATTATTTTTGGTATATAGTCAATCCTAAAGTCCTGCTGCTATAAATATTTACTAATGCACCAAATGTGTATTAATCCACGGCTAAAAGTAGTCCCCAACAAATGCACGATTTACTCCAGTTTGAATAACTACAAAAACACTACAGTGCCCTGCTGATTTAGGAAACTGTTCAGCCTTTTTTTTAATGAAATTATATATTTGTGACTTTTTAATGCCTTCAGGAGAAATAAATAAGCTTGGAGCTGAGTGTCACAAACATAGTAGGAAAGTCCTGACAGATGGAGTAACACATTGTTGGTTTTAAGCTTTTCATGGGATTTGATGACAGTAAAAAGAATATTAAATGATTCCAGTCTTATCCTTTAAGCATAGGCCACCCTAGTTCGTAAGCTTTTTGATTGCAATGCTCTACCATCCACGCAGCCTTTGCTTTTCATTTAATTCATTTCAGTGTCTATGCATATCAACTTGTAAAGTGCTTCTGATGGGTAACCCATCACGGTGATCATAATGCTCGCTTTAATTTTTGTCACTCACAGAGTGAGTTGTTAGTTAAGGCAGTTAAACGTGCAAACTGATTTAAATTGACACTGGTGTGCAAAAATCATTTTGCAGGTTATCCCTTCACTGTTAAAACTATTCAGAGCAGGCTTTGTGAGTGTATTGTTTACACCCAGCATTTCATTAACACATACTTCTGCAAAGCACTTGCAAAAAAGTGACACCATATCTACACCCTGTCAACTTCCCCTTACATGTCATGCATGCTGTAAAGGCTTCTACACAGTGGCCCTAGAATTACCATGAGTGCAGCAGTTTTCGTGTGTTTGAGCTTTGCAAACTCACCCGAGTGGGTGCGTAAATGGCCGGTGAGGGCGTCCCTCCTGCGACAGGCGTAGCTGCACAGGTGACACTTGAAGGGTTTCTCCCCTGAATGGAGCTTGATGTGACGCAGCAGGTTGCCCTTCTGGGTGAAAGAGGCACCGCACTGGCTGCACTGGAAAGGGCGTTCTCCTGAGGACAAGAACACAACAGACGCACATTACTGTAAAGAGGCTGACAAAACACACAGAAAAAGAACATAAAAAAGAATAACTTGTATGTTTCACTGAAACCCAATTATATGTTTTTTATGTACCCTACCAAGCAGTTCATGATTTTTAATGTTTTTCTTGATTGCCCTACTCTCCCTAATCTCATTATGTTTGATCCCTCCACTGACAACAATAAAAGCACAAAGTCTTTGTCTTTTCTATGTGGATGAAAAAGCGTGTTGCTGCTGTGGGAATGCGGGGTCACTACACTACAAGCATCCCGAGCGCCAGAACAAGCCGGATGATGGAGCGTCTCCGGGGCAGAGAGCGATCCAGCAGCCTAGCAGCCTGTGGGAGGGTTTGCAGCAGAGTGACACTCCATCTCTCCATGCTCCCCCTGCCCCACCGACTTCTGGCGCTCTGATCGAACAAGAGCCTTTCAGACTCAGCCTGCCAGTTCCGTAATGCACCATTGCCTAGGTCAATTTGATCTGAAAATCTCATTTTTTCCTCTTCTTCGTCTCTAAAATAAGAGCGGCACATCACAATGCAAATTCAGCCTCATTTGAATAAAGCGAAGGAAACACTTTGTGTTGAGAGCCAGTCTTCCTGATCAGCGCTTCTGGAATAAACCAATATCCAGCCTCTCCGAGTGTTGTGGCATTCTGTGAGAACGTTTTAATATGGCTTTTTTTTTTTTCAAAGGCCCCCCATAAAATAAGAGTCACCACTGAAGCAGCAAAAATATATAAAAAAGGAAATTCATTAAAAATGCATTTCAGGAGCAAAGACTCACCACAGAATATTTTCTATTTAAATAGGAGGCACTTCATTATATCTTTTATTGTACTTTCTTTTGCATTTACATTAGTCTAGTGTTCCTTTCTTCCATTTTGAGTTTCATTAGTTTCTAAAGCTTGACAGTTAAGTGCCTTTTTCAAAAATGTTCCCCACCACTGGTTTGGCTTCATTACAATAGAATATCAATTTTGAAATTTGAAAAACTTTTAATAGCCAGATAATTGTCACTTCATAGAGATTCCATTTAATTGCAGCAGATATCCTGTTTCTCAACTGAGGGCATGTTTTTTCGGACCAAGTTCGTCTCTGCTACTTTATCGCACAATAATTTGATCAGTTACTGTTTGCTTGTTACTTGTATGTGGTAATTCAGAGTCATTTAGATGAACAATAATGAATGCTAATGGTATGCTCAAAGCCTATTTCACGCACGATAGGAAGGTCTACATGCATGCAGCCAAACGCAAGGATGCCATTACAACCACTACTGAGTATGAAGGGCGACTGCAAACATAAGAACAGGCTCTAAAGTTTGTTTCTAAGACTCTATCAGTAATGTTTGTGTATAGGCAAAGAAGACACAAAGCTACAGTACATACACTGTGATGCTGCTTGTGTTAATGCCAAAAAATAGAAGGAGACAACTACTCTGAGACTTTCATTTTTGCCATTTAAAGTAAAGAAATGCTCTAAACATGGAGGGGAGCCACAGCAGATTCCTTTCTACCCCTCATCCATCCTCTCATACTAACAGTGAACATGGGTGCAAAGGAAGGGCAAGAAGTATTGCAGTTGGCTTACCAGTGTGGCTTCGCTTGTGCACCATCAACACATTGGGGCCAATGCAAACTATCCCACAGATATCGCACTTGAGCTTCCCGTTGGGCAGCCGGATACCGCCGGCCGAGGAGAAGGCCTTGGCTTCGAGGCTCGGCTGTGAGCCGTTCACCTTGGCCCCCGAGGCATCGATCACGCGCAAGTCTTCCGCGCACTCCTCCTCCTCCACGCCATTCATGTCACAGGCCAGCCCATTCTCCTCATCACTGCGAGCCTCAACTTTAATGTTACAGGCTGGAAAAGAGGGCAAGGGGGGGCCACGGTTTAGAATACGAGCATGGTTCTTTCATGATGTTATATGCTAAAGATGGGCAATTTATCAGTGTGATATTAATACTATGATATGAGAATAGGTAGAGCTGCTTATTGTAACATTGTGACGTAGCCTTAAAGTTGCCTTTGTTCTGGTCTGAAAGGCTTCATAATAGGAAAGTGAAACGATTTTGTGAACCTATTTGACTGTCCTCACTGAATGAATGAAAGTCTAATAGTTTGGTCATTTTACCTAGCTGATCATTTCTAAAACTGAATTAATTTTACCTTATAGATGAGCCTCTTTTTCATTTTGTTTGGTGTGACTTTTCTTCATTCTGAGTAAAAACTGTTTTATTCTGTTATTATTTTTATTTAGTGTTGTTCTTAATCTCTTTAATTTAATGGTTAATTTTATACTTATTTCATAATTTACCTGACCAGTTGTCATTGTTAAATTCGTCTTTGTCTTATTGTTTGGCCTTTTATTTTGTGAGATGCTTTGATAAACTTGTTTTTCTTATCTCACCAGCACAATTTTATGATAAACATCATAGTATGTGTTACATTATTTTAGTTACTTGTTCAAATAAATGACATACTCATTTTATAAAGACTATGTTGAAGAACTTAAACTGGGTCTCCCACATCCATTAAACAGAACTTTAATATGGCCTGGCTTTATTTGGATTCCTTCAGTATGTTATTGTAGTCAATATGGTTCTGTTCATTCCCCTGTCCTCAGGTAGTATGTATGCACTGCAACTGCACTATAATATAACTAGGGGAACAATGGCATCAAAATGACAAACCTGCTTTAGTGCACAACAACATTTTCATGTTTACCGGGATGCTGCATTAAAACTTCAAAAACTTCCCTTGATTTTCAGGCATTTTCGTGAATTCAGTCTCAGAAAAGTCAACAAACATCAGACAAGATCAACCCACGGCCCACTCGTTTAAACTGTAGACTCTACTGCTTTTTGTTTTCAAAGCAGCATGGTATATTGCATAAGGATAGACAGGTGGATATCATGTCTACTATTTGAGGATGTCAGCGATGAGATGAAGAAACACACAGATCATCTCACACCATCACACTTTGGTGAAAAAAAATGACAGCAAGATAAACAGGAAACAGAGACACAGGAAGCAGTGTGAAACTAGGGACGACAGCGGTGTCTGTCAGAACAACAGAGTACGATGAACACACACAGGAACACAGAAAACACACTCACATTTGGCCTTTTCGCCATTTAGAGGGGTCTTAATCAGTCTAATTCCTAAGATTGCAAGCTTTTTAGAGTACAGAAAGTACTGTAAATGCTGCATGTTTGATAAACACAGCTCTTACTTGTGGAACAATTAGAAAGTCTCTATTTGATGTCTGGTCTTCCCAAAGTGATCAGAAAAGGGAAGTGTCCTCTGTGTTGAACTACCAGCTCCTTCTTTTCCCACCAGAGAAGTTTAGAAACATTTAAGAGAACTGACAGATCATGCAAGTCCCACAGCTACCAGCCTGTGGTTTGCATGTCACAGTGACAGCCTGATTTCCCCATGCCTCTACCTCTGTTTGTACAACTGAAGAGGAAGAAGTGGAAATCATGAAATATAGGAATCTATGGAAAAGGGGAAGCTTCAGAAAGAGGGCCTGTCTAACTGAAATACCAAGAATTATGGAGAAGTGACAGAAAGGGAAGCACGGGAAAGGAATTGTAAAACAGCCTGTAACTGAAACACTGAAACAACTTTTTTTTTTTGCAGGAGTCCTGTTTTCACCGAAAGTCACCAAGGGAACATACAGAATGTTTCCCAAAGAGAGCAGGAGGTGGAGCGAAATTTGAGAACTAACAGTGTAGGATCATGAGATGTTTATGATCGCTTTCCCGATCAGTCACATAATCTGATCGTCCATCTCCACACAGCATTTATTTTAAATTTGCTGTTGCATGACAAACAATCTGCTCATCTGTTCGACTGTTAAAATGTTTTGGAGAAACCCGTCTTGTCTTTTTGCTGAGCAGATGTGATAAGAGAGACACCAGCCGTGCACGCAAAGGAAAGGAAAGGCTTCACTGTTTCTAAAAACAAAATGGTGCTTAAATTCTATTAAAGTGCAAAAGCTGATGATGAGTTATGGTACAGAACTGTGTATGAATTAGTTACTAAACATACCACATGTGCATCCAAAATGTAATTACAATGCAACGGAGGATAACGATGCATGTAAGTATATGTTAACACAGACCTTGTTGGGTCTCTGTAAATAATATTATAAAGAGTACGGTCTTCTGTTATGAATTGGCGCTATATAAATAAAATTGAAATTATTTGAAAACATCTGACACTATTTTTGCCATTATGCTTTTAGTTTCACTTAGGAGTTTCAACCGTTTATTCATTACTTTCAGCTAACTGTCTTAACCATTTATCCATTAATTTTATATAACTATTCTAACCATTTATCCATTACTTTAAATGCACAGTTTATCATTTCTGCTGCTAGGGGTCTTTCACATCAAAACAATAACAAAAGACGTAGTTTGATGATGTCGTGAAGATAACAATTGTTATCTTCACCACCACTGTCGTCAATGCAGTCAGCTTCTCCCGGCTGGGATTCCTTTGTTGTTCATCGTGCAGGAGTGTTTTACCAGGAGCCGAATTATCCGCAAAGGTCTCCTCCTCTCCAAAACAAATGGACCAGGTGATTAAAAGTGGTTAAAAAACACTGAATAAAGCATTTTCGCGTAAAAAATCAGTGTTTTTCCGACGTTGTTCGGCAGACACAGGACGTCCCGGAGGGGCTGCGAGCCAAGCTGGCGCTAACGTTTGCTCAGCTTGTTTCTCTGATAACTTAAGATCCAGACCTCTGACTAAAATCCTTCATGCCATTAAAATATATAGTTAAAAATGACCAAGATCTAAAAAGTGTATGTAAACCGGATAAAAAGTCCCTTTATGACAGATTCTGGCAGATGCTGACGCATGACGCCATTGACAGGCGCCCAAATGAAACACACCGTTACCTTGATTAAATGTATGGATTTCTGTGGGTTTGAAAATTGTTGAAAACATTTGGGATAATGTAAATACACAACTCAATAAAATATATAACATAGGTCTAGTCGTTTTTAGACATTTTAATGCGGAAAAGTTACATATTATACCTTTAAGCTAACTATTTCAACTGTTTATCCATTTCTTTAAGCTAACTATTTTAACCATTTATCCATTACGTTAAGGAATCACTGACTTGTTTAAACCTTCTGTTACATTTTGTGAAGTGCAGTCAAGTGGTGCAGCTGTCCTACTCACTGTGTTTTCGAGGGTTAAAGAGAATTATCATTTAAATCATCTTTTTTGGAGACTTTACGATGCACGTGTTGCAAAACATGTGACTTTCTCACTTAACCACCAAGGTTTTTCAGTCAGGCATAAGTACTTTGATGATGACAAAAAAATAAGCTGGGATTTTTTGGGGCAAGTGATCAAGTTTGTTCCATTTGCATATCACAGAGCTTGAAAGCAAACTCAATAAGTGGCTACACCACTTCAACCCTCCTAATTTAATTTATGGTTTTAGCCACAAAACCTCCAATTCCTGATAATCAGAGGTTGACTGAAGTACTTTTCTAATGTCAATGGGGAGTTGTAAAATTTCAATTAGACTATTGCCTTGCTCAGTATTGGCAAAAGAGGCATTTTTCTGCATATGGAAATGTAGCCACTGATCCAGGAATAACACTTCAATTTAAATGTATACTGTGTACTGTACATAAGGCATTTTGTATATTCTCACTTTTTTTCAGAATTGCTGGAACAATGCTCTAAAAAACATTTTTGCTTATCTGCTCTCAGGTTATCAGTCGGCTAAAGCAGACAGAAGGGAACCATGAACGCTGGGCTGCCGCACTTCTCATGGATATGGGGAAGTTGTGACTGAATTGGGAGTAGGAAGAAGGCCTTTTACTTTATAACATGTTTGTCATGGTCACACATCCTGATTTGCATGTTTTGGGAAGCAAGTGTCAGATCACATTGTAGGCAAACAACACAGGTCGCAATAAAATGGTTATAACCTGATGTGGATCTAATCCTCCGCTTACAGATAAAGGGGTAACACATACAGTAGCAGAGAATGAAACAATGACTACTGAATACTGAGTGAAGTGACAAAGCTATTGCATTAGTGTAAAAGAAGCATTTTTGGCATAAAAAGAAGAAATAATCAATAATCTATATTAACAGAGGTCGATAGCAGATAGGAAGCAACTTAGCAAGTGCGTTAGTTCTGCAGCGTGGAAACACAGGGAGCCTGCTGGAGGTTCCTGTTACTGACTTGTGCTGCTCTCACTGCCTGAAAATAACCCTGTGTGCAAGATAGTGGAACCACATGTGTTAAACCACGCCAGTAACACACTCAACACAACTTGCAGGAACACCAAAAACTGCCTGCTTTCCCCCTTCACACACAAAAAAAACTCGCCTCCATATTTTCGGGAACTAGACAGCTCAGTCTCCCGCTTAGTCTCATGTCTCTGAAATAACAATGGCTCCGTCTGAATCACTGAAAGTGAAAGAGAAATAATTTCGCTTGGATGTTGAGAAGGTCATCTTACCGGCTTGTAACTTTAACTAAATACGTCTCCATGCTTATTTTCAGTTTAAGCCACAGAAGACAATAAAATTAATTTTGTTTGAATTTCTGTGACAATTTAAAAAACAATGTGCCGGAATAATATGGACGACAAAATAGGGTTCACTTAGACCTATAAACCTCCCTTATGCTTAGAGTCATATATGTGCGAATTGCAGCATTGTGAATCCGCAGCAACAATGACGATCCCAGGCTGCAAAGACTTATTTGCAACAGGAAACAACCTGGGTTTTGAGGTTTTGAGCTTTCGATACTTTGAGGTTCCATGTCCCACATATAGTCCCCTTGCTTTTTGCCTTTTTTCATTACAGAGAACTGAGCAGCACATGATCCTGGGTGATAATTATAACTCATTCTGGCTTTTATCACAGAGGCAGCGATGCATAGTATGTACCAGATACTTGCACTTCCCTTCTTTCTCTCTTTAGGCTCTTTCTCTCTGTCCCTATATAGACACATGCGAAGTGATCATACTGTACAGGGAATGAACAGAAACTCACACAGAGTACATAAAGTCATACATCCAAGCCACCAGCTGCGCCCTCTTTACTCTCTTTACATGCCACCGATGAAAGTCAAACGTTTAAATCACCTACTTTCTGACTATTTCCCATTTTTTTGTACACATGTCGTATAAAACGTGGCTCTACAAACGCTCCCTAACTCAATTTAACATGTTTTAATTGTTTTGTTGCCATCACGGCACTTGTTCACAAGTGTTCCATGACTCCTGCCTGTGTTGAGCTAGGCACCTTACAGCTCAACAGTTGGTAAGTCAAACAGGGAGCCTTTGTGAGTAAGCGTAAGTGTGTGTGTGCAGGTGTGTGACCTATGTGGTGTAGTCATCCGCTGATCTTTCTGAGCTTGGCCCTGTTCCTGAACCCTTTATCTCCAGGAGTGTTGAAACTGTCTGATGGCAAGTTCTTCTTAGGAAACTCTTACACATCCTATTTCAGTTTCCTCTCACTTTTTATTTTTGACTGTGTGCCGCTAATCTTTGCCGTTATCTGGATAAGTGGAAAAACACTGATAGGATGGTCAGCTGTCATGCTTGGTTTTTGCCATGAAGTAATGCTGAAAACAAAATACATAACCAACATTTTCGTGTTCCTGAATTGCACCTCTTTTGCACATTTCGCATCTTTAACTGTCTGAAAAATGTCCTCAAACTTGTCTGATTCTTTATAACTGTATCTCCTATATCTCCTATATTTGTGACTGGTAAAGATTTAATAAATTAAATCAATAAATAACAATGGCCCTCATGTGGATTCATCTCATCTGAGTGCATTCATTAATGTGCTTGGAAGTGTTAACAAGCTATAAATGTCATGAATAAACTCTAATAATAAGCTAAATAATTATATCCTACGAATCATTTATCCTATAAAAACTCTATATTATGTCTGATTTATGTTATGTTTGATGTCATGTAAAACCAATGAGCTATTAAAGACCGATAATGATTCCACCTTGAACATTTCCTGTTTTTTTCACAAACCACCCATGTTAGGAGACTTGAATATACACCACCGATGTGAATCCCCCTAGCACGCTTCATCCTTATTTTCACCATGATATTCCCTGGCTTGATGTTCACAAACTCAAATCAAGGCCACATTAGCTATTCCTTAAGATTCTGCTTATTAATGACATGCCATGGATCAAAGGTTTTTTTTGGGGGAGGGGGGTTGTACCTTTTCTGCCAATGACCTAAATGTGTCTCTTTGCAGCTTTAAATGAATTTTTCCAAGGGATTTGGAATGGCAAACATCTCCCAGGATGTGCATGGGATTAAGTTATGAAAACATTTTAATGCTTTTTATATATATATGTTGTGCTTTTGATACTGACATTACTTTCATTTAACCGTTTTACTCTGATTTGGATACTTTGGGAATGAATACATTACTGTTGGGAAAGGCACTGCAGTGGTTTTGACTCATTTTGATTGCTGCTTCATGGGATACACTCAACTTAACGTAGCAATCACACACTTAGATTCATTTATTCTTAATTTACACAAGCATCAGTGATGTTCTGACTGGCTGTGGGTGCGTTTGGTGAGATGTTGCCTCGTACCTTTGTCCCCTCTGTTGTTCTGCTGGTGGGTGGAGCTGGCTGACAGGTCCTCAGGAACGGCCATGGGCTCCTCTGCCTCCTCTGACGCATCGTTGGCAGGGGGGCTCTCCCTGCCTGGGGAGACACACACCAACAAACACCCATCACTCACAACGCAACCACTCGACGCGTCTCATTCAGGAGAAGCAAAATTACCTCTGGGTGGTGTAAGAGCCTGTTTGTGAGCCTATTGTATCTACCTTTTGCACTCTACGGCTCAATCATGCAGTAGGTAGTCTTTTACCTGGCATCTGGGCCATTTCCTGGGCCTCCTCTGTCTCCATGCGGTGCAAGTACTCTAATGGGAGAGAGATAGAGATGTAGATGTGTGTAAGTTTAATCAAGTGCTGGCTGAAGAAACAACATTATAAAAAGCTAGAGTGGAGTAAAGGGCGGACTTCTCTGCGTGACTTTGTCACCTCAGCGAGATCACTCTTGTCACAGCTGCAGACACACCACTGTCCCCCACATTACATTACAAAGAATTACAGACATTTTCATTACAAGTCTGACAGAGAGACTGAGCTGGGAGAGTGGCTTGGCTCCGGGTGATGGGGCCCGCTGGTTGCGCGGGGCTGCTGGGAATGGGCTTTCAGACCACATTTGTTATTTATTGTTAATTTCCTGCCACGTAATCATCCAAAAATGCAAACTGACTGCCGCAAAATTAAGCAGAAAATTAACTGGCCCCAGGTCACGAGGATGCGGGTGTTTGTCGTGGCCAGCTGATCGGCGCTCATGTTCTCTCTAATTTACTGAGCATGCATCGCTGAGCCCGCAGCCTGAGCACAGACGCATGCAAGCCACAATGAGAAACAAAGAGAGGGAGAGTAAGAGCGAGAAGAAGACAGAAAAGCAGCGAGATAGCTATAGAGGCAGAGAAGTAAATAGCAATGAAAGGGCAAGAAGTCAGAAGAGCGAAAGCAACAGGAAGGTGCAGAGAAAAGGAGACAGAAAAGCAGGCCGAGGGACAGAGAAGTTCTCTTTATTTATGTTTTAGAAGTGATCCTCCGGCCAGGGCTGAATATCTGAGGAGTCACCAGTGCTCGTGGCCCCATTAATAATGGATGGCCCTCAAGCCTGCAGCAGATGGGCCCGACAGCCTCAGCCCCAGCTCCGCCACTTCAAGAAGCCCTTCGTGGGGCCGCTGCCCAGTCCAAGCAGCCACTCAGGGAGAAGTGAAGCTCCCGAAAATAGCGAAATGAGCCCAAGGGAGAAGGGGAACCTAGGCCTTCCTGTTTTACTGACAGATGGCTCCACACATTTGGAACAAATAGTGGGAAGCGACCGGGCCACTCTGTCGCAACGCACAGTATTCTGCGGAGTCAAGTCAGGAGCTAAAGACGCCCAGGATGCAAGTGTGAGAGGAGGAGGGGGCGGGAGGGAGGAGGGGGCAAAGGTCACTGGTGCAGATGATTTGTTCGGCACAACACGGGGTATTGCGTGTTACTCTGCTGAGCGACGACTCTGCAGCGACGACTCTGCAGCGCCGTTCTTCAGCATCTGGAGTTTGGAGGTCGGGGGCAGAGGGGGGTATATTCTCATGTGCCCTTTTTTTCTGGGCAGATGGTGCGAGGGGAAACACGGATGTGTTGGTGACAGAAATAAAAAAGAGAGTTCCTACATTCAGCCACAACCCACTTGCATAGGCATGTGGAAAGTAAGGTGCAATTAGAATATTCAGGAAGTAGTTATTTTGTTTGAGCACAAAGTGACACTATTTTCATGCTGTTTTTATTTTCAACATGTTTGTTGTTACTATTTTAAAAACTTTTCCCATACTGATTTTAGTTGTGCTGCAATTTTTACATACTGTGCCTTAACTTTCCTTTGCCAAAGTTTATAGTCCTACTTTGAAAACGTACTTTTGATAAGAGCAGGTGCTGTGCAATTAAAACGTTTTCATACAACTAACCATAATCTGAACTTTTTTCTCATTTATTTTATCAAACCATAACTGAAATTCTGAAATAGCATTATTATTTCCCCTTATTGCTCATGTCCTGGTTGTAACAAGGGTGTGTGTGTGTGTGTGTGTGTGTGTGTGTGTGTGTGTGTGTGTGTGTGTGTGTGTGAAATGGGGGCAGGTGGAATCTTTCAGCCAGTGAAATAGAAGTCACAGAAAAGACTTCTGACACATAGCGCAGGGGGGGGCTGGAAAAGTTTTGGTCTGAGTACGTCAAGTGAGGAGAGGCAGGAAGAGGCTTGTGGGTTGACAGAATTCTCGGTCCTCCTCCTATGTATGTGTGTGTGTTTGGTGGATGGTGGCGGTGTGTTGGGGGGTGGGGGTTAGAGGCGTCTGCTCATAGTGAGGTGCAAAAGCTACACCAGGGAGCAGGGTGGAGATGAGAAACAACGAAACCGTTAACAGATACTGAGGACCACACCAGCAAAGTTTGGATACCCAGGAGGAAGCTTAGACACTGGTGTGTATGTATAATCAAGATACATAACACACATTTAAAATTAACAGTAAATTCTGGAATACATGAAGCAACACTCGTCAAAATAGACGTCACCAAAAAAGACATTTCTTGAGTGTTTCAGTTTGAATTAAATTAAGTTTCATGTCATTAAAATTCATAAAAATATTTTTTATATAATATTCCAACAGTATGGCATAATTTGATTTTTTTTAAATCTACCTTTAATGGAATGATTTAACATTAAAAAACAAAATAAAAGTGTGATTTAAGGCCAAGGAGGCTCGTGTTAAATATTTTTTAATGTTTCTGCTAATGATAATTCGATTTTTTTGGCTGCAATAAAACATGTTATAGCATTTAAATACATCACTATTTAAAAACTATCATCACTATATAAATCCAGTTTCATCGCACATTAATGTTAACCTCACTCTGAATACATGCACAAACAATATGAATCACAATTCAAATTATTTAGACTCACACACTCTGCTAAAAGTTTCCACTTTAGACAGCCACTAAGCAGACTTACTGATGATTAATGAAAATATCTGAATTAAAAATGTTCACACTTGTGGGCTTGATGAGAAGTAATGAAGCTGTGGGCACCTTCTTATCTTACCATTAGGAGAAGAGATTATCCTACACTGCCAAGCAATATGGTGCATGGTCACCTTTGTTCATATGCACATGGAGATTCTCATCAGTAATTCATGAAATGTATGGGTGTAAGTGGGTAGATAGTGTTAGCGGATGTGTTCTGGGAGCCTATCGAGGGGGTGAGGGGAGAGTAAAGGTGCGCTGAGGAGAAGTTTCCTTCATTTGCATCTGACACACTTCACTACTCTGCTATTCAGACAGTACAATCATTTTAATAACTGTCTGCCTTCCTCTGCAACCCCCTTCTTCTGTTTCTACTGACAAGAAAGATGATGTATCTGCAGACAGATTTGCAGCACTTTCAGCACTTCTCTTTCCAACCGAGCTATGAAAAAGTCCTATTTGTGCAGGTATTGGGGTCCCTTTCCAAGTTTTAAACAGATCTAACAACTGAAATCAAGCTTATTTTTCTACTGCTTTTGCCAAGTGTCAGTTTCTGTTGAATATTTGCGTTTTGGTCTGATTTAAGTGTATTTACAGAATTATTAACGTCCCTTAAATGTTCCAAACTCATAGAGAAATAACATATTACTGGAAAGTAAACTTCAAATGCATTGATACTTGCTAAAAACAATTAAAGATTGCATAAAATGAAGATGCTCTCTCACGGTTTAAGATTAGAACAGACTAATGGCAACAAAACGACCTGAGAGATGCAATTATGAATGGCTGAATTAATTCTTAATTTGATCAAAAGCCTATGGGGCATAAAATATTTTTTGCAGAGGCTCAACTTCTACAACCGGAAACTTTAGGTTTTGCAACGTGTTAAAAAGATGAAACACTTTATTTCCTCAACAGTTTGAGAGCGAATCTTTCTGTTTTTTGGTCTGGGCGTTGATGACCAACTTTCCACCTCAGTGTCAGCAGTATAAAAAGTTTCATCAGTCCTGCCTACATATGTGTTTTTGTTCTTCCCTTCACACAGACGTTTAACAACTAACTGAGACTGTGGTTCGAACAGGTGAATACAAAGCTTAACGGTATGCGAAGTTATCAGATTTATCGATTATTAACTTATATGAAACATTAGATACAGCGTTCTTGTGTGCGTACTGATTTCCTGTTTAAGCAGCGCTAAAATATTTTCACAGCCTACGGTTTAGTGTTTGGCCCCGACACATTTGCGCCTTAATCAAAAGGTTTTTTCCCCCTGAAAATGTGTATTTTAATATTTTATAAAACTTCAGATACAGAGGGAAGTTTACTGAGTGCGCACATCTGTCGCAACAGGTGCTATAACAGGAGTGTAAAAACGTATCAAACAGTTTAAAATGATAACGAAATGCGCTGATAATTAGTAGGAAATCTTAGAAATCAGATTAGTATTTTTATATAAATCTAGGTGATTATGAAATAATTTATCCTTATGTTCCCAAAAGAAAAAGACACGTGGAAAATAGGGAACATTCCACTATTTCCATTAAATTGCTGGCTATTTAGTGACAAATGACGCGGGAAAATGGATATATTTTTCTTTAAAAGGTACTCTGGTTTATTAATCCGTTACATGTCCTGTACCAGCAGAGAATAACGCGCACCAAACGGGATCTGATGCTGCGGCGCACCTGCACCGAAACTATAAGGAGTCTTTTCCTGTCGGGTGCAAATGTCTCCTAAAAATCTTGAGTAGAAGCGAGCACAATTTAGAGGTCTTGACCTAGGCTTTGAGATTCGTGTCGAGCTGAAAATCGCGGTGGAAGTCACTTTACCTGCTATTCCTTGAGTTTGCAGTATGAAGTTCTTCCAACTCTCCCCGGCTCCATGTGCAGAAGGTCGCAGCGCCGCGGCGGCCCCATGGAGCTGCGCCCTGAGTCCCTCCCCTCTCCACTGCACTTCCTCGTTCCAGCCCAACATGACTATGTCTCTGAGCTCGACTGGGGCATTTTGCTTGCTTTTATCCACAGGCCGAGTCTGCAGCGGGGAGTCGAGCCACCGAGCCCTTGGCACTTGCTTTGTGCCGTGCCAATAAAAGCTGACACCCAGTAGACCATTACTGGCAGCCATGCATGAGATGGGATGAGGCGCGCGAGGAGAGTGGACCATTCATTGTTTATTTATTTCATTCTCACTGAGGAAGCCGGGGTTCTTACTTGCATATTGGACAGCTCCCCTTCTGTCACCTGTTCTGGTACGCTGAAGCAGTCCATGAAATTAACACAACTGTTTTCTTTCCCCATATAATGAGTTTTTTTTTCTCTTTAATGTTTCATCCATTTGACTTTGCTCTTTCTCTACAGTGATTGTCCCCTTAGTGTCAAAGCCTCTTGTCCCACCTCATCACATCAGCAAATGTCCAGAATCCGGATTATGTCTGAACCTGAGCAAACTGTTTCCTTTTTTCAACATTTGACACTTTACTTTCTGTTTTAAGATGCATGTACACTGAGTGCATCCTCGCTGAATTACTGACTCAGTCCTGCAGAAGATCATCATGCAGATATGCATTATATTCACTGAAATGTGGGTTTCCCTTTCAAGGTTTTGTTTGCAGGAGTCTACAAACCAACACCATGCCACTGGCTCTGAGTCCAAACCCATCAGAGATATTTTAGTTTCAGATGCTTCCATCTGTATGAGTTCTATGAGACTCTTCCTAACTTTAACAGTAGAAATTTTGCTCCAAAGGCAATCATCTGAATTCAAAATAGCTTGGAAGTGACTTGAAACTGAGACACACAACTTAGAATGTAAATTAGTAAACCGTCACCACACTGTCTACAGCACGTATATCTGGGTAGGGTGCAATCATCTCCCTCCCTTCTGCCATCATTCATGCTGATAGTATGAACATATGGACAGTGCACTGAACTTCAGCACAGCAGCGGCCACGTATCTCTATACGGACCCTTTTAAAATGTTTAATAACTTCTTTCCAATTTTCTTATACTGCCAGTCCAGTCGTGTAGTTAAAGTCACAGAGTGATGGGTGCCTATGTAGAGTCTGAAATAATCAAAATACATTTAAATTGTGGATTAATATTGATGGAAATGCTTAATAAATAATGAACTACACCTCTGGTTTGGCTAAAATAACTCGCCTCTCATTTTCACTTATGTCCTGTCACTGTCTCATGCGAATATCTGGTGGAGTGGATCTTTGCTGTAATTACTGTATTTCAAATTACTGATTTACTCAAAGTTTTTTTTCTCCTCCCCTATACACATTCACAGCTGATTAAGTTACAGGAGTTTATACTCAATTCCCCAGAATAAGTGGTGCTTATTGTCTGTGAATTTACCTTCCACTGTGTTCTCTGCTCGTGACAGTTTTTCCCAGTATCCCACTGTCCTCCGGCCCCGCAGGGCGCTCTTATCTCAGAAGAGGCTGTGTGCTGGATTGCTGAGTCACCTTTCGTGGGAGGCTGCCGTTATCTCCTAAGAAGCACAACATTCAGGCAGTTGGTTGCAAAAGGAGGAACTTTGGGCAGGAGCACTGTGGCCTGCTGTGTCTTCATGGCCTTAATACGGATTGCAGCAACGCTCGCTGACTTCCTCAAAGCCTCACGGCCGGCGCTGCTTTTTGTCTCTAAGGTCGGAAGCTGCAGCATTTGGACGCACGCAGTCTGAAGTAGCTGCAGGATGAGCGACTCCTGAGGCCACACGGACGGAATGCTGGGACTGAAATGTGACTCGGCGCTATCAGCGAGCGCAGAGGTGTCCAATCATGACTGTGGTCTTCCATGACCCAGAGATACTGTCCCGTCCCAGTGACACAGCAGCTTCACTCACTGTAGGCCTGAGAGGCAAAATACTGTAAGGACAATGATAAAGCCAAGGTTTTAAAGAAGTTGCTCAACGCTGACTGAGATGCGGATCATCATCCTAACATCTGACTTCTACAAAACGTGTAAATTGTAATTGGTCACGTGGAAATGCATACAATTTATAAGATTAGTTAATTCTGCAGCATTTAAGATTATACTAGGATATTTGTACGGGCTGTAATCCACGGCTGCAAATCAAACTAAACATAACCCTCCGCTCCTTCGGGTTAATCCACAACCTGAAGCAAGCCGTGTTGCTGTAATTAATATCATTACCTGGCAAGTCTCAAAACATCATCAGGCAATGTAGCCGGTCGACTGGCGAACAATAGGCTCTGGCTGGTTCTTATTTCATGGATCTTTAAGCAGTATTCACTGTTTCACATTTGGAAGCATGAGCAGCATGTAACCCTTAATTGGTTTCAACACCTTAATAAGTCAAAGACGTTCAAGACTGATAATCACATTAAATAGTCCAATTTATCTAAAAAGTCAATTGCAAACTGAAAAACTCTTTCTTTAGGAATGCATTATGCTGTGAGGATGTCAGAGTAAATTAAATTCCCCTCTGCACACTAAAGCATCTATTTCCTTATGGTAATTATCTGCTGGAATAGACGTGTCACTAGAAGGAGTCAGGCATGCTTGACATTTAGCCTTTTTATGGAGAGGCGATGAGTAAAAATTAAGATGAGGAAAAGGAAATTAATCTTCAGCTCAGGCAGGCATTGAGAGATCCTGGAGGATAGTGGCTGAATCAATCATGATGTTTGTGCGCCTGTTTTGAAAAGGAGCCACTGATGAGATTCAGACCACAGGCTGGAAAATCTGAGGAGAAGGGGGGGGGGTGTTATTATGATTACATTGATTCATTACTTACATTCATTATGATTGCTATGAGAGGTTTAAGCAGTTTTATTGGTTTTAAAAACAACAGCAAACATACAAACTTGGGTACAATACCATTTTTTAGACAGTTCAATATTTTGGGAAATACACTCATTCACTTTTTTGCTCAGAGTTAGATGAGACTTTCTTATATGGGGAAACAGCTATCCGGGTACAGGACGTCACAAATGCAATTTTTTTTTGCTTTAGAGGGGCTGCTAGGCAGATTTTGTTACCTTTAGACAGAGCCAGGTTTGCTGTTTGCCCGTTTCCAGTCTTAATGCTAAGCTAAGCTAACTGTAGCTTCATATTTAGCATACACATTCGAGAGTGGTGTCAATTGTCTCATCTACTTCTCAGCAAACAAGCAAATAAGCGTATCTTCCAAAATGTCGAACTATATTATTAAGTGTCTAAAACATCTCTGAACGTCCTAAACAGGTGAAATAATGGTCACTAATTACTTTGAAAATGCTTTAGTTAATAGTAGCTAGGTCTGGTCCCTCCATCACGTAATAATGTGGTTAATATGGAATGTTGGCTTTCTAAAATTAGGCTTAAAGTCAAGATTGTCTGGCACATTAATTGATGGTTACAAGATGTCAATCACCAACAGAGCTGTTAGCTGATATCAAGCCAAAAGGAAGAGTGCGCTCTCTAGATTTACTGGATTCACTACAATGTAAAGGAAAGGATCAGTCTTAACAAATCTACAGTGTATGTTGGTATGATTAATAACTCTGTTAAAGGGGGAATTCCAAATCTTTTACACATTCAGTTTATTTGTCACCAGTGTTGCACAGTAACGCATTATTTAGCAACGCGTAACAGTAATGTGATCACTTTTTCCCGTAAAGAGTAGTATAAGAGCTTGCAATTTGAAATTCAGTTATTAAATTACGGGTACTAAACCCAGTAATGCTCCGTTACTTTGATAATTTGGGAGTCGACTTGTGCACTGTCTTGATGGAGGGTTGCTCTCTGTATTCAGGGGCGAGACTAGCCTGGTCCGGGACATGTTAGCTTGGCAAAGTGGCTAGAGGTGTGGGGAGGCAGTTAGCGTCTTTCAAAAGAGGAGAAATGTTCCTGGTAACTCCAGAGTTGTATTTAAATGTGTGTTCTTAGCTGGCTTGATAACATTACCCATTAGATTACATTTGGGAGTCACCTGGGTTTGGTCAGAGTTGGAGATGTGTGAACCCCGTGGCCTCACGGACAGGACTACTGCAGTGCTGCTGCATGCTGTCACTTGGGCTAAGCTAGCTGTTGATGGTCAGCTAAGACCTCTAAAACGTAGGTTTTCGTTTTCTATTTCTACACGGTAACTACAGAATGTGTGACGTGTAGGTGTAGGGGATTTTGGAGTTGTTTAAAGTCACATTTTTACGCAGCTGTGAGTAAACTAAAGTAAAGTAACAAGTAATGTGACAAATTACTTTTGCTATTGAGTAACTAGCAAAGTAATGTAATTACTTTTTCAATGAGTAATATGTAATGAGCAATTAATTACATTTTTCAAGTAACTTGCCCAACACAGCTCTTAAAAGCTAGGGTAGGTAACGTTGGAGAATTTATCGAGACACAGCTACATTTTGAAAGTATCCAGCTAAACAAATCCCACCCCCTTCCTTCAGGCCTCCCTCCAAAGCCATTCCCCCAAAACACAGTTTCATGCGCAATGAGTGCTCGGGCAGAGTGCGCGCAGGTAGGCAGGCAGGCCAGCCAATCATTTAATTCGGGCCGAATGACTTTATGGAAGTGCAATACTTAAAATCATTGAAGTGCCCCTTTAATGACAATAAATGGGAGATAATGTAATTGAGATGTGGATTAGAATTGTGATGCATTAGTGATCACACAACCTTAACTCTTTACAAAATCAACTGTGTGTTCAAGAAAAAAAAATCCTTGTGAAATGTAAATCTAAACAAAATATAGATATAGATAGAGAAACAGGAAAACCAGCTCATCCCTATTTCCTGTCAAAGCGTGAAGCTGCACAAACCACAAACATAAAGCTATAGCTGGCAGACACTTCATAATAATGTTGATTTGCATTACAGTCACATATACAGAAAACGAACACCTCTAAATTATGTGTGCAGTGTAGACTGCAGATTGTATTTAATATGTACTTCCTGAGCAAATTAGCATGGGTTATGTTAGTCATAATGGATCTATTGTACCTGCCATAGTTTTTTATACAGTTAAATATGAAACATTAGTGCAGAAAATCCTTACTTTCCTAAATATTTTCTATGTTTGGTCCCTTTCTTTGCCCTTCATGACAGAAAAACAGAGTGTGTGGGCTGAAATACACACACACACACACACACACACACACACACACACAGTGAGTCAGTGAGAAAGCAAGAGGACAATGCAAGAGCTCACTACCCAGAGTTAGAAAACCACTCATCTAAATCAGGGAAATTATGATAATGGGCATCTCATTATTCTCCAACTCACTGCGAATCAGTCACTGACATCACATCATTATAGACATATTCATATAAACAGATTGGATGGCATAAAGAGGAAGCTGACACCTTCAAAACTTTCTCATCTGCTTTTTCTAATGTCTCCTCGTGTGTTTGTGTGTAAGACAGGAAGCGCAGGTCTCAGGAAGGGGTTGCAGGGGGTCATGGTGGTTGCCATTCGGGACAGGGGCGCTGCATGGCCAAAAGTAGGACTCCCTGATTCTTTGATTGTCCTGTGAAAATATTTTGAGTGAGTAAATTCTAAATTATTTTGGGTCAAGTAAAAATCTCAGAACCCAACAGTAATCTTCATAGTGAAACATCAACTAGACTGAGTTAAACAGTCTAAGACTGCTATAGACTGATACTTAAAAAATACCCATAGGTATTACTTGTGTAATGAGTGAGCTTTGGCAAGCAAAAATCCTGAGGACGTCTGACCGTTGCAGCAGACAGTTAATCAATCCAAGTGCTTGTCTTTTTTTCTGTTTTGGGGAAAAAATATGGGAGGCCAGCCTAATCAGCAGAGGAAACAGATCTCAGGGGGTGTCGGGCACCAGGAAAATGGATTTAGGTTGTGAAAAACCACGATTACCACGAGCTGCTCTGGATTCAGCCATCTGGAGATGCCTGCTCCAAAAGCCGGTAAAGTTCGCTCAACTGGGGCCCAACTAGGAAACAGGTTTACACCTCCTTAACAGACAGCCAGCACTCCAAGAAGGGAGGGATGTTTGTTCTACACAGTGAGCTGTGTTGTAGTACTTACCATTTTCATTCATGTAAACTGACATTGTTGCAGTTACGCTGACTGTTAAACACTTTTTTAAGACGCTAAATTTTCTGAAATGAAATATTTTTTGTTGCTTTTGATGCCATGTAAGACAATCAGAAAATCTCCTCTATGGAAGAGTGTTATTTTGAACCCTCAAATTAACCGTCTTTTTCTCCCAAGTTATCCAAGATTTCCAATTTCCTTCCTGTCTATCTTCAGGAATGACATCCATTGTTTTTTAATCTCTGTCTTAACATTTCCAATTACTGTAGTCTTTACCAACTGGCCATTAACTTGTATGTCACCAGCCCACTCATCCAAAAGAATAAGATACACATTTCGCTGATGCAAATACCTAAAGCTTAAAGTGATGCCACTCAAACTCACATATATAAACAAAAAAGAAAGAAAGAAAAGCTAAAATACAATTCCAAATAAAATACAAAATAAATTTAAAAAAAACATTACAAAAAAGGGATAAATTCATTATTTTTATGTAATTATTGTAATTGTTTGGCACTGTATTCATCTTCATCAGCACCGTAGGCATGACTAATCTCTCATTTTATACTGTTTTATTTCTCTTTAAATAAACAGATTCCATGTAATTTTCTATATGACCGTATGACAGAATTTGTTTTGTTACTTGTGGCTTTGGTTAGACCGGAATTTGGCACAAATGATTTAGGCTTAAAGGTGTTTTTCTTGGAGAGGATAAATTGTGAATGAATGATCTCATGGTAAATCTCTGTGAGGAGTTGCCTGTGCATTGTTCGGTCAAGATTCAAAGTAGTAGGATTCAAAACCTGCTGGTCTGACATCAGACACCTGCCTAAATAATAATAATTAATATGCCTGTTAAAATAAATACTGGCTGAAAGATTTATCAAACATTTTAAATTATTCGTTACAAGTGTAACCCACTGTAGTCTTGGTATTAATGTTGATTACTTTGAGTTGTGTTTAATTTAAGTTGTGTTTAATTTAAATAGCAGTAAAATAAGTAAAATAATAATAACACATCTGTATGTTGAAGTCAGAATAATAACCTGAGGCATGATGTCAGAGAAATGAATTAGAACGCCCTCCAGTGGACATTCATGATAGTTCTTGTCCTGTGTCTAATACCCATATAAAAATAATGTGTATTGTGGATATGCGTAGTGGTGGGAGAAGCTCAGTGTGCAACAGTGGATACAAGAGAATATTAAGAGAACAGAAAAATTAAAAAAACTAAGGAAGATGACAGATTTATTAAACAATTGCTAGCAATGACTGATCACACACACTTTAACGATAGGCCTACTGAGTGACCAACGTCAGGTAATGGTTTATTTTGCTGCCTAAGTGGCTTCAAAAGTTACTTTGAAGACTCACCCAGAGGAGTGTGCAGGGCTGGAGACAGCTGGCACAGAGACTGCAGCATCAGCAGCAGAGTAAGCATAGACAGCCTTGCCTGTATATCCAGGGATGGTGGTTCGGCTGGCACAAATCAGAGGTTTACACATTATTTATCAGAAAATGTTACAGGAGGCTGAGTATCACCATGTGAGAGGAATTTCAAAGGTAACAGCTGTTTCAGAATCTGCTTTAGTAACCCAAAGTGTGATAAAAAAAAAATATATATATATACATATCATGCTGAACAAATAGAGCTCTAGAGATCCACAGTGAATGTGTGTGTGTGGGATAAAGGTGTGTCTTACCGCGCTGTAGGCACGTACGGTGGCACGATGCTTCTCTTCAGGGTCAGTGGGTGGAAGTCTTCATCCATGTTGTCAATGTTATCCATGTTCTCAGAGCCGATCGTCCCACTGCAAATACATGAGAGCACAGCTCTAATAAAATATGAATGGGAATTGGATTCATGAACTCATACTAACATATATGTAAGACATTTGTGGTGACCTCTCGGACATGAAGTACTCACGTGTACAGAGGGATTTGACCTGACCTCAGACATCCACTGCAGCTGGAGAAAGAGATGTTGCCTTAAAGCTGGTGATCATCATTAAAGTAACTGCTCTTAAGACGGAAGTCACTGGTTGTTTGGAACTTACAATGATATGGGTTTCTTGGCATCATTCCTCGATCGAAACTGCTGTCTGTTCCACTCAGCCCCAATAGACTTGGAAAGTACAAGTAACAACAGATCTTTTAGCAGAATTGATCACATTTGTCACATTTGTTAAGAAACTCAGTTCTTATAACCCTATACACCCTCACTTGACTACATAAACACACACACACACACACAGGTAGACATGTATGAAATGAGAGAAAGTAATGTAGAAAAATTACATCTGACACATTTATCCCCTTCACTAACACCAAATATAAAACAAACACACTTCTCTGTGTAGGTTAGCAGGAAAACTGTTTTTTATTTTTGCAGTAATTACATTCAGGTAACCCAGGATATTAAATGACTTCCTTGAAAACCACCACTGCGTAATTACTTCAGCACAGCAGTTCTACTCTTGTTTCAGCCATGTTATATTTGCTCCTCTTTCCAGAGTAATCAGCTATTAAAAATTCCAATTTCCTCCTAGAGTGTAAACCTCTAGGAGACCACAGCTGGAGAAAAGGAAAACCACTGAGCTCCAGCCTTGACACTGTTTGTTCTCCATGGCTCACCTGCCACAGCTGAGGTCGACTACTGTAGCGCGTCGACGAGGGCCGCTCACTCACTGGGTCCACCATTTTCTCCAGGGTTGTTTCTGGTGCCTTCAAGCGCTGGGGTAACTTTGTATCCCAACCAACTTCCTCATAACTCCTGCACAGAAACAGGAAATTGAGGCCATAAAACATCAGTACCAAGTGCCTTGAGTGTAATTGATTAACTTGATTCCCAAAAGTTATCAGGTCTAATTTGAATTCTTAAACAGCCCCCTTCACTGCACAAAGTATATTAGAGAGCTTATTAACTGGGGAGCTAATTCTTCCCCGAGGTTTTAAGCAAGGCTACAGTCCATCTACATGATTTCTTTGAGCAGCAATTAACACAACAAGAGGACACGCTGTTCCCTGATGACATCACTGGAGCACAAAATCAAACCTATTCACTCTCAATAACCCTCAAAGCAAAATGACATAGTGTGTGAACTGTAGATAATGAATTGTGTGGGAGGTGAGCTTGTTTAGCTTTATTATTATTGAAAAGAGACAATTAAAGGTCACTGTCTTCTGACCTCTGGGTTGCAGAAGTGTATCTGAAGCGTTGAACTGCTGGTGATTTGTCTGTCCACTGTCTCAGATCAGAAGGGAAGCCATCCTTAAAAAACAATATTCATAGTTTTATAAAATTATCAGTGGTTTTATTTTGTGTCCATTTGAAAACCAGGCAGCAACTGCCAAAAAACAAATAGGATATTAGGATGCAAGATGCTAAATGGTCATTAATTCTTGGTCAGTAATTAGTGTTGATATTTTTCTGTTTTCCTTTCTTTTTCTTTCTCTCTTTGTCTTATATAAATACTTTATTATTATTCAACATAAAGATTATGTTTTTGAATGTTTATTCTCAGAAGACCATTAGTTTTTAATATGAACAGCATCATGCCCAATGATCTTAAAAATGACCTCTGATACTTGTAAGTCTGTAATGACTCCAGATCTGACACCAGTCTGGTGAACTAAATGCTTTGAACTAAATGCTAACATCAGCATGCTAACATACTCATAGTGACAATGCTAACATGCTGATGTTTATCAGGTATGCGTTTACCATGTTCACCATCTTAGTTTAGCGTGTTAGCATGCTAACATTAGTTTTGCATAGACCAAAGTATTGGACAAAGTCCATTTTTGGCCTGATGATGGCACTGGATGAAAAGTGAAGGGATCACCAAAGTTATTACAATTCATCCTGAGGGGCCATGAATGTGTACTGTAGTGGCAATTTCTTCGGAATAAAGAAACACTCAAGGCAATCACTTGTCTTTCTGTTGGTTTACTTCAAGCATCTGCAGACGGACTCACAGCAGCAAAAACATACATCAGTATAATCTGCTCTGAATGAGTACAGAGGAAAAAGAGCATCAGTTATTTATCCAGTCTTCAGGGTCAGGCTCCGCAACCCGGAGAGAAGAGTGTCCCTGAAGTCTGGACATAACTGTCGCTAGGATGTTTTGTATTTCTATGTCATCATTATCAGTGTACTGTTCTCATCTCGCACACCAAACAACCATACACAAATGAAGTATTGACGCCAAACAATTCTAATAACATCTGTATGTTATTATATCAGAGAGTCCGTTTGTTCTTGCCATTACAGTACCAAGTTTCATGGCAATCCAGTTGTTGAGACATTTCCCTAAAAAACCACAACATTGAACAATGAATCAAGAGATCATTAAAGTCATTAGGATTGATTCTCAGGGAACCATGAATGTCTGCACCAAATTTCATGGCAATCCATCCAATTTCTGACTGACTGACCAACTGGCTAACAATACCATCCCTTGAGCTACGCTGCTAGCGTGCCTAAAAACACAAAATGCCAGGATGTTGTCTAAAAGACTAATGCAAAACAAAAGTAAAGACAAAAATCTAGATATACTCTGGTATGAGTCAGTCAGACAATTTGATGTTTTTAGGCATTAACAAGTAGTATTGTGTTCACCACTTTCCTCCCACGTCTCAAACTGCTTAAATACAGGCATCAATCAAGCCTCCATTCACTAGACAACACTTTAAACTCTTCACTACAGCTGAGTACTGTAAAGCTTCTCCTAAACCATAAAAATCTACGTCAAGGTAATCATGATTACTTCAATTAGCAGACTCTCAAACTAAATAATAAACCATGATTATGTTCTCAAAGTGAGCACCTGCCCACATAAGAGTGGGTTAATGTGTGGTGAGACCCAAACAGAGGTATGTGTTTATGGATTACTCTTTCATATTTAATGTGTTTTTGTTATGATAGTGAAGCGATTACTTCACCAGTGATGATATGTAATAATAACTCATTTGTCTAGTATCCAAGCCAGCATTTACTCAACCAAATGTTTGCGGTGTCTGCACTGCAGTAGATTGAATGTATAAATTAATGAGTGTTTATGTGCGCAGAGAGTTAAACAGGAAAAATTAAGGAAAATGAGAGCAAAAATCAGTTGGGAATATGAATACTACAGTACATAAATTCAGTAGGAAAGCCAATTCAGTCATCACCCACCTGAGGTCCAGTGTGTTTATCAGGGAAGCTGCTGTGCGAAGTTGCTTTAGTTGAGGTCTTCAGTGAGTGTGGTTGAACTTTAACAGGATGGGTTGAACCTTAGGATTACACAACAACAATAAAGTCTCTGGGAGGCTGGCAAACTATAAGTATGCACAGTAGCAACTGCTCTCAAGGCCAGATTGGCCCTGGGGCAAAACTCAGCCACGTGCCTCTATTGATCCCCACAGTCTTCCCACTCTGTGAATTGTATCTGAATCCTGTTGCCTTTAAGTACCCATGAGATACAGAGCGCACAGCAGACTGCAAATGATAGCTTAATAATACAGTATTTTCCCTAGAGACACAGATACCAACTAGCAATCCTGTTCTACTCTGTTTCTACTGGCCCAGGTTTGTTGTGTTTCAGTTTGTTTGTGATAATTTGACTACATAGAAATGTATGCAACGTGTAAGCTCAGTATCAACTGAAATAGTAAATATTCTGTCCTTGCAATGAGTTGTCCTTATCAAAGCTAGACAGTTAGCTAACAGTGTGAAATCCTCCAATAAACACAAGGCCAAACCTTTCTTGGACATTTCTGTAAAACTGCAATAAAAGCGCGAAAGGCTAACAGAAATCGAATAAAACAAATATACATTATACTGACACCATGACACCATACTAACAACTTTTAGAAACAGAAAATGCTGATTCTCATGGCTAGCAGTACTAGCTAATCACCAGCTTACAGCTAGCCTATGTTCAATATGTGACACAATTTGCAGCAAAACAAAATACAGCACCTATATTCTGCTAACCGTATCTAATATTTATAGATTATATATTTTTACCTTTAATTCAACTTATTTTGTTTTAAATTTTTAAGGGTAACTTAACACCTCTTTGTTTTTGCTGACCTCCAGTGGTTTAACCTCTCACAATGCTGAGACGGTGTTGATGTGATGTGTGTGATTAAAGTGCAACCGAGCAAATTTCTGAGCACACTTAACAGACTTGAAACTTTCAACCTGAGTGGGTAGTGGAGTACTGCTTTTCAGCTTGGTGTTGAGCTACTTTTTGAACATTTTCTATTTTGTATATGATGTGTTCATGTGCTTTGTGTTTTTATCTTGTCTTTTGTGTTTCACTGCTGCACAAAAAATTGCCCTTGGGTCAAACTGATTGATTGAGACAATAACTTTCTTGATTAATCGATTAATCGTTTGGTCTATAAAATGTTCAAAAATAGTGAAAAACGCCTTCCGAGAGCCGAGGGTGACCTATTCAGACTGCTCATTTTGTCCAAATCTCAAAGATATTCAATTTACTATCATAAGACAAAGGAAAGTTTAGTTTCAGTTTATTTTGTGCCCCTGAGTATTTGGGTCCCTGGGGCATTTGCCCTGTAGATAAGCCAGCTTTGACTACAATAGATACACTGTCCCACTTCATAACTCTGACCTACACAGCATCTGATATGTAAATATTATCTCCTGTTATTTTACCATGGAGTCTTGCTCTCAGAACTGCATCAGGGATCCTCCTGGAGTTCCAGGCCTTGTCTTCGCTCAGGTCTTCACAGATACCAGAGGGGTTTGGGGCTGTTTGTGGTCTCTCTCTGAAACCTGGAGGGACCCACAGAGCAGAGGCCACATGATGGAAATCTATAAATTTCTGTCGACCTTTGACCCCCAGGTCCACCTCCGCTCCGGCACTCAGCTGACCGCAGCAAGGATCCAGCAGGGGAACGTCATCTCGTAAAGGAGCCAGGGTGACGTGCTCAGCAGGGGGTAGAAATCTAGCAAAAGGAGAGTTTGCACGTCCAGCTTCCAGTCCATTTCTACCACCAGCCCCGTACAGACTGGAGTTCAGCCGTCTGATGACATGCAGCTCTGCAGAGAACGGCTTGAAGGGATCCAAAACTGCAGTCATTATTGCCAGGGGAGAAACTCACAGAATGTGTCTATGTGTGTGTGTGTGTGGGTGACAGAGCAGGTCATAGATCTGCTGTCAGGCATAATGATGCAGTGAGCGATGGTTGCCCAGAGACTGTCTTTGTTAGCTGCTCGGATCAAATTACTGACATGCAGAGAGGCAACATGGCTGTGGAGGTGTGTAGCTCCACATACCTTAGCACAACATTTGTGTGTGAACATTTATTCTATATTTGTTCTAATAAGGGAGAACATAATATAGAATAAATAATGGAGATATAATAAACATCCCCTGGTATCTATTTTGGATGCCACACACCAATAATTCAGCTCAGGGGAGCATTCAAAAGCAATAATGTTTTCTCTGAGCTGCAATATTTTGGCAACCTACAACTACTAATTTATCACACTGACCAAATAAACATGTTTTGTCAGTCGTCAGGGGCAGCTATTGTCCCTGGAAAATTACTCCACACAAATGTGTTTTGGTGGCAAATAATAATGAGAAGACTTGGCCCTGCCTCAGGGTTTAGTGAACTGACCCTCCCAAGATAATGCTACATTACTTCTTGTGATGTGATGTGTGGGTTAGGAATTGTTTATTTTCTTTAAAAAAAAAAAAAAAATCCTCTCTATAGAAGATAGTAGCTGTCTGCTTTTCCTCCAAGTGACCACTAGATGGAGAAATAGAGCCTGTATTGTCAGATGGTGACACTAAAGACAGGCCTGTGCATGCTGCCCTGTCCCTTATAAATAAAATGACAGTCCACAAATATCACAGCAAAAGTCCCAGTAGTAGTATTATGATGATCCATTATGATATTAAAAATACCATTATAGTACAACAAGGTGACCATAAACCCAGTACTGAATACCTCCGACACACTAAAAGTCCCCGAAGAAATATTAAAATGATTTTTCTTTGTGCATGCAGCCTAAACAAGGTATTTTCTCAACCAGTAGTTGTGTTAGTTGACAGAGAATCTTCAAATTTAAGCTGTGTTTTTAAAGTTGACAGTAAACTAAATGAAAATTATGTAAATCACATGGATGTAAAAAGTGTTTTTACAAAGGGTGTAAAATGGTGAATGCGCTGGCTTGAAAGAGCTGTCTCATATTCACTGGAGCAAAAAAACACCAAATACTATGTGCCTCAGTGCCTATTAATTAGTTTGCTTGGGTTGTCTGAAATGTAATGTGCAAATAATATGCCACATAAATATATATATATATATATAGATAGGCACACATACTGAAACTACATATACATGCTTTATATAATTAATAGCACCCTGGCTAGGTGGCATTTTCCTTGGGAGAGGATCCATGTTAATGTGTCAGTGGTGATGATGGTGATGCTTGCTGATAGATGATTTTTACTCAGACTGTCATTAGCGAATGTAAACACCCAAGAGCTGTTGAAAAGGATGTGTTAAAAATAGCCTAATTAGAGTTATTCTGATAACTGAGTGGTGAATATGCCCGACTCCCACACAATGTTCCTCCACAAAAGGAGAGCACAAATGACACTTGTGAGATCTTACGTGGGCTCCTTCTGAAATCGCTCTCCTATTAAAAAACATACAATTTGTTGCATCAGTCTTAGGTCTCATGAGAGCTGTGCTGATTGTATATTCATACGTTTCTGATGAATGAGGTTATATAGGTCCAGATGTCCACGATTTATTGCATTTGGAAGTTGTTAATTATTTCCACATCAGAAATTCCTCCATACACCATACTGTAATCCCCCAATGCTTTGTGTCCCAATTATTTCAAGGGTTTTCTGTTGTTGCAGGAATTTAAATACCAACCTCAGCCTGAGATGACTGTATTTTTCGCAGGGAATCAGATATTTCTGGAGTGAGGAGTCATTACCATCGGAGCAGCCCTTGTTACTGAATCCTGTGTTATTAGTCAGCTTGTCTGCCATTCTCTAGACTCCTCCACAGTCTCAGAAATTATTAAAATCTCACATTTCGCCCATGGTGCCAGGCCCAATGCGCAGCAGCCATTAATTTGCACAGGCTGCATTCTTCTGAGGGAAACTGTTTCTCTGGATTAAGAGGCATTGTTGTTGTTGCTGCTGCTGCTGCAGAGGGTCATCAGAGCAAAGTCACAATTGTAGTGTTATGGCTGAAGACAATATGGGCTGATGCTGCTCTGGGCAGGGCATTATTTTTGTTAATCAGACATCAGGGCTGAGGGTGACCCAGGATGACACCTCGGGATCAGACAGGCACGGCCGGGAGGAGATATGGCTACCGGGCGCAGGGAATGGATCATCCAAGAGAGGACGCTCCAAAATATAGACAGACAGCATCCTTCATCACAAACTGTGCTAGGGAATCAGCGCTTCAAGAAATTAAACAGATAAATAGGAACAGATGACTGACAGATATTTATGTTTGCAATTGTTCATGTTTTTTCTATATAAAGCTGTGATGCATTAGACACCTGCAGATACCTGTAGGGCTATATCTACACCTGGACACTTACTCCAAGCAAATGTGCAAAGGCAATACCTTTTTTAATTGGCGCTGTTTTCTGATAGCCTTGCACCTATGTGATTATTACTCTCCTTCATGCAATACAGTTTAGACAAAGAGCCCCATCCATGTCTGATGCTTAATGCATCCACTTCTGGGATTACTGCCGTATGTCTTGTGACCTGATGAAAATGCATGACCACATTTATAGCATAAGGGCCCTAAGTCATAGCTCATGGATCATACTCATCACACTGTAAAGGCAACGAATTGATTACCGGCCGATGACCATACATGCATTAGATTAGGGGGCAAATTGGCTGAAGTGAACTCTCATGATGTGTGCAGCACCCTCGACCATTTGGAAAAATCCAAACAGAGTGCAGAGATGAAGCTCCCATGAGCAGCGGGGGTAGCCATGTCCTCAGAGAGTGGCCAAAGGCTTTATTGTAGTGCTGCTTCCCTGCCCTCGGTTGCTGCAGCTCTCCGCTTGTCACACTCAGTTAGCTCAATGAAGTAATGAATATGCCGCTGTACATTTTTCATGAGGGTGGTGGGAGTGAAAAATCTGCTCTTTATAATGCTTTTAATATGGAAGTTTTCATACACACTCTTCCTCCGCAAAGCACCCTCTGGGCTATCATGATGCTGCATAGCATGATGTTTAATGTTAACATTCCCCAGGGGAGAGTCAGCAAAATGCAATGTCACTTTCAGTGATGAATATGTTGACTACAGCAGCTATACAAGCAGCTGTAAATCATGAGTAAGTTGGGATAACAGTGCCTGTCCTCCTTGCAGAAGACAGGGGCCGCACAGGAAATAACTGGTGGGGGAAAAAAACTCTCACTGTACTGTGAGTCACCTATTCAGGTCTCACATCATTACAGTAATTAATTAGTTTACAAGGAAGCACACCCATGAGCTTCCAGAAATGGACGCCTATTAAATATGAAAGGGAGACATAACGATAAATGATAAAAGATAAAGGCAAATGAACACGAGTACTGTTCAAAAATAATCAACAAGCAAGCAATTATGCAAATGACAAAGGTTAGGCATATTTGTAACTATTTTCAATCAGCTATTTTTAAACCGTTTAACTTGCATGAATACACATAATCAACACATAAACAGAAAAATACTCAGATGACACTACTGCCCAGCTGGTGTTTTAGATCAGTGATTCCCAACCAGAGGAAGCCTACGTCTTCAGTTTCCAGTGTATGTGGAAAAGATTGTGGAGTAGCTCAACTAATTCAGAAAAATAGAAATTATGATTTGATTTTTAAAAAAAAAACATTCACAAATTTGTGTTTAGGGGGATCCCAATCAGGATTACAAAATGGTGTGATGCTGATCTTCAGTAAATTCATTGTCTCAGGAACCTGTAAGCTAGCAGGTATGATTGCTGATAGGCTGACTGCACAGTACACACCTCCATCCTGAGCCAGCTGGAACACTTTTGCCAAAGAAATAGTTTGCAGGGAGTAATGGTTAGTTAGAAGATAGAAATAGTTACCTAAAAATAGACAATTCAATTGTATGAAAAGTATATAGTTATATCCACTATTATGTAGTGTTAGTTAACATCCACTTTAAAATCATTAAGGGTAGTGTCGATGAGGGGGTACTTGAGCTCATACGTCATACAAAAAAGGTTGGGAACCACTGTTTTAGATTGTTTATACTTTTAGGTAGATATTTTTGGCTCTGTCTCAAGGTGTCTAAAGGTGGCATACAGGTCACCATTCCACATGTGTGCTTTTGATCTGTGCACAACACACCTCTGATTTTAAATTACAAATAAGACGCTGCATTAAGCAAAGAAACACTGAGGGTAATGGACTTTCTCTGTTGCTCAGAAATATGGACTTGTCCCTTGAGACCTCGGTTTCCATTATTAAACCTCCACCACACTGCCCACCTAGGCTGTTTCCATTCCCTCTGACCAAAGTGAAATTACCTGCTTTTGAAGCTTAAGCATAGTAAAGAAGCCACAGAGTGGTCGCCCACAGTCTGAACCTTCATTTCCTCTCTGCCAGGTAGTGCTTTTTATGTTCTTTGGGAGGGCAAAAAAACAAATTCTGCAGGGTAGTTTGCATTGAGGTCTGACATCCTTATAGTTTTCATACAAAAAAAAAACATCCCAAGGGAATCTACAGCAGCATGTGAGCCAGTGGCTAATACATTCACTGGGCACTCTCACATTATGTATCAAGACATGGATGATGAATTGCCATACAAGGGCCACAGAAACTAAAAAAAGAATGCCCCAGGATGAATGTTGTGTTGCAAATACAAACACTTAGTATTCCACAGGGCTGACACAAAAGCTGTTCCCTTTATGATGACCCAACAATCCACAATACTATCTCCAGTCTGACAGCAACTTATGCAGATGTGCGCGGCTCAGCAGTGCTCTGCTGAATTGAACCCCCTTTTAAAAGTGTTCAGCAAGCAGGTCACATTGGCGTAAGCTGCCTGTTGTGGATGAAATGCTGAAACGCTATCCTCCTAGATGTTCTGTGCCTTGTCACTCACCTACCTGGCCTGTAACTACCTGTGATGGATAGGGCCAGATTGAACCTGCAGTCACCTATCCAAACTATGTCATTTAGCGAAAAAAGGTGAATTGCTGTCTCCCAAGTTTAGATTACTTCTCAACGCTAATACAAAACCAAGTTATGCGTTTGCTTCCCATGTTCTGTCTTTCTAAGACCTTCATAGTTAATGGAAGCATATCTGTCACTGTGTGAGATTTGCTCCACAGATGTATGAATGGGAACACTGCAATGGTGAGTGTCACTCTCATCTGGAGGCAAGACAAGGCAGAGAGGTGAAATTGAAAATGTGAATGTCTGGCTAATGGCAGAGGAGGAGTGCTGGTCATAATACCAAATCTATAAAGGACAATTTCAGGCCCAAAACTCTGGAGACTCAGGCGCTCAATCGTGAAGTGATTCACTCAGATTGATCAAGGAGCGTCGTAATCACATAGGAATGTTACATGTGGCTCCAAGGATGACTCGCAGAACTGTCAAGAGATTCAAAGTTGGATTTAATGGATTTGAGGTGATGTGCTTGGAAATCATTTCAGAAGGTGCAAATATAATCCTCAAAGCATTTTACCACCATTTAGCAGCTGTCCAGTAAAATTAATGTTCAGATCAGTGGAATTTGGAGGAATAAAGTCACCATCAGAGAAACAGAGAGCTGGAATTTACTCTGTATTCTCACAGCAGAAATTCAAAGGGCCTGGCTCTCTGTAAGAAGAATAGGAAATCTACTAATGAACCGCACTGTTGATAACAGTCCCATATTAAGCAGAAAGCCTAAATGCACTTACAGATAACAAGCCTTCTTTTATTTAAAGTGATTCCGGTTAAAAAGTCAGCGCTCCCTCAGAAATTGAAATAAACGCTGCAAATGTGGCATTAAATATTCATAACCTTCAGCTATCATCTAGCTCTTCCTGTTTGAAGATAAATGTGCAACACAAAAAACAAAACCCTACATAATTATTCACTTCTAATAAGTGACAAGTCCATGAAGGTAGATTATTACAGCATTAGTGGATTCTTCTTGTAGCAGCGTTACATGACATAGCAGCATGAGCTGCTTTCTGGAGATATTTATCAAAGTTCCCTAACACCCGCTATAGATGCAGGCAGGTAAACTGCACTTTGACCCCTTGCTTATTTTCCTTTCTTATGGGCTCATGGAACATTTTCACCACTGTCAAATCATTGTCTCACAAAGCTTTTAATGCATTTCATAAGATTGCAGACAGATAGGGCCATCTGAAAGTAAATCTGTGCTTTCAAAACTTTAGATTGAAGTTGGCACTGAAGTGGTTTGATCTAAAGCTTCAATCGAATGGCATCTTTATTCTGAACTTTAAAGACAAACCGAGCTGCAAAAACATTCATATTAAGTCTTCACATGTTCATGAACTCACTCCTGTTTTTATATTTTGCAATGCAATGTGAATAATTTCATAAAACAATAAGATGGGACTTATTATCATTTCAAAAGACTCAATAAGGCTTTGCAAATTTCACTTAGTGCATTAAAGGACTTTATCAACCAGCTTTTGGAGAACTTGGAAATATTCATCTCAGCATCTCCCTCAAGCGTGTGCAGTAAACTAATTACATAGCTTTCAATAAATGATTGGCTGAGAAACTTATCAAACATGTCAAAAAGGGAGTACTGTGTCAGAAATGCAAAATGCTATATATTGATAAAAATACATCAGCCGTGGGGGTCAGTTATCATCTCAGTTATTAGTCATTTTCTGAATACTTTGTCATTCAAATGTAAGACAATCTTGCAGCCTGAAGCTTCATGGGAAAATATATGGTGAATCTCAGAATTTAGTTCAGTATTAACATTACTTCCCAGACAGCAAAATATGATTGATTCAACAGTGAAATATTGTCAGGCAAAAGTACTGAATCTACATTGATGCCTGACATTGAAACCAAATTGAAAGCGCTCCTTATGTTTAATGTTGAATAAGCGTCAGACTTTCAATCGTGACTGACACTGAATCAACACTGATTCACTCAGTATCTAAAAGCTGCATGGGTTTGAATTTTAGTTGATATTGATATATTGAAACAATGTTACACTAATTACTAACTACAAGAAACCAGACTTTTTCATGACATTTCCTTAATCTATACATTTGTACAACATGTGGTTGTTCTCAACAGAAAACTTTTGCTTTCAACAGATTTTAGACATAAAAAATAACTTAAACTTAAAAAATGATATTAGTAAACCCAGCAAACTCAAGGAGAAGTAACATATATTTTGTTATGTGTTAAATATATATATAACATATATATTGCATTCCCACCTGAAGCTGATGGTAGACCGTCTGTAGTGGTGCATGTCCAACCTTGACAAATTAGCGAGAGAGAGAGAGCGAGAGAGAGAGAGAGAGAGAGAGAGAGAGAGAGAGAGAGAGAGAGAGGTGGTTGGAGAGATTAACATCTGTCCAATATGTGTTGCACTTAGACTGCAGTTGTTGTATTGGGCTGGATTTTAATGTACAGTATTTGCTTGTGGTCAAAATAACAACATACAGTGTAATACAATCCCATTCAAAAATACTTACAAACATGGCCTCAACAATGACCATAGAGCTAATTTTGACACAGTAACTCAGACTGATGCTTTCTCCTCAGTGCAGCCAGTAGGTGAAGAAAGGTGAGTATGGGCCCTTGTAATCCCCATGACGTACCATTTCTCACAGGTGGTGGTGGACATTAAGGTGTGGCACTGGCTGGAGGTGGATTCTGGCATCCCTGTGAAAACACATAATTGTAATTGTAATTTAAGCAGCTTGCCACAATACAAAAATGCAAAACGTTTATTTTGACTTAAAATTCGTTTCACTTACCATTCTTAAGCTCCCACCTGTCTCAAAGGAGGTGTCAGCACACAGGTTGAATTGTAGATACTGTTAACATCCTGAACAGGAACCCACAAAAAGTTTCCTTTTAACTTAAAAGATTAGTTTCAAATGGTTTTGAAAAATCCAGATTCTATAAAGGACTTGAAGTCAAACGACCCAGATAAATCTTTTTTTTTTTTTGATAGACAGTCATCATGTATATCCCTTAGTTTAGCGTATAACAGTATATAACGGACGTATATAACTTTGAGCACAACCAGCAAAGGGGACATTTAATAGTACAGCTAACTGCAGTAAGTTTCTTTTATTTTTAATTTGCTGTTAACCTAGCAAACATCACCAAATTGCTCAGCATACGAGAGGCTATATCAAACTGGTATTTGCTGGCCGACATTGCCATTCATAGAGCCATGCAACGAGCATGGCTAAAAAGAAATAGTTCAAGGTTTAACTGAACAAAATGAAGGAATATGACAAGGTAAGCGTTTAAGAGTTAATGGCATTTTACAAAGATTAAACATTATCTCTTAACTTATTTTACACAGTGTAAATTACTACACTACAGGATTTTTTTCTTCAAGCTTAAAATCATAAACCAGGTGTAGAATAAGCAGGAGCTCAGTTGTGTCATTTGATATTTGAGTGTATTTCACAATCCTTTATCAAGAGCCAGTATTTCTGGAGGACATCTGATTTAATGCCTTTATATTTTACTAAAAGTCTTGTTGTGAAACCGCATGCTGATGAAGCTTTCAACTTTCTTTTGTTGACCAGAGCTGTGGGTTTCTCAAAACTTATGATGCTTTAATTTCAAATTACAGAGCTGGCCGATTGCTATAAATGAATAATGAATTTCATCACCTACTGTAATATGAACACATCTCCTCTCAGTGCAGTGGTGTGCATTGTCCAGAACAGGGCAGAAGCCTAATTACTTAGTTACAGCATTGGGGAGACCGGGCTAATCTCTTATGGGTCTCTCCAGCAGATGTGTCCAATTAATGGCCTGTCTTTGAAGGAGTTTAGATGCGTATTACTCTGGGAATTTTATTTCAAAGTAAAAGACCCAGACTCGTTTCTGATGAGTAGGCTTTATAGGCAGTCTTAATCATGACTTTCTTCTATTCTATCATACACAGAACTGCAGGAATATGAACTGATCTAAAGCCAATTGTGGATGTTAATGACCTGGACATATCAGATATGGGTGACTGATAACATCCCTGGTCAGTCATTACTTCACTGGCTGATACACAGCAGGAAAGCTGCTTGGGAAATTAGACATAGGAAGTATTATAAATCTTGGGGGGGGGGGCAAGGCACATAAACATGAGCTCTTCATATTATAAGGGAGGATTGGTGGATAGGAAAGAAAAATCCCACAATCATTTACCACTTGTATGCACAAGCACAGGTCTTGTTTTCCTTGAATGGATGAGTTTGGTTTGAGAGGACCCTTACAGTCATGGAAACAGAGGAGTTAAGGCTGGCCAGAAAACCTTAATAGATCTGTTCCACCGAACTCCTGCTGCTCTGAGAGAAGCCTGGCACGTAGCATGTACATGCATTTAGGCTTATTTAACTCAATCCTGCCGGCTGGCTGACAGGCACGTCTCACTGCTGGAGATGCAACATCGTTGTCTGGCAACCTCTTGATCAAAGAGTTCTGTGGTGTGGCCAGCACATCGCAAAGGGTGACACAGAGAGTGCCGCACTGCAAATGCAAAAGATAACAGGAAAAAACAGAAACACAACATCGGCATCCATTTGTCACAGCCTGCCCTTCAGTGCTCATAACCTGGACTTAAATTATTAATCATCGTTTTGATCTATTGGTCAATGGCTCTGCCAGATACATGCATTCATTACTCCTCATCCTCAAACTGAAGATGAAGACAAGAAAAAAATATGCTGCAAGTCAAAGGACCTTTCAGTTTCCTAATTTTGGAAGCAAATTGGGATCAATGACATTGGAGTGTCCAGTCTGGCCTTTATTAAGTTGAAAATCCAGAGGCAACTGTGGAGAGTCTGTATTCTTGTTTCCAACCTCTCTTGTTTATATTGTGATGCTTATAGCTATTGAAAATGAAACCACAGCATTACTAAATAACATAACAACTCATTAAATATTTACCTGCAGCTTTCACACAAACAGTTCTCATCCTGGTACTCAAAAACAGAAGAATGTCGACATCTAAAGCGTGGATTTGTTCAAGTTTGTCACATTCAAAGGTTACCTGTGAAGAAATTGGGTTGATCATTCCATCTCAGTATCATTTGTTAAAGTGAAATTGTGAACATTTTGTTCAACAGGAAGTTTGTAAATGACAAAATCCTTTCAGCAAAGACTCGACATGAAGACCTACAGCTAAAAAGTACCATTTGAACATTTACAGAGCACAGATTGGCATTTATTTGAAACATGAACACACGGTACCAAGAGAAATACAAAAAAGCACTTTCAAATCAATACACATTTTAACATCCAAAAAAATTTAAAGAAATCAGGAAACAGTCAAGTCCTCTTGAATTTCCTTCTGTTTTCTTGTTGTTGTTTTTAATTCTTCAATTAATCGTCCTACACAGCAAATCTTTACCCATTATTCTTAAATGGATTGAACATAGTCTAGTCTGCACTTTGGTGGTAGAGGGACAGGTGTCAGGATTGTTCGGATGACACCACATGTCGAGACATTGAGGTTTTCACCTCCAAAGACAGCTGTGTGTGTTCTATACATTCTGTTGTTTTATTGACCTCTGGTCCAATACATTGCTTAATAAAATACAGAGGCTAAAAAAATATTTTCCCACTAGTTCAGCATTAACGACTCCTATATTTGTGTATGTTCATAAATAATTTAATACATAGATAAATAGATATTCTGTGTGTGGATTATAAACTTTCATAAAAGCATTTTTTTTTTCCAGTAATACAGGAGTGACTATAAATGCTGAAATGCTTGAGGGCTGCTGTCCGACCCTGAAGTCCGGTAGACTGGGTGAAAGGCTGAGAGTTTACATGCGGGTTGGCGCTGGTGTTGCGTGCCAGTGTCCCCTCTTGCTGTGCCAGTCTCTAGCTCCGCTGGCACTCGTTCTTACTGCAGGTGGCCTGACGCTCAATCTGCCATGTGCCTTCCTCGTATGTGCAGTAGCAGATTGTACACTGATCGATCTTCACCTCTCGGCCGGCCGGTATCACTGCTGTGTCTGCGTAGCAATTTGGCCCTATAGGTGGTACGAGAAAAACAGGGAAAGTAGAGCAAAAGAGAAAATAGGCCTTATACTATGTTTCAAAATAAATGGAATTTCAAATTGGCTTTATACATTTTTAATAAGTTTCTTTTGTGTTGTCAGCACCATGTCACATTATCGAGGTCAGACTCTGAACACAGAAAATAGATGATTTGCTTTGCTCCTGTGATTTAATAAGCTTTGGGAACTGTGCTCTGGTCAAACTAAATGAACAGAAAGTGGATGATAGGTCAGTTAATGTTTTATTGTTCGAATTGTTGCGTACAGATGCAGAGACCAGAAAAATCATCCTTGTGTTGGTGTAGAAAAAATACCTGGGTCATTGAGGTCGCATCCAGAGTCTGTATTATTTTTCTGCTACTAGACCCACCAAGGACACTGTTCAATGTGTAAAAATGCAGTTTAAGGACTGTGCACACTATTCAAAGTCACAATCCTTTGTGCTGCTCCCAATCACTTTGAAATTCCATGAATTCACAGTTGCTCATCTCTAGGCCAGGGTCCTATGTTCCCAAGGGTAAGAGATTGGTAAGGGCATCTTCACAGTTCAAATTGAAAAAGAACGAAAGGAGATGGACGTTTCAAATGCAGTTTGAATGGTAACAATCCGTTCAGCTACTGTGGAGATATCAATGTCTAAAGTCAAGAACACTGTCTTGCCTGCAAACTTGAGGGCATGGGTTTCAAGGAGTATAACATCAGTTGGCTATAAGCTGTAGGTGGCTGATTTCAACATATTGACCCAGGGAAACATACATTGAGCATTTGACCTAGGGAAAAAAACATTGCTGAGAACATAAACCCCTTTGAAAAATCTCTTTAACCTGTTATTTTAAGAGGAGAATGAGTGGGAACACACTTGTCTGTCTGGACGCAGGTGAATTATGAAATACAACAAACAAATTCTGAAGTTCTGTTAATAGAAAATCTTGCTTGGCCTTTTGTTGATAAATTAGGTAAGTGACATTAAATATCAGGATAAGTAGGCTGCGAATCAATGAGTTGACCCCAACATATTGCTCACTAGATGCTGGGGGACACTTTTTCCTTTATGTGCACTTCATGACGTGTGCCACAACCAACATATTGAGTCCTAAAATATATGAACAAATGTCAACGCACAGATTGGAGGCAGCTAGCTAGTTGAGATAAACTGAGGCTATGTAACACTTGAAAAAACACTTTCTTTCTCTTAAAAACAAAAAGTTGAGTCCATAAATAATAAAACACACCCTATAGACCAATTATACACTTGTTGGGTTTTTGCTACTACTTGGTCTGGTATGACCATTAGCTTATGGTGGCTAACATTAGCTATCGTCAGCATTGGGGATTGCTGTGTAAGTGACATTACTGATAACGAGTTTTTCTTGCTAATTACAGGTAGCTGGGTGCCAACTGAGGACACAAGCTAATGTTAAAAGGATTAGTGCCCTTTTCTACTGACTTGTGCGGTCTAGAATTACCATATCTCAGTTCTCAGTGCTCAGCAACTAGGGTTATTTGGCTCTGGCTACTGTCATTACACAGAACCCCATTAAGGCTACAGTTCTTGTAGCCGTCGTTACACGTTGCATTTTGTAGTTTCTTTTATTGGTGTTTCCAAAAAACATATAAATGTTATAAATATGTTGCTATTTTAGTAAGTATAGGACTCAAGCTGAAGTAGGCTAGGTCAATGCTTTGAGGAAGTGCTCAAATCTTTATAGCTAGGACAGATATTAATTTAGATATATGAGCATATATAGGCACGAGAACATGAGCAGAATTACCCAGCCACATATTTCAGCTTTCCACAAAGTCTGATGAAAGAAAACCCTCTATACGAAAATACATTGTGGAACGAAGGCCAGTGGGACACAAGCTAGTTCGAAAGCAGGACAGGTCTTAAGTTATTGTTTGACTGCTACTTTTAGATGCCATGTCTGTTGCAATGACCAAATTTCCATATCGAGTTCAGTGCAGTTACGTAGTCATCTGGTATCTGGTTTCTTTAAGATAGTTTTTTGATATCCCAGCAAACTTGAATGCAGTCAGTCAAAGAAGAGAATGAACACAGGAGACCAAATGCGCTGCCCTTCATTTCATTTCTCTCAGTGGAAAATGGGCTCTCACATCTGGGCTTTCATTGATTGTTTCCCAAAATAGTGTTATAAGAGGCACAGAAAAAAACATGGATACAAGCATCAAGATTTATGAACACGCTTCTGCTGGTGTCAATGGCCATTTCTGATAGGATTTAATTCAGAATGAAACCAATGCTTATCACATTTAACATAATGAATATGAGTTTTCACTGGAGTGCCTCTGACCCCCCCTACCCCCCAATCTGCCATGAATCATCAATTGTGTTTGTATCTTATCATAATAGCTTTTCCATTGGCCATCATTAACATGCTCTTCAGACCACTGAGTGACCACTTATGGTTGATGCAGAGGAGCATTTTCACCAGGAAAGAGATGCATCCTGGGATGACAGTGATTAAGTTATTTAGGACCAGATTCAAACAGTTATCTTTTCCACTGTCTTGTTCTGGGATTGAGACATTTAACACAAGTTTTTTTTTTTTGGGAGGGGGGGTTCCACAAATTTGATTCACTTTTAGATGTGCACATGAGAGATATTCAGTGGTATTTTGTTTCACACTGGCTACGCCACAAGTAAAGCATAAATGCTGAAGGCGGCCTTTCTCCATATGTAACTTCAAGGTTGGAATTGTGCATAAAAACCAAATTAAGCACTGTTACGCAGTGCTTTAATATAGTTCTGAAGTGCACCCCAAGGGACTGTTCTTTTTTTATTATTTTGCAGGAAATTGGATCTCACTAATGGAAATTTTGATGTTGAAGGCAGTATTTGTTAAGAACTGAGCCCTATTTTGGTGCTGCCTTCTATCTACCAACATTGTGTGTAGGCTACAAAAAAATCCACTTGCCAAGCCCACAATACCAAAAATAAATGCCCTTCTTGTATCACCTACAGCAGTACCTTCTTTAGTACTAGGTGTGATGGGAAGGCTTTTGTCTACTGAAAAGTGCCTCTGTCCTCAACCAGTGGCTCGAAAAAAGTGCACATAAATCACCCATTATCTCTCAAGCCGCACGGCAAAATATAAACACTATGGGAATTGCTTCCACAACATCAGGTATAGCATAACAATGGCTATTTGGCTATTTCCCTTAGACTAACAAGGTCTTGAGCCACTCTGTTGTATAATTAAGATGCTGATAAATGGGGAGTCTTTCAGCTGCAGCCATCGCATTTCATTGGACGTCAGCACCCAGGAGGAGCGTGCTGGCACATCAATCAATGTGAACAGTTTGCCGAGGCCTGTCAAAATGTCAACCCTAACACATTTATAAGTCTTCAGATGAACACGCACACACCCTGCCTGAATAACAACTCATCCTGTGGCCCAGTCTGCTGTCGCTACTGATTCATCATCATTAGCAGCATTTAGAACACAGTGTCTCGAATAAAAGATGCATATGTCAAGGATATCCTAAGAGAGAAAAGTGCGAAAAATAATCATGCACTTTACAAAATAAACCAAAAGTACTTCCTCCTGGAGCTGGGATTAAACCACAGCCTGTCAGCCAGTCATTCACAGTTGCATGACATTCATTTGTGTTAATTAATGCATGGACTCAGCACCGCTGTAGCTTACTCATTGCTCGCACCCTATTATTCTGTCATTCATATAACACCCACCTTTTTGTCATTACTTCATTAATATAACATATCCCCCGTCTCTCCATCCCTCCCTTTCTTTCTCTATCTCTCACTCTCTGTGGCAGAAAGAGATTTTTATGGGCACATCAGGCTTCACAAGAGCTTTTCAACGACACCCGAAGAGGAAGAGACAAATGGACTGTGCATGTGCATGAACAGTTGGACCCAAACTGTCACTACAGCATGTTAGAAGTTGGCATGAGCAGCGTGTGAAAAAGATAGCCATTAGCACCTGTGGCTTTTGGCTCGGTAGCAGCACCAGATAATGGACAGGGAAACGAGGACACATCCTGCTCATCACACCCCTTAATTCTGAAATGTTAAAAACCTACAGCACTCTATTATAAGGTAATGGAAAGAGAAGAAAAGCAGAAATCACTCATCTTAATGCATTTCTTGAGTACATTTGCATTATAAATACAGCATAAAAATGACCTTGCTTTGTAAAGACAGTAAGTGGGAAAACTTTGCAAGGAGAGACTATGATTTAACAACAATATGAATTATTTCTTTCTATGATGCTGCATGAAATGGATTCCGACTTATAAATATGAGCTTCGCATTAAAGCTGCTGACAGTGAGTTTTATGGAAGTGCCACCTCATGTGAATGTTTGTTTGCATATGTTGTCTCCAGCTACTGTGCCCACTGATAATCTTTGTGGCTGAACAACCCAGCTGCACACAAGTAGAACGACTGTCACGATCGATGTCCTTCACAGAAACAGAGCCACAAACCCTCGCCAGCCATCACAGCGGTGTCCAGGTGACAGACTTTACGGGGAGACCTTCATTTACTCAAACCTCAAAAACAGCTTTGATGTCAATCTAGAAGATCTTTTTGTTTAGCTTTGTTACTCTCCATTTTTGTATTGTAAAAAATGTATTTGGAAGTCACATTAACACTGACTTTTATTCAGAGGAAAATATAGAAAATCACACCTAAAAGCAGCAGACCACTCAGTGACCCAGCATTAAGACATAATGTGACTTACCATTACCTTCATTATAGTGACATCTCTCTATTGTAATCATAACTCTGAAGTCCAGTAATGGAAAATGGCCTATAGATAATAAAATACTGCTGTGTGATGAAAGAATTAAACCAAAAGGTGAAAAATGGGGAACAACATAATTCGAACCTGACTTTATTAGATGATGCAAAATGTCCTACTTTCCCTTTCCAGTAGGCTATATATAAAATGCAATCAGTGTACACTTTACTTATTATTCCTGATTACATCATGGCCAACAGTCATTGTGTAATATGTAACACCAGAAACCTCATTCTGAATTCATTACTGGTCATCATTATGTTTGTTGTTTACTGAAGTAACTCAATATTTTAAAAAGAAACAATAATTTTACTGTTAATTAAGTGTTCACTAAACCCTGCCCCCAAAACAGCAATTGTCCAATCATAGCTTAGCAGGCACAACAGGCCTGTCAAGCTTTGGATTTCTCCACATGTTAAAGTAAAAGTAAAGCATACTGTTTGAACATTGAAGCATAATCTTAGAACAAATAACATTTTTATTACATTTTGTATTTGTAATACTGTACTATAACACTAGGGCTAACTAGCCCGTATGGTACACGAATAACGCTGCACCTTTATCTTCATGTTTTCTATGGATCATCAGCTGGAGAGGATGCAGACTTTTCACTTGGGACATGCGGCTTTAGCCTCAGTTTTTTAGTATTATATCATGTATGTACCCATCATGTGCATATCTAAGACTCATTTACAGGTTTAAAATTAATCACCTGGAAACATTAGAAAGTCAGCTGGAGACGGATTGTTCATCCAACAGCTTCAGCATTATGTTAACGCTAGCTAGCTACATAGAGACAGCTGTGGCTCAGCAGGTCGGCTATTGATCACAGGGTTGGCGAGCCCCACCTCTTTCTTTCCACATGTCGAAGTGTCCTTGGGCAAGACACTGAACCCCAGCATTCCTAATTGCCGGTCTGAAGCCCGGATAACTGGGGAGGGTTGCGTCAGGAAGCCAAATCAAATATGCAGATCATCAGATCTCCATGCTGGGTTGGGCGAGGCCAGGTTTGCCAGCGAAATGATAACAAATTTTTGTTAACTTCTGTGTGACATCGAAGATACGTCAAAGTTTACTGTTAATTTTCCACCGTTACTACTGTAAACTACATATTTGCCATGTGAGACCGGAACACTTGACAGGCGTAGCAACAGTCACTATGGGAACACTCAATTACAAAGGAGCATTCATTTTTGCATTTATTGACCAGCTCTGTTTGCTACGCTATTCCTTGTCTGTGTTGTCAGGATGAGATGGAGGCGGCTTCAAATGGACATGCCACACGATTACACATCCATATAAACAACTACCCTTTCACTCGTGTGTTTTCAGTATTCTTTTAAAAACACACACACACATCTTAAAAAGCTCTCTATGAATCATGCCTCTCTTAATTTAAATGAGTCTCTATCCCTTTGGCAACCAGGCTACCATGTCTCGTGTTGCTCTATTTGAAGTGATTTTGGCTCGGGTTCAGACTGTTTATCACATCCCCCCCAGATTAGTGTTGACCCTAATGTCTGAGTCTTGAAGAGCACCACTTGTTTCCTCATGCGTTGCCAAGGCGATACCCTGCAAGAGCAAAGGACAAGGGAGGGAGCCACGGCCGAGGTGCCGAGGAGAGAGGCTTCTGCTGCACTGATTTTTTTCCCCCTAAGCATTCGTCAAAAGCAGATGCTGCAAGAGAGAAAACACTTGGCTTAGAATTTACAACCAACACTTCCATGTCTTTTACACCTATATGTTGTGAAAAAATTAAAAAAAACACTTCAAGCAGGAAAAAATTACTAAAGTATAGGGAACATGTTTTCCCTCTTTGACTTGTATTGACTAGATGTTCTTTGCAAAAATCAATATTGTTTAATTAAACTTTATGGCGGCGAGTGAATGATAGTCACAAACTTTAGAGGGTATGAAACCATTTAATTGCAATGTGTTCCAGTACTTTGAGATAATGAGTAAAAAATGATGAGAACCTGCCTCCATTCACAGCTGTTCTTTGATATTCATGAACAACTGTCTGCGGTGGATGTTAGCGATACCTCTCACTTTCATCTTCCTCCCCTGGCTCTTCCCCAAGTGTCTCCTCGCATACAGGCTGAATAACACATCTGAGACAGGGTGCTCTGCCATAAGCTTTGATTTTGCATGCCTGAAAAGGCCAAGATAATGCCTGTGCATATTTGATGAACTTATCAAACATTGAAATACTTCATTGTGATTTATATCAATAGTGAGGGAAATGGTAAAGAGGAGAAGGGCTGTTAGCTTGGAAATTAGGGTAAAAGACAGCAGAGATGACTTGTTGAATGAGAAACCATGAGAATCGCTTTACAGACCTGATGTTTCAATCTTTCACCTCATTTGTTCCATTTTCTCTCCTTGTCTGTGCTTTTTATACTTTTACATGCACACTCAAACTCTTCGAGTCTAGTTTTCTTTCCTTTTTGGTGGCATTACACATCTGGTTGAGGATTTAATTCTTTCCTATTAATGAGCTGAGCTTTGATGTGATGCTTCGAATGCATCAGAGTTCCTGGGAGGTCTTCACATCTGTCTACGTTTCAAACAACATCTGTAGACGAGACAAACAACACCACCTGAGCGGGAACTCTCTGACGACCTCCAGTAACCTTTTTTCACATCATCAGTATTTCATCACGGAACTACCACTGCGGCGCTGTCTGGTATTGAGCGCTGCATGATCAACAGTGGCGAGATGGGAGCTGACAATCAATGATCCTCATCATTTAAATCACGGCGTCTGTAATACCTGGCAAAGAAGCATCATGAATAAAAGACAAAGTGAAATTCGATGTATAATCGTTTTGATATTGATACGAGCTGAAGGAAGATCAGTGGTGTCATTTAGAGTGATGTCTCATTTACTTCTGTTTACGTCCGATTAATGTATCGTCCAATTATTTTAACAAGTTATCCCCTAGGTAGTTCATTTTTTAACATGTTTATTATGTTTACTTTCTGGTGTCATGTCTAGCGTGAAATGAACTGCAAATGCAAATGAAAGCGTGTGACAATTAAGTCTTCAAAGCGGCATGTTTTTGATGGATTATTCCCTGACAGAGACCTCCATTTTCTCCAGGAGGTGGAAGGTGACCGGCAGTGTGCAGAGTCTGACACTCACAAAGATGTTCAGTGATTGCAGAGAGTGTTTACACCCCCTGTTTACACGGCGACAACCCCACCAGCTCCGTTCATCAAATCAGAGCCAGAAATATTCTCTGTCCAATAAGAGGTTGTTAAGCACATACTGATACAGATACTTAACTCTGCTTAATTAACAGTTTGAGCTCTGATATTCACAGCTATCCTGAATATGTGTGAAAATCAGCAGGAGGCATATAAATGAGAAAGGAAGTCTAAATGATTGGCACAAACTTAAGAATATATTTATTTTTAGCATAAAAATCTCACCTGCTGCAGCTTTAAAAACACTGTAGCCTGACTGCTGCACAAATGAGGCGTAAATGCTGCCAAAGGCTATTTCTGCATCTTCATAAATGCCATTGTGCTCCTGTAGATTACTCTAAAAGAGTGTGGGACCGAGCTGACAGAGGTTGCATGAAGAGGAACAGAATTCTAATTTTAGCAAAGTGTTATACGGGTGTATGTGTGATAGAAAATAATATGACCAGGTTAAAGGGGCACTCCAGCGATTTAGCATTTCCCTTCCATAAATTTGGGGGTCTAAAATGGCCAAACTCGAAGCAGCAGAGGCCAAGAAATCCTGACAGTTAGTCCCCATATCGTTCAAGCTCTAAAAACACTGCAGCCTACAATTCCCATAAAGCAACTCAATAGTGTCTTTGAGTTGCAAATTGAGAGGAGCTATTTCGGGCACTCCTGGTTCTGCGGAAAAAAAAGCAATGTTTGGTGACTGACAGGTGGCTTGGATGGACATGACACGCTCCTGGTTGAATCATCAAAAGAGAACAGACTATGTTAGAAATATCTGGTTCTTTGATAGAAAATCAAAGATACAACCTGTGTAAGAATTCAGCTACAACTCCCAAGGACAAGAAAGCTAAAGAATAAAGAATAAAATTTGAAAAGGGGGAAAAAAAAGAAAAAGAAAGCTAAAGATTACGCTGTTAAGAAAACTGACAATACAATTAGATTTGTGGCCAATTTTGAATTAATTCAGCAACTATGGCCCCATGCAGTGTCGCTCTGATTCACGCCTCTGCCTGGCCTTTTCACCACAGCAACGTTGGCCAAAGCTCATGGGTATTGTAGTATATAGAGCCGTCCGCCATGCCAAACATAATTTCTCAGAAACAAAGACAAAATACTTCAAACTGATGGCCATAACATAAACCTATAGCACTGTTAAATTATTCTCCTGCGTTTCTATGTTGAGGAACATTGAGGATATAATTAAAAGAACAGTTTGAAATGGGAATTTACACTGGTTACAATACTTCCAGAACCAGCAGCTACTCCCACTTCACAACTGTGTTAAACACTCTGCCTGGTGAAAGCCCACATATTTTAAACTACACATCCCCAGTTTATAGCACAGGTTTCGGAAAGCTCCGTCCAGAGGCACAGAAGACATCAACAACCATTATTTATTTATTTCCCAGGCTGAGTAGTACTCCTCATGCTGAGTAAGCTGCTCTTAATGTGTAAAATCTGTAGTGCCCCTTTAACCACAGAATCCCAAAGGACTAAAGTAATCCAAGTATTTCTAATTCAAACTGTGACAGTGTTAGTTGTGGTTAGGTAACTTGGCGTCTTAGACATTGTGAGTTCTGTTTATTGAATGGTAATGTGTGGTAATCTTATGGTAATAGGGACTGATGCCATCTTAGAACTGAAAATCCTTATCGGCTGAATGAGCCCGTGGATTTGCTGGGACTTTTGAAAACAGATGCACGCTCTCTTCAGTCTGTCACATCTCTGCACATACTGTGCTGTATCTACATCTGTCTCCTAGACTGATGTGCCTGCGACTGCAACCCAGCAAATCCACTGGGCATTTCACTGGGGAAAATATGGAGCACTGCCCAAACTTTGCACAAAGCACTCTCAGCATGATCAATATGTGCATATATAAAAAGTAGGTTAACAGCACACAAAAAAAATGGGAACAAAGGACCAACATGTATTCCCCAAGATTACAGCAGGCAAATATTAATAGAATGAGTAACGCTCCATGACTACCAATGTTTTCAACTCGTTATCTTTGGAGGTTGTGAGACAGGCTTTTAATTTGACTGTCACGAACATTCATTACATGCAAATGTTATGTCTATAATGTTCTATGAGTCTGAAATGATAAATAAATTATCCTAATATGATATTCTGTATGCATTTATAATGAACTAAGTAGGTGGTAGTCATATGCTGAATAAGGCGTTTTGTGGACATTTAGTTTATTTCATCCAGTTAAATTAACTTCTTGATACGTTTTTTTGCATGTCTCTTTTGAGGATAAACCTCTAGGCAAGACAGGTGTTTTTGTAATTTCACTTGCACACTGTTATTTCTAGTTCTCTTGTATTTATCGTTTAATGTGTAAATGCTCAATGTTTCAACACACAGCTTGAAAACCAAAATACCTTGCTTGCAGTTTTACTCAAAAATGGTATTAGCAGTACTATCGTCTAATAAGTGACTCATACAGACGAAGCATTTTTATGTGGAACGTATTGGGTATTTTGTTTTTATCAAAGGGATTTTTTCTTCATGCAGATTGCTTGCTCTTGTTTATAGCAGACAGCCCGCGCCACTTTAAGATTCCAAGTCAGAGATACATATCGCAAGTCATCATTCTTTTTGCTGAAGGAAGCAATGTTGCTGACATTGCCATGTTGCATTAGAGTCACACCAAGAAAACAAGGGGACATAATCTAGGACATGCTGTCTGGAATCATCCGAAACAACTTCAGATAATCGACTCTGAGCTGCAGAATTCCTTCTTCTCAGACGGGCCAAAGCTCTCAAACCAACAGGATCATAAACTTACAACCCCGAGCAGCGAAAACTGCAAGCGGACCTCAAATCTCTGGACCAGACAGCAGCGACAGATTTGGAACATATGCCGCAGCCTACATTAGATACACTAAGTAATTATATTAAATTAAGATTGAAAATGACACACGAGCAAATGTTTTACTCAGAAACAGGCCACAACTCAGAACTGATTAACCACATTTTTGGTGTGACTTCATTGACATAGAGCTCAGTACTTCAACTATGCAATTTGATATGGCAAGAGACTGCAAACACTGCAGTGCAGCATGCTGCGTGCTTTGTGTCAGCAGAATGAGCGTTGTGCTACCTTGCCCTAGTAATTCCGGTTGAGGTGCCCTTGAGCAAAAACATATGACACTAGGCTGCTCTAGTGGAGTTACCCAGCAGCCACCACTAGGAGACTGGTTGTACTGGAATAAAGTGTTCACCACAGTGTTGTTGAAGGAAATCGTCTCCACTCACCACTCTTGCAGATGGGACAGCACTGATCCGGCTCGTACTCCGGGTCCACACACTCAGTCTGAGGGCAGGCTGCCACAGAGCACAACACCTCCCCACTTGGCTCACATCGGCACTTCTCACATGGAGACACCTGCATAGCAGAGACAAAACAGTAATTAACACCCTTAAAAACAGTTCACACACAGACACACATACACACGAGTCTTCTCCTCTTAATTAATTTCTCACTTTTTGTGTCTCTGGCTCTTTTTGTTTGTCTCAATGTCTCATCCTTTTTCCTCTGTTCTGTCTCTCTGCAGCTATCTCTGTCTCTCAAACACACACACATGCACACACACAAAAATACTCCTGCCTGCCTGTCTGGCTTGTTTAAGACAGTGTGCATTCAATGTCATAAAGCTACATCTATAGGGAAGTCCCATCCTTCTCAACTTCATTGCCAATGAATGCCTCATTTTAAGGAGAGCCGCGTCGAGAATTGAACTTCACCATCCAGTCAGGGGATATGGGGAAATCAATAGGAATGGGAAACAAAAGAAAGATGCTTCAAATTTTCTTGGTGCGTGAACAGAAACATTAGAAATGACTTGGTTATCCAAGCGTTCCTCTCGAAATAAAACAAATGTGGGACAAAGGCTGGGACTGATAAAGTGTATAGTTTGAATTAGAACCAGCTCCTGCACTCACTGTGAAAGGCTTCATTTAGCAGCTGCTTGTATAAAGCCATACACCTTTAGTCTCAACAAGAACGCAAAGGTTAATTCTACCAGCATTGCTGTAGATTGCAGAGGCTTGTGCCTCCGCATGACACTCCACTGTGAAAAATGGAGTGAGGCAGCACTTAGTACAATGCCCCAGAACTTAGCAATCAAGCATAAAAACCTGCCTGTTGCTTAGTTTCAAAGCACCCCCCTCCACACCACACAGCAAAAGGGCTGACATACGGTGCTTATGAGAGCTTTCTGTAGATTCTGTCAGCAGAGACTTGACACAGAGCTGTCTGTAACACCGTGAGTTAGTGGAAGAAAATCCCATATTAGCCTTAACCTCCCGCTGAGACACTCGCCAAAATAAAGAGAAGTATTAGGAGCTGGTAAACGTAACCTCGCATAAGAGACGTAACCCCAAGATTGTGGTGCAATCCTGAGCCTTTCAAAGAAGTGTCAGAAGATCTCTCTGGTGTATGTCTGTGTCTCTTCACAAACACCTACATGCAACAGCATGCTCTGCAGGGTTGTAACATTACTATAACTGTAATTCTATCATGTGTATCAACAAACCGAATATAGAAACACTCTGCTGAAGCTGCATTGCTAAATTCAGCCTCTGGTAATATTCAGGCGTTGTGTGAGAAAAAAGACAAGTGCTGACCTTTGCCATTATAAATCTGCCTGCCTGCTCGCTTACATGCTGCGAGGCAAGGTAACTAGTTCCTGTGTAGAGCCTGTGATAAACTCCATTGAACAGCAAGGAGTGTTCTGTCAGCACTTCTTTGTCTGAGCATGTCAAAAATGAGTGAATACAGTTAATGGGCTCACCTTAAACTCTTCTAGAGAGGCATAGATCTTGCCCCGAAACTCACAGTAGTTCTTTTTCTCCTTGCACTGCGGGCAGCATTGGCTAGTGTCCACTTTAATGCAGCGAGGGTGAACCTTGGGACATTCTGGCTTGGTGCACAGAGGGCCCTCGTCTGTGCAGAGGCAAGGGCATGTTGAAGGGCCCGGGGTGAACTGCTCCCCGATGGCAAACACAAAGCCGCTCTCATCCATGCAGCCTTTCCCCCTGTAGTCTGGGTAGGCGTACTCGTCGATGGCGTCCAAGGAGAGGGTGACGTCACTGGTGGGGCCCTCGTCTATTTGGTTCAGGCTGTCCTGTTCGCTCCACGGCTCCTGGGGCTTCCCACTCTTAGATTCTTGTGTCTGGGAGCTGAGGTTTGGCCTGGCACGGCTCACGGCAGTCCTGTTGGGGCCCAAGACATTGATTTCCTCCGGCCGCTGCTGAACCCCATATCCCAGCGGCTCCTCGGGGGTCTGCTTGTCCTGATGTTTGTCCTCCCTGGCTTGGGTCAAAACCCTTTCCAGACGTTCTCGGCTCACTGGTAAGGTCGCTATAGGATTACACTGAGCGCCGCTCATCAGGAACCCAAAAACAAAGAGAACTTCTGCTGTCATGGCAACGGAGTGCAGCATCTCTCCCCACCACCAGCGAGGTGGGAAAACACCTTGGCTCACATAACACACTTCACATCTCAGGTGTGAGCCAGTCCATCTGGAAAGAGAAAATTAAACTGGGGTTATGTGCTCAGTATTTTGTCACTTTTTATCCCAGGTGTGGGGTTTGTCTCATTCAGCCTCTAGAACAGTGCAAGAAATTCAGGCGATTTCAGAGTACTGCTCCATCATGTCAAGCATCCTGCTGAGTGTGATGCAAGCCTGTAGGATCAGTGAATTGGATCATCAGGACAGGCAGTATTCATAGGGCCGTGTTAGGAAATCGATAGCGCTTCATACTGTAACACTTCCCTGCATCAATCGGCCCCAGCAGTGACAGAGTAAGAAGAAAATGGCCAAAGAAGGACCTGAATCAAACACTCTTAAACTTCTGCCCCTCTTATGGAACAAAGAATTGGGATCAATGTCTGCTTCTTCTTTTTTTTTTTTTGAATGATTCACAGTCAACTGTACAAAAGGAGAAATTGATTTGAAAATAGAACATAATTCCAATCTGGAAAGATGAATTTACTATAGCTGACAGAAGTAGCCATATCAATTTCAAAATAAAGCCAGATCTGCTCCAGCTTTTGCAAAACTTTCTCTAAAAGGAGCCCACTAAATATCTCATTGTTTTGTTTTAATCAAATGTAAAAGCACCTCACTTTCTTTACAGTTTTCAGCAATGCGAGGAGTCAATACACAACAGCTCAAGTCGAGTGAAATCCCAGGATCAATTGCAGAGACTGCACATTTTTGAAAAGCTGTAGTCAATGTTTTGTTTTTTGTCTCTTGCTCAACTTGATTTACTGCGGCGTCTTGAAATTCAAATGCCTGCTATGATGCTTTGCTGCGTTCGGTGGCCTACTTCCATTCATTTCCTCACCAAATGTTCAGCGTCATCGTCGAGCTCCACTTAACAGGCTGTATTCATGTTGACATTTATAGCTTATTTTGAAAGGTGAGATTACTCCATATTGACTGACTCAACAATTAACTGTAAAGTCCTGTCTGCGCTTGTTTAACAATAGTTCACCATATTGATTAATTTGTCAACCTCATTGAACACAGCTAATTTCTAACAGAGCGATAAGGAGAAGAGAAACTAAGCATTAAATAAGCCGTAGGCAAATACGTTCAGGTATGTGGTAATACATAGAAAGAGCAGAGATAATGCCAGCCATTAATTCTATCCAACTCCAACTATGAAGCTGAAGTCTCTCTATATGTTTTAAGTCATGCATTTTGATATTCATGAATTCTGATCCATTGTGAGGGAAAAAGGCTGAAAGTGACTGCTGGCACGCCAGTGGTATTTGAGCGTTGTTTTAGCTGAATTGCTATGTTTGAGGCAGAATCCTTGGAGCTGCTGTGGAATTGAGAGGAAGCAGAACGAGGTGCATACCGATAACGCTGCTGCAGCTGAGAGAGACAGAGAGAGAGAGAGAGAGAGAGAGAGAGAGAGAGAGAGAGAGAGAGAGAGAGAGAGAGAGATGAGCCCAAGTCTCATTAGTAAAAGGACCTCATTTGGCTTTTCTCAGCCTCATCTCTCCACCTTAACAGCTGTTACTAGCTGTCACACTGATACAGCTGCTGCCGTGCTCTCCGTCAGGACTGAGCACTGGGTGGCCCTCAGGCTGGTTGTCAACTGGGCACAAACTAGCCCAAGCACCGCAGTATCTTAAAGGAAAGGCTGGCGATAGATCTTTATTATTCTTACTGTCAACAAATCACATGAAAAGACCAAAACCAGCAACAAACTGATCCTACTAACAAGTGTAAGTGTATCCAAAGTCTAATTTAGCATATTCCTCTGTGCCACAGAGCTCCACTGTTGTTCAAAAACTGGCTGACATGTTCCTTCACTACGATGAACACAAGCATTGTAGTTTATTTTGAGTCAATTCCACATATACAGTGTGTTATTCCACTTGCCATAGGCTATATTCAGTAGTGCCGTCTAGTGGCTCACGGACTCCCTCCCTCTGTATGTAAAAGCCGCAGTTGGCTGTGTGTAACTTTGCCAGTTAATGACCAGGTAGGTAGATTGTTTAGCTCAGCGCTTAGCACAAATGTAGCAAATTCATGTCAAAAGGTCCCCTGTGTGAACATGTTAGCGTTGTTGAAATGCTACTACAAAGGATGTAATGCATTTTGCAGAGCTAATTTGGACATACAACATGAAATAGTGCACTCGGCAAACAAGCTAGCTAGCCATTAGCTGGCTAAATTAACTTGTTGATCTTTTATTGTGTGCTGGGTCTTTCTGAGCCGACTGTGGTGAACCAACCGTAGTACTGATCAGTACATATATTCTGTTCCTATCCAGACAATGAGCACACAAATAGACTCAAGCCTCCCTTCCATTATCCCTCCACCTAACACAACACAACGCATTATTATTACATTATTATTATATTTGTGACCATTTTTAAAGGTTTTACGTCTTCAGCAGGAATGACTGGGCTCGGGGCTGAGTGCCACACAGTGAAGAGAAATCAAAAAGTACTGAGAGACTGTGTCTTTTCATGACATTTGTTGACAATAAGACAAATATAGAATAAAGGCAGTCGTAACCTTTAATATTTTTTCAGCCCATCTTTACAACCTTATAAAGATTCTCTGGATCTGCAAATTATATTGTTTGCTACATTCATTACATCCTAATGCCATCTTTAATACAGATGTCATCTTTTCTAAATGTCTAATTCATTCTCAGCCACACAGCATAATGTGTGCCAAATGTCATGGAATTTTACAGGATGGATTGAAACATACATATGTTCTTTTTTGCTATAGTATCTACTGTTAAACATTTTAAAGATGCCTTTGTTGATACTTTTTCCACAGGTTCAAGTGATGGCAAACTTTCTTACATTTATAGTATTGCATATAAGCCATTTGGTGAAAGGTCATGGATTTATCTTTGCCCCACAGCCCTGCAGAGAATTCACATTTTTGCTTCACTGCTCTATCTTGAATACTTGCAAAGATATTCTGGCTGGGGGAAAAAACACAACTATGAACTGGTATGAAGATACAATCCAGTATCTACACATCTCTGCAACATAGGGTAGAAGCTTGTGGACTATTATACAGACAAATTATAAGTATTAATTTGAGTGTAATGAACGCATAATGTGTGATAAACTGCAACCATGGTTCTGTTAAGTCTCTTTTAGGATCAGAACCTGATGTAGCAAATCGCTGCTTTTACCAACATTGCTAGAGTCAAAGTGATGCCACAGTCAGACTCGTAAACTCTGCACAGGTGTGTGACCTGAAACGGCCATGCTCAGTAAAGCCTTATACTAACTACTGGTTGCAGTCATCATTCAGCAGCATACCAGGGTTTATATAAGCCAACATCACTGAATTCATTCGCACTTCTGACACATTTGAACACCCACTTCAGAGCAAAAAATCAGCTCTGGAAGTGGAAAAACAACTCGCCAATTAACACTTGTCAGCTCCAAATAATTATATTTGGAAAACAAACAGTTATTAACGCTGGAAAATTAGCTGTATATTTTTGTCTTGAAGAACAGTGATCTTTTTTAACCGCACAGAGCTATGTGGCCATGTGGTTTCCCTGTTTCCACATCTGTTCGGCAACTGACAGGACTCTGCATGGTTCCAAATACTGAAGTGGTCCAAGCAATTACCAAGTGACATAAAGTGCTAAAACAGCAAGCCAAAAGCCAAAAATGGTCAATTAAAAAAGAAATATATATTAGAACAATTCAAAAATTCAGTCAAATTCTTGTAAATTTTAAAATGTGACAACATGCAGTTTGTATTGCACTGTAATGGGTTGGTTCAAAACTGTTTTGGGAACCAGGCAGAAAGCCTCCCGTGGTTAAACATGCATGATAATAACTCCAATAAAACCAAGACCTCCACTTAGCCTTGCTGTTGTGCTAAATTGTAATCTAATGTTGTTTCTTTAATTGATTTTTGATTAATAAATAATGATGCAAGCAGAAGCTGTGAGAAGTGATGTAGTGTGTGTGTGCAAACTGGCAAACAAACTACACACCCCGGGAGTAAATATAGTCATAAATATACATATCAGTAAAACATCTCTGCTCATATTATAAAAGTTTAATGACAGAATGGTACAAGAGTTTAAATGAACTGAGTTTCTAATCCTCCACCTTTGAGCCTGCCAGCTCCAGTCAGTCAGCACTCAGACCAGGGATGTGAAAGTTGTCAGTTCAAACCTCAGGCCTGACAGGTCGAACAGCAGGAAGGCCTCCGCTGGAAACTCACCAGCAGAGAAAGCCGATTATCAGGAAATACAATATTGCATCATTAGAACTCAGAATCACTGAGGACAGCAATCTGTCAGCGAGTAATAAATAAACTAGATTTAGAATTTCAGAGTAACAGAGTACACACAGTCCCTCCTGTTTGGGGTCTCCAGGTCTTTAACAGCCCAAAAAACATACTTAAGATCACAAGACCTTTCCAAATTCTATGAGAATTGAATTTGAACTGATAACATGTTCCCAAAAGTCTGCTACAGAAAATGACACATTATTTCTGTTTGGGGTCTCAGAGACTCACGCTGTAACACATGATTAAATAAATATTATCTGCTTTATACTTCTGGACTGGAGTTGACAGAACTTTTTATATCGTTTGTTCATAAGAGGTCTAACTAAGGGAGTTAGACCCCAAACACAAGTAATGTCTCTTGTAATGTCTTAAAAACTATCTAGGATAACATACTGTATATTTCTTTGTATATGAATGATTTTTGGCAAAGAAAGGAATATACATTTGTTCATGCATAGCCCATGTAAAACATTATTTTGGTGTAATTCTTTATGATCTTTTCCTTACATTGTCACTTTCATCATGTTTGTGGCAAAGGGAAGAGTTCCCACTTCAATACTTTTCTATATATTAGATTTTAATAAGGTCAGAAGAAAAAACATTTGAATGGAAAAAAGTACTCCCCAAACAACAAGGAAGTAAAGCCACAACAAAACACATTGGTTAATGCTGCAAATACCAGACCTTTGCTAGGCAATGCTGTCATTTCAGATATAATGTAGGGCACTCTGGTCTGTAACTACATAAGCAGTATGTAAAACCTGCAATTAAATTTCATGCTTATTTTTTTACCACTGCGTATTTGTACTCTGTCTTCAAAAGCAGCAATCCCCCCAAAAAACTTATCAGTCTGGGTTTCAATGGAGATTCATATTTCTGGGGAAATCACTAAATAGATTTTTTTTTGTATAAATGAGGTCAAAATTACTGCAGAAACTGAATGCTGACACAAAATCCAGTTCCAGTGTATAGAGGTAATCACATCAGCTATCAAAGACTCATAGTGGCCAGACCCTCATAAAAATAGGACCTGACTTTGCCATACATTCAAAATATGCTTCCCTTTTCCTCAAATATTCCAATTCTGGCTTCAGAAAGCTCTACAGCTTAATTTTCAGCACACAGTTAACAGCAATTAATGCATATAGAGTAGATGTTGCCTTGGAATTCCAATGCAGCAGCAGAAAATTATCATTATCTGATGTAAATGGCTAATTTTACAATAATAAAGTTGCATTTTGTTATTCTGCTCCCCTATTAACATTGCAAATTTAAATGCTGCCATGCCCTGTGCTATTACTTTTGAGGACTGACGATGTTTCCACTTTCCACTGACATTTAAATGTTGCAGTGGCTTCCTGCACTAGAGAGAATGAACTCAGTATTAGCCTCAGTGTTTGCCACCAGGAGCAGCTTCAGTCATTATTGTCACTGTAGATATAAATCCCTCTGTCAAAGGCCAAAGTTCTGTTTACATCTCAGGCTATTGAACATAGCCGGTCTGACAACTGAGGTGCAGCAACAATGATTAATCAAGCAGGGATTCAACCTGGCTGTTAGTTCACGGTTCAATGATGCTCACCATCGCATTGATTTATGACTCATAAATTATTGTCATTTTCATTACTCAGCAGGGCGAATAAGGCCCATAAGTGTTGACACAACAACCTGAGCTCGGAGTGGAATATTAGCTCTACCTTGACTGATATTATTGTTCATATAGATTGAATTGGCAAGGCTTTCGATAACACAAAGCGTGGCGGTTAAGTTGTGTTAAGGTTGACCTGCCTCTTGCTTTCTTCTTTGATGTCACTCAGAAAGGATTCTTCCAGGGAGGTTGACAGCTGTTTCACAAACACAATAATGCTATAAATAGGGCCAAATGCACTGAGGCAGCGCTCTCATCTCCAGGAATTTTCCACACACTAGCTAAGATGTTTTTGTCTGTTTGTTTATGTCTAATTACCATTTGGTCTTAATAAATGTGAGCAGTATTTAAAAGAATATTTGCAAAAATGCAAATCTGATCTGCCTGAAAAAAACTTCATGGTGACAGAAAACGATAGCAACAGAGAAAGTGATATAGCAGTGATGAGGCTCACAGCATCCTTTCTTGTTTTGATTTGTGTTTAAGGCCGGTATTGTACACAGTGTAAGTCTGACAATGAACCTCTAAAACAAGCAAACATCACATTCACATTGTCTTGGAGAATAAAACTCCTGCGATGTCCCTCTGTAAAATCAAACTGGATGTCATTGAGAGGAAAACCATCTCCTCAGGGCTAGAATTAACTCAGACAGACAATATGCCCTCGCCAATGTGTGCACTTCATTTATTGCACATTACAGATTCTCCTACTTACACTGTTCCAACGTCCCAACATGCCATCGATGGCACATGGGGAACGCAACAATTTACTTTGAGGTCTACTTCAATTTATGACAAAGCAGATCACGGGGGACGAGATGTGAAATGTTTAGACAGTGGTGGCTAGTGGGCTTGGATCTGACAGGGCTGAGAAAGTATTGAATTAATGATGCCACGTTTTAAAACTCATTTTTATACAGATAAACAGTGTGAAATGATGAAATCCAATTAGAGCAATAAGGGACACTAAGGCAGGATCCAAGAGTATTAAGCCATCTGCCAGTGAGTACAGATTGCTGCAGGGCTGCCTAATTGAATTTTATCCTCTGACTGTAAATCTTACCGAGTGACCCAAATCAAAAGAAAGTTTGCCTAAACATGCAATGCAAAACCAACGGCCCTTGCAAAACTGTCATATTATCTTAAGATTATGTGCAGTGGAACAAGGTGAGAATTTGCTCATAGACAAAGCCTGCCAGGAAAAGTCTGAAGCAGGAAATGTATTAAGCAGAAGAGTGTAAATCAGCGTGATTTTTTTTATATATTACTCAGATGATGACGATGATGAAGCAGCATTTTTGACTTTCTTCTGTGTCACACCCAGAGATGTAGTGACATTTAAATAAAAACGTGAATAAATCGCAGTTCAGTGTTCATAACAGCAAAAAAAACAAAAAAAACAAGCAGCTATATTTTCAGGAAAGCATAGATTTTCACGACATTTCCACCACCTACTTTGCTGGACACTATGAATTTATTAAATGATGACTCCATTGCATTATGGGTTTCTGCTGCCTACTCTAGGCTGTGTTGACTGGATGTTGCATCCTGGAGTGTGTCAGCAGGCAGAGTCTTTGTGCAGCCACTGAAATCCTTCTGATGTTTCTTAGAACGGCCTCAGTACTATTTCCAACAAAACACCAACACAGTTCACTTACACTGATAGCTATGTAGCCTCTACAGGTGCGACAGCCTTTTCCGCTGGTTTGAACAAGAGTTCCCCATCAAGCTCATGTGCATATAAAGCCTTTTGTGATAGATGCTATTTAATTTCCAGGCAGGCAATGTGGCTTGACTGTAACCCCGAGAGAGTAAAAATCTTCATAAAATGCACACAAACACCAATTGCAACACCGGGCAGTTCATTCCCAGTAAACTAAGTTGATGTGGAACCTGAGCATCTAAGCGTGGCTCTTAGACTAACATGCATAAATTAAAAAGCTGCATCCCCACACAGCAGCACTGATATAATTCACCTGTGATCCTCGGAGTCTGTCCGTATCCGTCTGCGCCGCTGGGTTGAAACACAGCCTTCGGACTGCTGGACAGCGGAGCCACGACAGCAACAAATGATCAGTGGTGAAGCGATGGAAACTGACGCTCGTTAAGCCAGTCAAATGCACAGTTTCCCCGGAGGATGCTCGCAGGTCATCAGCGTGTCGCGCTCAACTTTAATCGCCACAGTGAGTGAAGGCGCTCCGTCTCCGGCGATCCGCCGCTGCAAGCGCCGCGCAGTTACTGCTGTCCCTGCTCTACACTGGCACTTTATTTCTCACGGTGACAAAAAATAAATAATTTAATAAAGGTGCTGGTGGTGGTGGTGGTGGGGTGGGGGGTGGTGGTGGGGTGTTCAGACATCACGTTCAGCCGAGCGGCCACTAGATGGCGCAGTTTAAAATGAGTCAGGAACAACAGGCAGTCAATTAATGAGCCCAACAGACGTTTCACAGGTCGGTTCATGAGGTTCACATACTGCTGTGATTAACGACTTGACTTAATTATCTCGAATTAGGAAGCCGTTTCCGTGACACTGTTTGGTCACCGGGTAATTTGTTGCCGAATGAGAAAGACTAACACATTATAGGCCTACAAGGAGGGCATTAAAAATGCACACAATTCACACAGTACAGTAATACCTGAATAATATATATCCCATGCAGGACCATAGCAAGAAATGCTGGAGACTTTTATCTGTGTATTATTTTGCTGGCATATAGTAGTTCATTTTAAATATATTTAATCTAAAAATACTGGAATCATCTTTAAAAAAGTACTCGTGAAAAAATGCAGTGGTAGAAATTAAGCTTGTGCATACTCATGTAGCTACTAGCCTTTACAGTTAGGCACTTTACTTTATTTTTTGATTTTTCGGCCACATTCTACTCCAATAAGGGAAATATTGCAGTTATTACTTTGCTACATTTATCTGACAGCTGGCCTACTAGTTACTTTGCAGATAAAGATGAAGAAAGAGTCTATAGCCATGCTAGCAGCTCTCTGAGGCTGCTCTTCACAGCTGTGCTTTGAGCTACAAGCTAACAACACCATGCTAACATGGTTCACCTTCTTACTTTAGCCTGTTAGCATGCTAACATTTGCTAATTAGCACTAAGCGCAAAGCACAGCTGAGGCTGATGGAAATGTCATGAGTTTTGCAAGTATTTAGTCACATATGAAAATTATGGCCTGATCACGGCCCTAGACAAATGGTAAGGGGATCACCAAAATCATTAAAATGTATCCTGTGGGGACTTTGAATGTCTGTACACAATTTAGTTGTTGAGATAATGAGATAAAAACTTGAGAAAAGAAAATATGACGCACTGTTAAACAATATATGAAACCCCCCAGTGGTAATAAAATAATAGTAGAATGAGCTCCACCTCAGCCAGATGCAACATTATAAGTTAATGCATCAGTAAGAATAAATTATGACTCTGACAGACACTTTGAATGCATGCTTGAAGAAGGTTCTTTTATACTTATATGTAAGTTTTGCTTACTAGTAAAATTTTGAATTCAGGACTTTGATTTTGTAATGGAGTGGGCTATATCTACATTGTGGTATTGTTACTTTTACTTAAATAAGCTACTTAAGAATTTCACTGCTATTAAAGAAACATAAGCCTACAAATACTGGAAGAACATTAGATGAATGCAGTAGATGAAAAAAAAAACACAATGTAACGTCTCCAGGTCTCCAAAACATTTCACTATGTCACAAAAACATGTTCCTGTAAGAAGATCATAGTAATACCTCAGGAGATTTGCAAAACCATAAACCACAGCAAGTTAACCATAACAGTCACTACTGACTAGCACATACATAAATCTGAGGAATATTATAAAAGTGTTATAGCAGATTAAAATGCTCTATATTTGCAGCATGTAGTATAGAAAGTATCATAAAGTATTGTGCTTTATGATAACAAAACGTACCTAAGCAGTGGAAAACCACTGAAGGAATACCATAGACAAAGTAAAAAATGCATTTAGGCACCACAGATATGCTAGACTGTCCCTAAAGGAATATGTTTAGAGTATTGCAGTAATTTTTCATCAGGGATTGAGTGACAGCCCTGCCTACCAATTTGCCACAAACCTTCAAGTGGTTATGCACCTAAAAAAATTATATATTTAGTTATTTACCTCTAAATTGCTTTTTTAAAACTGCATGATGGCAGTAAGCTCCAAAAATGGGCCCCTCACTTCTGCCTGTGTCAGGTTGAAAAAGGAAATCATTAATATAGCATTAGAAGCTGGCTGTGAACTCATAACTGCCCTGGGCACACATCAGCATACATGCAGCACTGTTCTTTGCTGCTACACCTTCCCCGAGGTTCAAATGCCATCCTTCACTGTCATTACATTTCTGCCCCCATTAACTATTGATTATCTCCACTTCAGCATTTCGAGCCCTGCTTTGGAAATGGCCCACATGGCTCGCTACCCATATTCCACAATCAGGCTGAACAGAAGTGCCCACCTCCTGGTTTTTACACTAAATAAAACTAAATTAAATTTAAAAAAAGGGGGGGGGGGGTGTTGATTCACAGAGGGGCAAGGGTAAAGAGGGACAGAGCGAGACACAGAGCAACAAGGACTGACTACACTCTACCCTACCTGCCCATTAGCAGTATGCTTGAGTGGACAACTGGAGGTTAAGTTGTTCTTTTCGGGGGACCCGTGAGAATTTTGCCACCACATGTGTTGAATATTTACTGTGAGGTTAGTCCAAGTTTGCTTCTGTTTTTCAGGAGAGTGCAGGTGGAAAAGTTTGTTTGGGCAGGAGCTTTGTGCACTCTGCCATCAACAAACTACATCCATAATACCATGGACTTGTTTGTGCAGTGTTGTCTTTGTATACCTCCCAAAATATCTAAATGTATGTACATTGCAAACTGCTAATGGCCACTGTTACTGCTCTCTGTTGTTTTCTTTATGTCAGTATCACTGCTGTTTAATGTTTTACATGTGCAGGCTGTGGAGGCGCATTTCCTCTTTGGAGAAAAATATCAGAAGATGGAGAAAAGTATCTGTTTGCTATGAGTCAGACTATTCTAGGTGTTATACAGATCAGACAAAAACAGGAGAAATATAACCTTATCAGAATCAGAATCAGAAATACTTTATTGATCCCCGAGGGGAAACTCTTTTGCTGCAGCAGCACTATCGCGTCAATGCACACAGGAATAGAAGTACTAAGCAAATCAAAATATAATACACTATAATACAGGTAAGATAAATTAAGTTCAAAGTGGATATAAGTATAAAAGCTAAAATAAGTGTAAGTGTCAAAGTGGATTTAGAGGTTGATAAGTATGTAATACAATGTAATAATATAAGTAATAAGTAATAGTGCAATAATGAGTACTGTCAAGTTGCGTGTACAGATTAACCAGATTATTAGATGGTGGACATTGCAGAGCAGTAATAGCAGTGTGAATAAATATCAATAGATATATCAGTTTATTTATAAATTCACTTATATGTCAATGATTTGCATCAGTAAAATGTGGAAATTAGACAAATATCACATCATATCCCAACAGGCACTCAAATCCCTTATCCACTGCATGTATACAAACTCAATTTTTCTTTGAGACATGATATTTTGAACAAAACAGCTTCAGTGCTCTCTGATTTATTAACTGCAATTCCAGCTGAGTGTAAATGTTGTTCTGATTTACAATTAAAGTGCAAAGCCACTTAAGAGTAAACAATGCATAAATCCTCAGTGTAGATGTTTGGATTTAGGGGCCAGAATAATCAACAAAAATATAAAAGATTTTATACACCAACAGAATTATAACAAAATAACCAATCTGTATTCATAAAAAGTCCCATTTATTTCAAAGTCGTTTCATCAACAAGTATTACAAATCTGCATTGTTTGGGGGTAGACCCACCACCAGAAACACATGCATAAAACATTTATTACAATAATTGCTCTGGTCCATTTCAGACGCTGAAAGTTGAAGCATTCCACTCATTTAGGTTGGAGAATAAACAAGAAACAAGCTAGCGTACAGAAAGAATAAATGAGTTAGTTAGGCCAGTCCTGCTCTACAGGATTACAGTGTAGAGTGAAATCCACTAGAATCCAATGTGGCTTTCGGATAATCCCATCAGAACTGCTACAGTGCAACGCTACTACAGAACACCCAAGCCTGTTAGCACTGATGAAAGCCTATAGTGATGGAAAGGTTAAGTTGACAGAACGGTGGAGCAATCGTTGTTAAAAAAAATACACACTGACTTCTGTTGTACAAGACAAACATTTTAACAGCCTGCTGCCAACAAAGCACCACGTCTTATGATACTAGTTTGCATTATCTAACAAAAACTGATTGTAAACTACTTACACAAATAGAAAACTAAGTCAGTATTTGCATCATGGAAAATACCTCTCCTGGAGTAAGTCTTCATATAAAGCTCTGTAACATGAATCCATCTGAAACATATTTTTATACTAATACAAGCCTGAGTTACCCACATTAATTGTTATGCATGTCCTTAAGATAATACTGAGTTGATATGCACCTCTGCTGCCTGTTTTAATTACTGAGGACATGTTTTGATACTACCATCCTTTTATTCTCCTGATTTATGGAAAACAAGCTACGCTAGCAAAACTTACACACAGTGGTGTAAGCTATTTTGAAAACTATATGCCCAATTTTAAATAATTTCTCATCATTTAATAATGCCTTACCAGTCAGCTACACTGACTGGCGTAAAACAGACATCAATAAGGAGCAAACTTCTGCCGCTCGGATTTTTTGACACCGGAGTTTGGCATTTTTGCGGTGTAAGGGGATAAACCCTGTGTTAGGCTGGAAGCGGCTGCTGGGTGGACAGCCAGAAGAGGGAGACTTTTCATGCCAAGCAGGCTGGAAATGGGGATGGCGTACTGTGGGTTTTGGATGGTCTGTAAGGTGGAGGGAGAGTGGACGTTAATGCTGGTGGGGGTTGGGGTGGTGGCCGCTAGGACGGCCATAGAGGTAGCAGCAGAGGAGGCAGTGGGAGCAGACTGAGAGAAGCTCATGTTGAGGTCAACGGGGGTCGCAGAGGAAGCGGCCTGCATGGTGTACTTAGCCATCTCTAAACTGCAGGTCATGACGTTTGGAGGGGGAGTTGAGATGGTGAAGGGTTAAGAGGAGATGGTGAAAAATGAAAAGGGGTAGAATGGGTGAGACAAAGGAGAAGGGAGGTGAGAGAGAAGAGAAAACATACGAATCAAAGAAGAAATGTGTTAAAAAGCAGAGACAATAAAGATTTTAATGCAGTCAAGAGAACAGAGCAGTGAGCTGGAACAAATCCAACCTCACCCTGAGCACAATAACTCTGCCCTCATACAATAGCATGGTGTTTGGCTGTGTTATCATCAGGCTGCGATGTGAAGCGCTGCTGGACGTGGCCGCCCTGTGTAATGTCTTACCTGGCGCTGATGAGGTACTGGGCCACGCTGATGCTGGCCGGCGAGCCTGTGATCGTGACTTGGCGCATGGCTGAGCCATCAGTAGCACTGGCAATTTTGATGTGAGCTCCAGAGACCTGGCGAATCTCATTGATCTTGCTGCCTTGTCTTCCAATTATGCAGCCAATAAACTAGCAGGGGGAAAGAGTGGAAACATGTAAATAGCAAAACAGCTCGTGTTTCCATGCTTTTCAGGAATTAGATTTCAAAACAGCATTTGGAAGCAACTGCCATGGTGATAGCAGCACCACTGTCTTGTGTTTGTTTTCTACAGAAGAGAAACACATTTCCAGCTGTGTTATTGTAACAGCACAAAACTTTTCCGTGCATTGTACCCATATTACTAACACACCTTACTGTAATTGAAATGTGAGCTGACGATACTGCGAATGTAGGCAGTAGAGAACAGGGTTTGCTACTGTATTCTCTTAAAGGAATAGTTTGACATTTTGGGAGATACGCTTATTTGCTTTCTTGCCAAGACTTAGATGAGAAGAGCCAATCTTTATGCTAAGCTAACCGGCTGGTGGTAGCTTCAAATTTACAGTTCAACCATGAGAGTGGTATCGATCTTCTCATCTAACTCTCCATAAGAATGTGAACAAAACGTCAAACTATTCGATCCCTAAATCAGTGACAAAGATTAGGTTGTACTATGTGTAATTCAATAAAAATATAAAACACATTTTATCTAAGAAATCTATTTTCCTAGCCAATTATCACATGTAATTCTGAGATGATTTATGATTCTGATGATAGATGAAAACAAACGTAGCTAATAGACTGCTATGGAGCCATAACAGTCTTCTAATGTTGGTCCGCTGATACTTTTGTCTTTTTTTTGTAAGATTCAAGCTTCAACAAGCTAATACAACTACAGTGATGATTGCGGCGTATTTATGCAATAATTTATGTTGAGGTTAGCCAAAAAAGAAGACAAACGATAAATTACTCTCTGCAGCTAGGAAGCTGAAACACTTGTGTCCAAAAAGTCCTCATTAAAGCTGTCCTCGAAAGTGTTAATGAAGTAAGTAGCTTGAGGATTAACTGTGCAAGTTTTAGTGTTGGTAGAACTCAAACAATGTGGCACTTACATCATTAGATATTGCCAGCTCTTGTGAACTTGTGGGGGCAGATGCATCCAATCCTGCAAAGTAGGACAAGGAATGCTAACAACAGTATGGCACTAATGGCTTCCACTTTCATAGCATGACAAGTTGCCCTACTTTGTCTAGTTTATCACTGCTACACTGCTAAATTAGGATCATGAAAATGGCATATGGCAAGAAAATCTTTCTAGATACACACATATACTGTATATTCATATTCAGGACACATTCTATGCACATATTTTACATTGCTACAATAAGATAAGATACATTTGCATTCAAATGAGTATGTTTCTAAGTTCTATCACAACAGTCCTGCCTATACAATCAGATGTTTTGTCCTCAGTTAGTTGTTGCAGAGTGTATGAGTATGTGGGGTAGTTGAGGTCAGGGATGATCTGGCCAAGACAATGTTAGATTTGGAGGAGAAATGTTGCAGAGGTGGAGGACGGGGTCGAGAGATTAGGATTTGTTTTTGGAGAAGGAAATTGGGCAAATGGAGCTAAAATTTTGGGAGGATATGAGAAATAGTGAGAAATGGTTAAATATTTACTAAACTGTAAATATTTCTGTCATTTTTCACATTTCCCTCTCAGAGAACTCTGCAGTTTTTCTTTTGTATTTCATTCAGTCTGCTTCTGTCTGTCACATACTATTTTGGTTTATAAATATTTCAGTGACTAACTTTCAAGATTGTTGATAATAAACTAGTTTGGTGGCTTAACCTTAAAACATCACTATTCTATTCACGATTCTTTTGTCTTCATCTTATTTTCTGGTACAAATAGATGCAAATACCAATGAAAAACCTAACAGGTCATTTTTGTTATGTATATCTCTGTAAAGCCGGCTTCTACAAAAACCCTTTGAGAGAGTCTGTAAACTCTGAGAGAATGGAGGCAACCTTGATCCTCCCTGAAAGTGACAGGGGTGTTTTGATGATGTGATTCGAAGAGGAATGAAGACAGAGGGATAGATGGACTTCCCCGGGGAGCCGTGGGTACGTACCAGGGAAGGTAGGGTTGCTCTGCCCAAGGGAAGGGAGGGGGATATGCTGCATAGCCAACTGGTGAAGCTTGGTCAACTGCAGGGTAGGAAGGAAGTTAGAGCTAACCAATCAAACTGGATTATTTCAGAGGAGCTGACAACTACAATACAGAGCCAATCTGAAGTTCACAAACATCACAGATGGTGTCAGTGTGAAGAGATTCATTTCCTTCAGAAAGCATGCTGGCTTCTCATGGCAGTCATCTGAAAATACAGTCACATCTCTGGCTACAAAGCTATAACTGATCGCAAACTTTTAAGATTTTCACTTTCATTTCAATCAATGCATGCTGCTACTGTGTGTTAGTGTTAGTAATGTCAACAGATCAAGGTTACTGAAGTTTCATCTTTGCAGAGTAGGGTACACATAGGGCGTAGTGGTGGCTTGGAAGGAGTGGGCAGGAGTAGGTCATTAGGGCGGATGTCAGTCATTCAAAGGCACATACTTACATCTTGATGCGCAAAAGCATACTGCCCTGGAATTGCAAAGGCCTGGAAGGAATACGAGAAGAGATGCGGTTATATAACTGGGAGGGGCAGACATCTTCTAACATGTCACTGAAGAGTAAACTCGGTGCAGTGAGTGCATTTCTGAAAATCCATTCCCGTCCTCCTCTAATGTGTATAGATTTGATGGAATTTCATCTAAATGTCATCTGCTGTTTTTCCCCCTCTTTGACCATGGCCAGAAATCCAATAACATAAACAGATGTCTGATAGGTCAGAACAGGCCGTGCCAAATTCAGGACAGCAACTAGCCAGTTCATGAAAGGCATGAGGTTAGTCACGACATCTTTCAGGTTTCACACTGCAGGGGAATCATTAATGTAAATGGCTGTTATTCACATCTCTGACACAATACAGCTTGGCAGAATACTTTCTAATGTGATCATTACCTCATCTTACTGCTGACAGCATTACACTATGAAGAGCTTATTGCTATATAATTACACAGATATGTCCCTCTAGTGGTGAAAATATGCTTAATGATCAGTGTGACTCTGAGACTCCACAAAATAAAAAGCCTATTCAATTGTTATGTTTTTCACAAAGTGGCTAAAATCACAACTAAATAACTCTCATATGGCTACTTACTTGTGCAGAG